>NC_084587.1:12815016-13135432 GCF_033807715.1 Cololabis saira | reverse complement strand
GCCCCTTCAGCTAACGTCGCTCCATTACGCTGTAGCGCCACACAAGAACCTTTGACCAAACAAATAACACCGCCTCCCACTTGATGGCAGCAATGCACTTTTTTTGCTGTTCACAAACAGCCAACAGCATAATAGGAGACAAAAAAGAATGCAGCGAAAGAATAAACAAGTAAACACAGACGGTATTTTTCTTGCATTTTCCCTTGCTGTTTTAACATACACCGTAGTGATACCAATTGAGATTAAAAGAAAAAAACAGCTGGACCGTTTCATTGGCGTAATACACCAACGAGGCCTGGACCTCCCGCCGGTTCATCTATAGTTTTTTTTGTTTTTTTTTCGTAATCTCTATCTTCATCAAATCTACTTAGAGCAAAATGTTTCTGGTCCAAATTATTTAAATGAGTTGCGTTCACGTGAGAGGGTTGAACATAATTTGGAATACCCGATCAGCAGAGACCCCTCCAGGTAGCTCTAACCTGAGCGGATTAGCTCTCCTTCTACAGGAATGTATCTCGCCCTGCAAAGCTTCCTGAAAGCCTCTTTTGCCGGGCTGTTCCTGGTAATGGAGACACGCGTCAATGGTCCGGCCCCTGAAAAACGTCCTGGAACCCCCACTAATGACATCACACTTTTCAGCTACATATTTCCATCTACTAATAGTTCCCCATCATTGTAACACTGGATAGAGTACTGTACTTTCAGCAAAAGTAACTATTGTTCAACATTTATCATCTCCGACTCGCACTATACTTTCTCTGTTTCAGTTACCATATCTAAAATATATGAAGCGAGTAAACAAAACAAAGCCCAGTACTGCATGGTACAGCTCTATGAGAAAGAACTCACACCACCAAGAAGCATTTCACTGTGTAATAACAAGGTGATACAACACAACAAGCACAATCCATTTATATCAACTCATCGTCGTGATGCAAAAGCATAAATCATGCTTTAGAGACAGGGATTAAACATTTCAACTGACCTTATTTAGAAACTCACATATTTAGAAACTGATTGCATCTCAAGACAACATCTTTTTAATGATGATTTGCTCTCCAGGGCTTAGAAACTCTCTTGTGTTTTAACGTTAGACAAGGAACAAATTGTCCAAGTGTATATGGAGCTTAATCCATTGATTTCCAACCTGGAGTCTCTGTCTCCCTTTGGAGGTCTCTGAAGATCATAAGACTAGTGTTTATACCCTTATACCGTTTCTGCATAATCATAATGCAGAAGCATGAATAGTAGATTAGGTTGCAATGGTTTGAATCTTCATATGAAGTAACCGTCCATTGCTGAAACCAGACCTATTTGAACCTTTGACAGCCATATTATTATATTCAAAGTGTATGACGGGTTTGGGTTGGGAGGGGAGGTGAGAGAGGGTTGGGTAAAAATTATCTAACCCTTAGAGAAAAAAGGTTGTGGATATATTTAGACAAAAAAGTGTCCGAGAAGACCAAAAATTACCACAGTACCTGCAAGTATGAGTATCAAGGTACTGTAAATATAATTATAAAGATAATTTACAAATTTGATTTGCTTAAAGACTTGACCGGAATTTTTTTTTTCCTGTCCAGAAAAAGCCCTGTTGCCAGTCCATTTGCTGTTGTGGAATAATCTCACCATATCAACCCAAAAGGTTGACTTTTTATTTTATTAACAATAAACATGTTTGGTTTGAAACCAAACAAGAGCCATGTACCATCATTTAAGCATGTTGTTGGAAACATTTTGATTTCCTTTGCTGCTTTATAGTCTTTCACAGCTTACACTTACTGATTCAACTAGGATTCTGAAATACATTAAAGGGTTTTAAAAGACATAGAGAGACCATCTGTATGAAAGTCGACACTGAACCAGAAAAAACCTTGTAAAAGGATAATGACAGCTTAATATGAAATATGTCCAAAGCGTCCCCTCAAAAAGAGTAAATGGAGGGTTATGGAATGACTTAAATTAAGTCCAAATTTAACCTTTTTAAAAACAAGTTGTTTGCAACACTGGCTGGGCCTCTATTAGAATTGTTTAACATCTCTCAAATAAATGAATTTTACATGAAAGATAAAACATTTTCTATGACCTGATGTGAGAGACTAGTGGACGAGGGTAATAGCAAGGATATAATTATGCTGACTGGAAACACCAGGAGCTTCAAGGCCCCGGTATTTAGTTCAGCTAGTTGTATTATAATGTGTCAGTGTTTCATAAATATGCCTTCAGAATATTCAGCTAACACAACTTTGATAATGCAGGAAATACTTTCTCATTATTCAAATGATTTCCTATATTGGCAGACAATATTTTAAGTTTCCTTGAAATACAAGTTCAGCTGCCGACATCAAAGCTTTGTTCTTTTTTCATTTTGTGGACTTTGAAATAGGTTTTAGGCACATTTCTCTAGGTGATAATTAAATATGAGCATTTGTTGGACTAATGACTCATGATAAATAGAACTGTGTTCTAAAGATACATTCAACTCTGAGATTTTAACATTTTTAGCTGAGGTTATAGATATAATTTATTCCTCATAAGTGGTGTCAATGTGCTTCTGTGATGGTATGAATAACAATAATAAATGGGTAGAAAATCCTGTGTCCGGCCCTAGATAAAGCTTTGTAGATCAGCCATGGTAATACTTTGAATATTAGGCGCTGACCCACATCTGCTCTTATACAGGTTACATGGAGTCCCAGATGACGGCCCAGCTGTTGTTGGCCCATGTATTATCTCACAGACTAACCCTAATGTTAATGCTAAAAGCAAGATAACGCATCAGTATAGGCTAATCCTATACATAGCATGAAGTTTACCAGCAAAAAAAAGAATAACAAAATAATAATAATAACAATAATAAGGGCCTATTCCATTCCCACCCTCTTATTCAGTATGATGTGTGATAATGTCCGACTGCTAACCATACTGCTATTTTCTAACCAGTTTCAGATTCAGATTCTTCGACTCTTCCTACTGTTTCATATTTATGTTAGAATAATGACTCCCGAGTCATTGTTATTAATTCAGCATTGCTCCGGTATGGTGCATGTAAATGAAGCAGTGGTTAGAGAGACCTACAGGCTGCCGTGGAGAGTTAGCCTGAGTAATGAATATAATTATACTGCCCTATTGGACCTTTGCCATTTTTTCCCCAAGTTGTTATTTTGACAGTGTGTTACTTGTTTGTAATAGAGGATTTTTTTTCATACATTTAGTTCCAAAATTCCCTGCCTGTATCCTATTTTGATTTACTCCCCCCTTGTATAGGGTTATACCTTGTATATGTAGATTATAAATCCAGGGTTTTGTCAGTGGCCATCAGGACTTTATTACAGTGGAATGACATCAATGATCATCGGGGTTTGGGGGGAGAAAAAGCGGACAATAGAAGGGGTTGTACAGTAATAAAAACATCGTGCCCCCCCCCCACCCACATACACATACACAAAAAAGTTGGATTTTAAAGATAATGTTAATAATGATTTAGAATATTGATCATCATAACCCCACCTGTTATGAAAGAAGCTGTGGAAAGCCACCCACACATTGTCGTTAGTCATCACCAGCTTCTAACAGCTCACTGCAGTACATGCCACCACCCATGATTTAGCTCTCCATCCAGTTATGAGGGGGTGTTAAGTGTTTATTATGCAGCACAGTCCCAATCCCAATGAGAAGGCAAAATGTAGCTGGATCAATACCTCTCACAGGAAGCCAGGTTAATTTATTCTTTAGGGATCTGCTTGCATCTCCAAGGACCCTCGAGCTGAAATGCAAGCTGTTTCCTAAACATCTGCAGTGACATTTTGTCTTATCCCCCACCTCCCCTCCCTTTTTTTGGCCATTTTTGTATGTTATTTTTCTTTATTTAACCCGTGAAAACGTAAAACCATTCATGAACAAGTCTCAGGACTCTTACGGTGCAAATTGTAGCACTTGCTACTTTATAGCATGGCTAGCATGTTTATTGGGAATTTTGCCCCCATCTACTCATGGAATTTGAATCTGCAGATTCTGTTTAACTTTAACCATATTCGCAAAATGGCTTATTTCATGCACCTCACACTACTTCCATATTGTACGATTTAATCAATGGGGCCTTTACGCCATACATCAGTAACTTCCTTTCCAGCCAAGCGTTTGAAGTTACTGGCCTTTATCGTGGTTTTACATAACCTTCACTTCCATATCTGTTGGCTCGTGTTTTAACCACACTTATGCAAACATAACTGCATGTGCATACAGCAGATATTTAATGTGCTACATATAAGCCAAGAAACAATTATATCAGACCTACTTGCATACAGTATGCACTGTGTACACATCCCCTGAATATCATCTGGCTGGCAAACTGCAACTTTTCCACGTATCTTTGGAAAAAGTACAATATAACATGTTTTTTCTGCTTAAAAGCAACTTGATTTGTGTAGGCGTCCCCAATCCTGCACATGAATTACTTATTATTCACCAAATTACTTATAGGTTTTCATATAAATAATACATTTCATCTGTTACCAACAGTTTGAGGAAAAATTTGAGGGTGGGAGGAATACATTTATTATCGCTGTGATCATTTTGGTTACCACTCAGCTGTATTGATTTCCTACTGAGCATCATCAATCAGGGCATTTATAATGGATGCTGTCCGAGAGCTCATATCTCCCTTCAGGGAATCATCACACCAGGCTTGGGTCAAGCAGAGATTTGATCTGTTGTCAGTTAGATGAATTGATGTTTTTCTCTTGGTTCGCTGTGTGTTCACACAAAGACTCGCACGAGTTAGAGACTGAAGGTAAAGGTGAGTAGGGAGTAGATGAGAGCTCTGAAGTACTTTAATGTCAACCCTTAAGATTCAAAGCTTTTAAAATATTCAGAGCCATTCTCCATCACCTTTCGGCCTGTTTGCTTGTTTAAGAAAAGAGTGAAATTAAATCAATAGTGGTGCCAGTACTAGCTTCTATGCCAGACACCATCCAATATTTATACAAATGAGGCTTTACAACCTCAAATTTACCCTGCAGTCGCATGTTCATGGGGCCGTGAAGGATTTAAAGAGGGTGAAATTCTGGACAGGATGTCAAGATGTAGAGTACGGAATAAATCTTCAGCCCCATCATGGTGGCTTCAGCAGTCATTTGCATTCACGTGATATGGCAGGTTATGATTAACAGCCATGTTGAGTGAGACACCTTTGCTACCATAAATAGGAAGTGGATCATAAATCCCATATGGCAGCTTAGAGTCATTTTCACACCCTAAAACATGATTCTAAACAAAGAACTGCAGAGTTCAGAGCGTTTGTTACTGCTGCACTGCCTGATGGCACTAAAGGTTTTTCAGATGAGTTAATCAACCTGTTAATGGCCAAAAAGATGAAAGTGCATTGTGGGCCCTATATTTCATGTTGACAAGTAAATGCAGCTTCTTCACCTTTATTTTTCACTCTCTTCCAGTTATTGGTTTGATGGTAATGATTAATACAGAGTTATTTTGCTCTGGTCCTTTACAATAGCCCACCCTCGGTTGAAACACAGGATCAGATATGTATGAAGATGAACTCTCAGAAATTAGCTTCGGTGTAGTAGTAAAAACAGAATTCCCAACAATAACAGGACAATTTTGTGTAGAACATTACTTGAGAGAAATTCTATAAGATGCAGTAGGGGACTGTAATTTGGTGGAGGTATCAGTGTCAGTCTATTGTGTTTTGCTTTTTTAAATCTTCACAGCCAATTCCTGTAACATTTTGGCCAAGTCTTAAGAGAACGTTCACAGGGATTTTCACTCAGAAATGTCACATGGTAGATAATGAGTAGGTTCATAGTTTGGTTGTTACCTCTCAAGTGACTTTAAATCAACTGTGTTTCTGCTCAGACTGGGCTAAACTCCAAACTCTGTACCACCTTATTCATCCCATGCCAATTAAAAACACACAAAACCCTTTTTAACTTCACTCTGTTAATTTTAGATCCATTGTTGTATATTTAAAGAAAGCAGGATAACCATCTACATTTCCTTCTCTTTTTCTTTTGATTTACTTGAAAATTTAAAGAAAATTATTGAGCGAATTATGTAATGATTGTCATTGAGTTCTTAAAACATTTTTATTCCTGCTGACTTACAAGTTGTAAACATTATCTTAATTTATCGCAAAAGAACACAAAACAATGCAAAAAATCTTATTTTCAAAAAGGCTGTTTAAAATTCAGTATATCAATTTTGCCCCAGCTGTGGGAATTTGCAGAACATGGTGCACAATGTGTAAAATGCAGCCACAGTATGAGAATATGCACACTAGAGAGCAGTCTGAACCCCTGTTTCTGCAGTCATTCGGATCATCCACCTCTCCTTCCCCACAGCATACTGTTCATGTCAAAGGACCCAGGAAACACAACATCTGCCAGTGCACTAATTTGCACAATATACACCAGAGGAAGAAGGATATATACACACACCTCTAAATGGCCTTCTTTTTAACAAACATTTCACATCACATAAAAACACTGTGGCGAATACTGCATGTGCAAATCTTGCTTGAAGCTGGTGGATAATCTCTTCAGTGGTTGTGATACTACTTGAATTATAATTTGATCTAAGTGTGCATGGTCTTGATGATTGTTTGTTTTGTGTGCTTGATTTGGTCAAATGGGGCAACACTCTTCTGTGACAGCCAAAGTGTGATAAGAGGCAATGAAAGGCATAGCTTTAGATATTTGACAATCTACTTACTTTACTTGGATGCTACACAAATAGTGGTATAATAAAATGATAATATTCTGCCTGATGAAAATTAAATGGATCATTTTGCATTTGTTCACAAAGAAGCAATGGGAAATAATTTACACTAATGGTAAGTCAACACAATGAATGATAAACCAACAAATGTGACTAAAACAGAGATCTTAAATTCAGACCACAAATTTTACATCGGAGATGAGATGCAGATATCCCTCCGCCCCTTTTATTTTAGACTTCATTGTTTTTTTAATACTTTTTCCATTTTTTTCTTTTTTTTTCTTTGTTACACTGCAGTCGAGGCTCTCTGGTCAATGAGCACATCTGCATCAATTACTGTTCGTCCTCTGTGGCAGGCGTATAACTTCCAAGTGACTTTACTGTGAATAACAGTTCATTTATTTAAACATTTTTTGTTGCTTAAAAAAGAAATAGATTATCACATTTTCATTTTTGTCCACACTTGCACATCTTCTTTTAACATATTTTACACAGACTTAAATTTTTACATTTTTAATTAAACATGTTCTTGATATTTTAAATGCGCATCAAATATTTTATGTACCATAATACAAAGGCTTTTTTTCTCTCTTTCTCTCTTTTCTTCTCGTGGGTCCCATTTACTTTTTTTTGACAATATTCATATGTCCTGTAGTAGAAAGACGCATTAAAGCTCAAATATCCATCCACGAGAGAAAAGCCTCAGTGCCCACAATGTATTCCTTTGTGTTTCTTTAGAACATCAACAGGTCCAACAGTCAGGTCCTGATTATGCCCTGTGATTTCAGAACAGAAGTAGATAGCAGTAGCAGTATATCCACCACAAAATAGTCAGGCAAATAAAGCACACTCCCTCCACATCACAGTGAGTAAAAAGCGTCCAAAGGATCCACTTATTCCCTTTGTCCCATAAAGTACCCCTCCCCAGTGCATCCAAAATGGATTTACTCTATATCCACATAATCACTGGTAAAGACTTACTCGAAAAACAAGGTCACACCTCACATTCTCGAGATGGTTGCTGTTGGCAAGTGCAAGAGCCGTATTCATTTATGATCACCAAAGCTCCCTCAATGTGGTTAGGTTTATAGTCGACATAGTATTCCGGTGTAGAAATTGTAGCCATCTGTTGCATGCTTTGCTTTTGCTTCTGCTTACGACGCTGACTGGTGAAGCATTGCCTCAGTTGCCTTATTCCAGCTGGAAAGCACTTCCATGCCACATACAGCATGAGCACTATGATTAGAAAGGTGAAAATGAGTGCCATGGTACCAGTCACAACCTTGTGGATCTGCATGGTACTCTCCGGATCCTCATAGCCCACTGTGACTGTGAAGGAACTGGTGACCACCTCACTACCCTCACCCTCATAAGGGTTTGGAGTGAATGGACCCAAGAAAACAGAGCCACCCTGGGCCAGATCCCTTGTAGAGGCATATGAGCCTGCTGTGGTTACCTCTATGGGGGAATCCTCACATAGCTGAAAAGCATAGACGGCATCCAACACGTCTTCGCCCTGTGCAGTGTCGGGGCTTGAACACAGTAGGGAACTGTCACGCTGGCCTCGGAAGGCACTCAGCCAAGTGGCCAAGGCACACACATTGCGACTGCACTCCCAGTCATTCCCTGCCAGCGTAATGCTGTCCAGAGATGACCACGAATCCAGGATCCGCTGGTCCACAGAGGTCAAACGATTGGAGTCGAGCATCAGCACTTTAAGGTTGGGGGTGCTCTCAAAAACATGTGACTCAATGTACTCAATTTCATTGGCTGACAGGTCAATCTTGTCTAAATAATGCCATGTCCACTCTAAGGTATTGACAACAATGGTGGCACGATTGTTGTGCATGTACAGAGTACGTAAAGAGATGAGGCGGGGGAAGTGGGCAAGGTTGACTTTGACCAGCTCATTGTGCTCAAGATGCAACTCGGTCAGCTTGAAGAGGCCAGCAAAGGAGTTTCGTGCCAGGCTCTGCAGCTGGTTGTATCCCAAGTCCAGAAATTGCATGCTCCTGCAGTCTTGAAAAATCCTCACTGGCACAGATTTGAGAGTATTGTAGCGCAAATGCAAATTGGTAAGCTTTCTAAGGCCATGGAACAGGTCAGGCTCGAGTGCCTGCAGTCTGTTGTATGAGAGGTCCAGGATACGCAGGTTTGGAAGGGGTCTAAAGGTACCATTTGGCAGACTCTCAATCCGGTTGCTGCTCAGGTCCAACTCCTTGACTCGTCTTAGCCTGTCAAATGCACCCTCCTCTACAATGTCAATGCTGTTGTGATCTAGATAAAGCCAGGTTAGCTGTGACAGACCAGCCAGTTGGCCTTCACGCAACTCGGTCAAGTTGTTCTCTCTCATTGACAGGCCCATGGCACTGCTTAGATTGCGGGGAATGTCTGTGAGGTTTAGCCCCTCGCAATACAGCAGCTTGCTGTCGCAGCGGCACAGCTTTGGACAAACCCCTTCTACCAAGGTAACGGTTCTTAGAAAAATGCCCAATGAACACAGTATCAACCCAGGGGGCTTCTTCAGTGGCCACTTTAAGTACAGTCCAATTAGGAGGAAATCCATTAGCATAAATATCCAGGAATGTAAGGGAGAAAATGTCCATTGAATCACTCTGGATATTGTTTTTTTCAGCTATTGGATCATATGCATCACATCATATTTAAATAAACTATTTATTTTAGTTCCTGGTATTTCGGTTGCAGACACTAGTATATTACTTTTACTCAGTCCACGGAGGGAGTCCAAAAATGCAAAGAATACAGATCAAGTCTTGTTGCTCATGTTCGATATCAGGCAGTCAATGGAGAGTAGAGGGGATGAAAAATAAAATTGTCCTCACCAATCAGTCTTATTCGAAAAGATTCCGACTCACCCCTATCCAAAAGCTGACAATCTCCATTCAGCTTCTTGCTTTGTACCCCGACACTAATTATGTATACGCATCTAAAAAAGACCCCACTGTGGTACAAATTCTGCCCCCCCCAGTGTTTCTCTCTTTTCAGCGGACACCAGATCCTTGGCAGGCTTACAATGTCTTAGTTCTTTTCAAGTGAAAGAGCCAGAAAGAGAAGGAATCCAAGTAGCTTTCAGCGAGATGATAGGAAGTGCAAGTTCCCCTGTCTGCATGCATGAGCTCTGTCTCTTTTGCTCCTCCGCAGTCCTCTGCTGCAATGATCAGAGGGACGTAGAGACAACCATAAAAAGGAAAAAAAGACCACTGGAAAATTTTTCAAAATATCTGTCCTGTTCTTTTCCTTCTCTTCTCTCCGCTTAAGTTTCAGCAGATCTGTCGAAATGTATTATCATCCATCTCAGGAAGAAATCACTGTCTTGTAATGTTTAAATCCATTCAAGCTGTTTATCGTTCTTTCGGTGTCGGAAGCGAGGACAGAAAAAGAAATTAAAGAGGATGAAGCCTGTTCACTGTTTTCTTGTGTAACAGTATTCCTTGTCATCTCAATGGTTCATATCGGTTTAGAGGCAGCTCGCATCCCCTGTGGCTCGCAGGTTTCGTTCACTCCCTTGCTTTTCTCAGCCAGCTGGAAGAGGCTGCTGAAGGCTGGTGCTGGTAGGCAGGCAGGGCAGTAAATGTGGGAAGCAAAGGAGCGCGCAATCCCTTGCAGCAGACCAGTACACTGACAGCGCATGCAGAAGCACCTTCTGTTCACTGAGTGTCGTAAGCCACTCACAATTCAGAGTGCTCTCTCTCTCTCTCCCTCACTCTCTTGCTCTCTTTCCCTTGATCGCTCACTCACTTGTTCATGCAGCTCCCCTCCTCCTCCTCCTCCTCCTCCTCCCCTTTTTTTTTCTCGCATCCTCCATCCTTGATTTTCTCTGGCTGTGCTTTTCTCTGTGCCACAGATATTTACATATTCAGAATGGGTTTGGCTTAAACCAAAAGCTTTAATGAACCCCCACCCCACCCCCCCACCCTCCAATCTCACTGACTGTAATGAATTGGGTCTCTTTTGACGTTGCTGTAGGAATGCTGTTTTCCGTTTTTTAGAGTTGCATTGTGCGAGGCAGAAAAGGGCATCCTTTAAAGGCTCTGTCCTAAAAGCAAATGAGTATCATTCTGCATACATGTTAACAATCAGATGTCCAATTTAAATTAAGTGACATTTATAATTTAACACATGTTCACGATTTTCCCACCATCATATCAGCACAGAACTAGTGAATTTCAATAATAATGCTGTAACATATGTTTATCATCACAGTTGTGTTTCATCCATGTGACTGGGTCATCTCAGGCAATTGGTATTCATTGTTCAGTCTTGCCAAGTATAAAAAAAGTTGTATGGCATTCTTCATTTAATAAAACTGTGCTGTAGCCAGGAATTCTGTCATTTTCAATTATGGCTAGGCTAGTCATTCTGAATACAGATGTAATTGCTTGCCACATAATATTAGCGCAAAGACATAACGTAAATATTTCTGAAAGTTCACTTTCATTTTGCTGTGAACTTCTATTGAATCACTACTAGCTCAGTCAGGTTTCTCCCATTAACTTTCAAAGACAATGAATTGGGACTATGTCTTACATGTCTTGTGCTAGGTAATCCCCCCCCAACACCCCCCCTCCACACACACAGACAGCAGGTATAGAGAATCACGAGGAAAAAAAAGAGCGGGAATAGAAAATACTTCTATTTTCAAGTTTAGATAAGAGGGAAACAAAACCTTGACATTACAGGAGGAGATGCTGTCTTCCCACCTTTCCTGGCATCAGTAGGATCCATAGCGACGATGAACTATCTTCATCAGTCATGCTAATTGATCATGGAGTCGCATAGATAAATTTGACAACCACTCTCAGTAGGTGGCCATGTGACCACCAATATGTTTCTCTACTGTTGCAGTCATTTATTTATTTAAAACTACCAACCTTGGTATTACCTTTAGTTTTGTCTGTGCTTTAGGGATTTATATTTTGCTTTTGACTACATAGTACAAAACCGACAGATAGCGCTATTTAAAGCTCTTTTGACTATTTTATTTTTTAAGTTTCAATTTCAAAAATGCATAGTCACTTCAAAGCAGCCTCATGTGAAAGCATGAAAAATTGCCGAGGGCTTAATCCTATAGCCAACCCTCCAGTGTCTTCATTATTGCTTCTCATCTTCTCTTTACCTTAAGACATTTCTCATTGAAGTAAATGAAAAATATAAAGAAAACCAAAGATGCTAGATTGGACCAAATGTGCCATAAGTGCATAGGCTCGATAATAGAGCAATTTGTGGCTGTAACTGTTACAAAGAAAATGTTTTCAGTTGCTGAATTTCTGTATATTTCTTTTTGCAAGTTCTTTTTTTTTCTGAAGAAAAAAAGATGTATTACTTCAAAGCATAGTATGATTTCTGTGTCAACATAGTCGAGCTTGCGCAACCTCTGCACAATAACCACGAATTAGGCTCCCAGTAAAAATGTAATGACCTCCAAAGAAAATGCAAGTTAAAGAAATTGCATTGTCTCTGCATGTCCTCATGATTATCAATAAGAAGTTGATTTTCCACCAGACGTTTGCAATCTTCTAAATTATGTACATGCACCCATTGCCTGGCTGCCTTTTGTGAAGTAGAGGCCATCTTCAAAATACGCTGGCAGTTGTGCTCTCTGTATAATTACAATTATTATACAAAGGAAACACAATTACCTAACAGCCCTGCAGTTTGTTATGATCCCGTCTGGCATTTAGCAGCTTAACCTTAGATTCTCCATCTGCCACAGGGAGCTCCCACCCCCGATCCCCTTTACACAGTGCGAATTTTGGCTGTCTGAAACATAAGTTAACAGCCTTTAGGTGAAATACGGTGGGATCTGTAGTCATCCCTCTTAAAGTGCAATATGACAACAGGAAATACAAAGTGTTGAGCACCAGAAGAAGCATGTGATTTATTGAAACATTTATGTATGTGAAAAATATTTTTTTTTAACACAATAACTTTATTTTAAGCACTTGTTACCCAATTAAAAAAAAATAATAATGAAGCAGATGTCGGATCAAAATATACCTTCAGTTTTGTGAGTTACCAATATGTACTGGCAGAGCAAGAAAGGAAGTGGAATTGTCCTTCAGATGATCGAGACGTACTGAAACTAGAAACATTTCCCCCACAGCTTTGCTGTCGTTCTTTTTCTCTGTAATGGATGACGACACCATCAGCTAATGACGGTGTGCATCTTAACGACATGACACGGTCAACAGGAGAGAACAACATCCAGACCATCCATTTTAGACTAAGAGCTTTGGCTCTGCTTTGAAGTTGAGGTCAAAACAAGTGTGAGTGAAAGCATATGACCGCTCAGGCATGTGTCTCGAAGTGGCAGTTGTGAGGTCAGACTATTGACAAATTTTAATATGGAAACAAGTGCTGAAATAGTGAAAACAGCTAGTTATTTTTACATTGTAAATCATCTTTACATATAATCCTACTTTCAGTGTTCAAACAAGCAAAATGAATTAATCAAAGGAGATATTATATTTTAAAAGTTTAGGAATAAGGTATAAAGGTCTTCCAATTAGTTCACAGATAGCAGTACAACTATTGTTAGATGAATGAAATTACCAGCTATAGATCAGTAACTAGATTTTTAAATAAAACAAATAGATAAAGTCCCACTAGAAATACACAGGATTACAGAACACTGAATATTGAACATTCATTTAAATGTCAGTGCTACTGTACTCATTTTTCTACAGGGAGAATTGGGGGTAAAAATAGTTCATTATTCATAAAATGGCTCCCTTACTCATCACGTGAAATGCATACATTTCTGTTCCTAAGGGCATCTAAAAAAGCTACTCTATAATGTTATAATAAGGTATCTAAGCTGAAACTAAGCAAGCACACGTGTTAAACAACCTACTTCTTAAAAATGTGTGTACTATAATATCTGCCATACCTCTGGTATGGGGATCTTTTTCTGTGACAATGACAACATAGCGTGCTGTGTGCTGGTCGGTAACTGGACATTTCGTCATCTCGGGGTTCTCACAGGTGATATGAACCCTGATATTTGTGACTCCAAAAGTAAACCCAAACATTTGCAGTCACTGAACACATGACAGGCTGGATTTCCGGCTGAATTTCTCAGTGTTTTATATTGAATCTGACAACTATGTCACATATTGTTTAATAATCTTGAGGTGACCAACAGTTTCTGAACAATTTATGGCAACATTTAGTAGCAGGTTTAATGGCATCCTGTTGCTTTCCCATGATGATGTCCTTTGCTGTAGTTTATTTTTTTTCTTCAGTGTTTTGCATAAAACTATTTGTATTTCAGGTTCTTTGAAACATGGAAAACCTTATAAACCTCGTAAACCTTAATACTCATGTCTTAAATCTGTCACATCCAGTCCGTGGCCCCGTCTGCTCAGTCACTAAAATGATCATTTTATTTGGTGCAGTGGAATATTCCTTGAATCAACAATTTTATCCTATGCTTAGCTTACTATATTTATTTGAGGGCTCAAATAAGACTTAAATATATCAGCATTGGAGATTAAACAAGTATTATTTAGATACATGATGTATTCAGGGTATATCTGAGTGAGTCCAACAAAACAATACAGAAGATGACGAGCTGGGGTGTTGCAGACATGATGCTGATGGACATCTGGGAAAGGATTGTGGCAGGGGGGGCGTGGGAGGGTTAGAGAGTGGCGGCACACCACAGAGTGGCTGTCAGGGATTTGATAGAAATCAAATATTCTGTATCCACGGTGTAGTGCAACTCCCAGGGGTGTCTCCCTTAGAACGGGTGACATGGACAGAGAGGTAGCGTTTTGCTTTTCCATTACATTTTTGGTGTCTTCTTAGATATTTCAGATGATATAATCACTTCATATAATTATCACGTTAGGAAGACCCGAGGAGCAGACAGAATGTCCCCATGTATAAATGTTTAAGCTAATTAAAAAGAAAGTTATTTTTTATGGATTTTTGCTGTTTTTTGCACCATATGAGAAAGGTTCAGCTGACTGCATCTCCCTGTTATTTTGAAGAAGCTTATACAAGCCAATGTTTAATGCTGGCTTTAGCCAACACTAGTAATGTGACATCATTATGAGAATGATTTTGGCCCTGCTTTGAGGTTTTACGGGTTAGTGAATGTCCAGCTTGATGTATGGAAAGGCGATTTATTCATTAGAATGGATGGGAAATCTGTAGAGGAAGTATTTTTTCATTTTTTCATGGTGATGAGTTGGGGATACAGTTGTTCATGCAAGTGTCTGACTAGGCCAGGATGAATAAATGGTGTGTTCATCATTGATGGAAGGGAAGAAAAAAATATATGACAGACTGAGACAATAAATCAAGGCATGGCTTTTGGACACTCAAACTGCCTTTTGTTTCCTTCGCTGTGTAAATTGGATAGTTATCTTCTTTTGCTAAACAGGAGCCTGTAGCAATATGTTAAAGCTTGAACTGAAGCTTGGTGTTGTTTTTCTTGCTCGCTTTATTTATTTCATGCCATCACTCAGGTCTGAGACAGCTTGACCTTCTTCAGAGATGCTGTGTGCTTTGTGTCACTTAGAACAGCCAGGCTTATTTTTGTTGGATGAATAAAAGGCACTGCAAGACTCCTGTGACTTTTAATAAAGCTGTGGTGATTGACCTTATTGACATCAATGGTACCACAGAATACGCTTGAGTTGTTTTCTGCTTTTTCTGAGTTCTGTAGTAGCCTGTTTTATACCATATACTCATGTTTGCTAGCGTACTTCTTTAGAGTATACACAGGCTTCAACAGTAACTTAATCATCTGGAATGAAACACAGATGCTAAAATGGACATTTTCTCTGTTAAAGTCATTAATGTACAAAGTATAATGGCTGGAACTATTTACAAAACCTCTATCTATCCAAAACGACACCAAAAAGTGTTTTTAGTTCAAATAAAGAACAGTCTTGCATTCAACCAAAATTACTACAATCCCATTGTGATTGACATAGCCCAATTGTAATTGCATAATTCAAATATCAGGGTAGACATGTGCGCCATTCTTGCCACTAATTTTGAGCAGGACATTTGGTGTATCCGCTGACTGATGTGCTGGTTTTTATGATGTGAAGCTGCTGCACACCATCTGCCTCTTGGTAATTGTGCAGACCCTTTCACAACATAACTAATATTATATAACAGATGGCTCTTTTTCATGCAATATTAAAAGCTCTGTTAAACTTTTTCATAATTGCTGAGATTTTGAGTTTTGTAGGAGTATTTGCAAAGGAACTGTACATGTTTGGAGGGATTTATGCTGCCATGCCGTTAACTATTGCTTGAAACATGATCTGCTGATATGATGACTGCAGTCTTGGATTTATTGTTTTTCTCTTTTTCTTTTTTTGACACCATTGTATCACTTATAATAAATACAGAGATGACAACAACTGACAATCTTTCAGGGATGATATGCATAATATTTTTATCAATTCCAGTGGCAATTGCTCAGTTACAGTACTCACAGTAGCAAAGAGTTTAAATATAGTTTTCTGATTGATTTCTATGTCCATCACTGGTTCCCAGGTCATGAAGGTAGTTATGGTATTCCTTTCAGCCATAATCATTACACAAGAAAAATATATGCTCTCATTTCCTTATAAAAAAATAACAAAAACAAACATGCAAACAATAAAAACCGATCTGCATGTTCATATGCAAACTAAAACAGTGTGAAGATTGGTGCTGAATCTTGCATAATGGCACATGAATGGTGCCATCATGGCCATCTGACTGTGAAAATTGATGCTGTTCATTTTCAACGTTTTTCTGACACTTTCCCTCCTTTATTACACACGAAGATTATCTTTGACATGATGATTAAATTAGGACCCTGCATTAACTTATTGTTAGACTCATGGAAGAAAGCAAAAGTTTCAGCTTGGTATACTGCTGTAATCAGAAATGTAAGTCAACTTTTTGCTCTTTTTTTTCTTTTTAATGTTATACACCTTCAATAATTTTTAGATTCCCCTTAGTTCCATAACACCAGCTGGTCCAGATTCTTACAAAGCATTTTGATTGTTCATTATTCATTAAATAACAAAATACAGATAAAACTGGACAAATTGTCACTATATATACTTTGTGAACTGTGTGAAGTGTGAAGCCTCATTATTAAGGTGTTATTTTGTGAAGATTAAACTGCTTTCAAACATCTTAATAAGGTCAGGTGAATTGTGTAATCACTGTCTCTAGCAGACCTCCGAAATTACTCCTGTTTTATAAGTGCCCCATAAAACGTGTAAATTGCAAAATGTTTAACTTTTTTGTATCGAAACCAAGTTGGCTTTTCAAGTTGGAAATAAAAAGCTGTTTTGACTCCAAATACAGTAGTTGAACACACAGACAGATAGACAGACTCATCCACATGCCAGATTTCACAATAACGGATCCAAGTCATTCATTTTAATTCACTGCTCTAGATTTCACACCGGATGGAAGGGCAAACTGTAGATGTGGCTATTCACCACCCAGCTGGTGTGTTAACGGTAAGAAGATTCAGAGTAAGAAGAACAGTGAAGCCATTCAGCCGTCATGCATAGAGTTATCCATTGTTGTGCTTCTGTATATTCATTTATTTGGGAAAAGGGAAAAAAAAGATGGAGAGTGAGAGAGTGAATATGCAATTCAAATATGCATTTCTTTGATCTTTGTCCAGAGTATCCCTTTGGTCAAAGTTCTCCTTGTTTCCAAACAGACAACGTTGTTGCCATGTCACAACGCAGAGTGGCAACATTCTTAGCTTTGGATGGGATTTTAGTCAAAACCATGATCTGAATTTTTCCACCTACCACCAGCTGGTGGGATTTTACAGCTACCTACCACTGACAGTGTTGCACTCACAGTTAACAAGTTGATGTGTGCATTTTCTGTACACAGTATTTAAGTCAATTACACGCCTCATTTTTACATTTTTTTGATACACTTTGCGTCGCTCTTTCATTGCATTACCTCGAGCTCTGCCTCTGATGTTTTCACTTCAGAGACCACATCAAACAATGCTGGTGTCTATCATCTGTCAGCCATTGAAAACTTTGCTCAGCTGTCAGATGACACAAAATCCCATCGAGAGCCACCATGTCCATTTACAAAACCCATCTCTCAGGAGAAGCGTGCCCCCACTTGTGATAGCCGAGACGAGCCTGGCTTATTGCCTCATCCAGAGCCAAGCAAACCACCACATCCTTCATGTTTCCCCAGTCCACTCTAATGCCGAGATGAAGCAGAGCAGAATGTAGCGAACACAGGAGTCTGTGATGCAAAAAGCTGAAACACTTGTAAATTTAGAGTGAAAATGACACATGTCTTTATCCCTTGTGCCTATGCTGCAAAGTTAGGTAGAACTCTGGGTAAAGCTCCATTTGAGAGCTATAGCCGTGGGGATTGAGGACTCATGAGACCTCCTTAGTGTCACCGCGAGGCCTACAGGAATCTTTTCAACGGAGTTTAATTCAGCCTGTCGTTATGCTTACAAGACTGCATCACTTTCAATCAGCTATAGATGGTGCATTCAAGCGATTTTTGTTTTGACTGTGATTTGCATGGCCATAATACTTTAATTTGTCCTTCTTCTGTGTAAAAACGAATATTGATATGGGGATGAATTGGAAATACTTAGTATTAAATAACCCTCTCGTGAAAAACCTTTTTAAGTTCTGCTGTTGGTAGTGGAGAAATGAAGCAAATGCGTTTCCTGTACTTTTGCTACATAAATGTTTTCTATTTCTAATTGAAGACATCCATCAATGATGTAGTTTTGTAAGTCCCAGTAGAGAGATCTTTCTGTCAGAGCCTACATCTGAGTGGCAATAGCAGTAGCAGGTCTCCTGCCACATGCTCCAACACTGCAGCACTCTCACACAGAGACCCAGCTCTTGTGGCTGAAAAAAGTAAGGAAGAAAAAAAAAAGTGAAACTTGTGGTCACACTATACGAGAGTCGACGCTCACCACCCTCACAGGTCACTAATATTTTGTCTGCTTGTGCAGAAACACAGGCCATCGTTGACGATATTAAGGGGAAATGAATTAAATGTCAGTGGAAAAATTCAACTGCCAGATTTCTATAGCGGTTTATCTGCAGACAAGAGCAGTGCAGAGCTAAATAAATGAATGCATCAGACATTAGAAGCAATCATCAGTCATATGATTGTTTTACTGAAGGCTGGCCGACACAAAGTTTAAACAAATTTCCACAATGTTAAAGATAACACACATAAAATGACATTGTTGTGTGTGTGTGGAGTGCCATGATATGGAAAGCACATCTCACACCAAAACAGTGTCATGTACAAACGGAGACCTGACTCTGAACATGGAATAATCTTTCACAATCCCTCACAGTGAAACACAACTTTGGCTGAATCAAATACGGCAGGATATGAGGAAAAGAAGGAAACAAGTACTTTTGATTCCCAACTGAGACAAAAACTCTTCATGACGTCTTACGAGTGGGTGTTACTAGTGATTTCATATTATATATTATACCATGAGTCAGAGGTGATACAAATTAGTCACAAACATCAAGTTGTTGTTTTGCAAAATTAGGTGTTTCAGATTATGTATTAAGTTCCACCTACAGTAACAATCAACAGAGCAGGGCTTTGTTTATTTATACACCACCTTTCAGCAACAAGGCAATTCAAGGTGCTTTACATAATGAAAACATAAAAAGTAAAGATAAAAAAAAAAGATTGAGTTACAGTGCAGTGGCATATTAAAGAAAAAATATACTTAAAATAGAGTTACAATGTAGTGATGAAATTAAATAAAGTTTTTATGCTTGATTTAAAGGAACCGAGGGTTTCAGCATTCCTGCAGTCTCCTGTAAGTTTGTTCTTTGGAACATAAAAGCTGAATGCTGCTTTTCCATGTTTTGTTCTGATTCTGGGGACACAAAGTCGACCTGAAACAGAAGACCTGAGTGTTCTGGATGGTTGATATGGAAGGTTTTTGACTACTTAGTGATTTAGGCCACGTTTACACATAGCTGGGTATTTACAAAAACGGATATTTCCCGCTCTACGTTTTGAAAAATATCCTCGTTTACACGAACCCGCATGAATACGCTGTTAAGGTGCTATGAGCATCCAAACCTGCAGGGGGCAGTGTAACGAGAAGAGTAAAGTCATGCTAGCCAATTGGAATCCTGGAAAAAAACGTCAACAAATGACATGTGTGAAGCCTGAATAATATGGTTCCGCGTTAAATCGACAGCGTAGCCTACGTACGTTGCGCGTCGCCGCGTACCCTACGGCGTAGGCTCAGCGTTGGTGTAACGCGGAACCATAAATCAGCCTTTACTGACAGTTACTTCCAGGACGGAACGAGAGTCTTTCGTTTGGAGTGACAGAGAAGACTTTAGACTTTAGAATATAAAACAGGTAAAATACAAGAAAATATTGACGGTGGCCAAACAAATTGTAAACACAGGTCGCACAAATGATGCTGGTGACGTTTCTGTTGCATAATGTGACGTTCTGAAGCCTAAATCTCCGTTTCCCTCCGTTTACAAGCAAACGTGAAAACGGAGTTTTTGAAAATCTCCACTTTGGCCGGAGTTTTCAGAAATGATCGTTTTTGGTGACTTTGAGCTCCCTTTTTTTATGTAAACGAACGGCCAAAACGCATGAAAACGCCACCGTTTTTGCTCCGTGTAAACGGGGACTTATAAATTAACAAAAAATATTGTTTTAGTTTTATTTTCTGAGACAGAGGAAGCCAGTGCGAGGATCTGGAACGATGTGGTCCACTTTCTGCTGAAAATCTGAAAGACAAGAAAACAAACAGGCGCACAAACTTTGAAAGAGAGAAAAACAAGCAAAAAACAGGAACAGGCAAAGACAAAAACAGCAACCATCCCAGAACTCTAAAACTGAACTATTTGAGTCAGATCAGATGCCATGACAGGTAAAACTGTCTAGAGGAAAGCTGTGGGTAAAATATTGAGATGGAGGATAACAGGAGGACAAATTATAAGTGATCCATAATATCCTCCAGGTTTTTGTAGTTGATTCAGTAAAATTGTCACTTTGTCCAAATTGGTTTTGATTGGACACAGCACTGTTCCTGGACCCGATATCGATGCACTGATGCACTTTCTAATCTTCTGGATTTTCTCAGCAAAGGAGTTGGCAAATTCATTGCAGACCCTTGTAGAGTGCAGTTCAGATGCTGCTGACACAGGAGGGTTCGTTAACCTGTCCACAGTAGCAAACAAGGCACAAGTGATATTGATGTTTTTCTTGATGATTACAGAAAAGAAGGATTCTCTTGCATTCTTCAGTTGTAGATTGTATCTGCAAAGTCTCTTTTTATAAATATCATCGTGAACCTGGAGTCCAGTCTTCCACCACCTCTGTTCAGTCCAGTCTTTCCATCACTCCCTTTTTTCACTTACCCAGGGCTTAAAGTATTCCGGCACCGTGCCGGATCTCCGGCGTAGGGAGTTTTTTTTTTTTCTCAGCGTGCAGAATTTGACTGGTTAAAAAAAGAAAAAAAAAAAAAAGGAAAAGATGAGTAATTTAACGTTTACATTTAAATATGTGTTGATAGGCTACGGGATATTGTCAGTTTGAGTCAACTGAGTTCGTCTACCAATGGAATGAGAGGAAAGCAGCTCTGGCGCTTAACCAAACTAACACTAGCCAATCAGAAGTGGAGCTGGGGCGGGTCTTTGACGGCAGCAGGGCGCAGAGCAGTGTGTTTCGAAAACTTGTGTATCACTGACTTCAAGATGGAGAAAAAATGTGTGAAGTCTGTAGAGGATGATTTGGCCGATAAAAGACTGAAAATGAAATGGCGCTGGGCATGGATGGAAGAAATGGGCGGAGACGGCAGGTTTTTCGGTAGCTGGTGCCAGAAGAGAACCAGGTGTTTGCTTTTGCACGCTCTGCTCTAAAAAAACTACCGTACGCCAGTAGCGGGGAAAAAGTTGCACCTCGCCATGAAGGAGATGCCGCTCATAGAGCTACTGTCTGATCTTCAGCATAGCCACAGCTGACGTACCGGCACCAACGGCCCACCGGGTTTGTGATGCTAAACCCGTGTGTGCTTGTTCATTGCTGAACATGATCTATCCTTCTCTATTGCTCAACCGCTTGTAAATCTATGTAAAAAATTAGCTCTTGATAAAAAAGCTTTGAGGAACCTGACCATTTCTAATCAGCATGCCAGTTATATGAATACACATGGCACAGCACCAGAGTTTTTAGAAAACGGCTAGCAGAGAAACTCAAAAAGAGTGTTTTCATTAAACATTGATGAAGCCACCAGCCAGAGCACGGACACAATTATGAAAGTACTTTTTTGATGATGATACGGCCAGAGTAACAACTCAACATCTGGCAAGCAGAAAAGTTAATCTTGCCGATGCTTCAGTACTTCTGCTGGAACTAGAAGATGTCCTGCAGTCTTATGAGCTTGAGTGGAAACAAGTCACAAGTTTTCTACTGGACAATTGTGAAGAAGCAACCACCTCCTCTGGACCAGCCAGGTTCTTTCCTCTCCTTTATTCTTCAACTGTTGCACTGTAGGTGTTTTGCTAATTAAAAAATAAATAAATAGTAGACATGAGATATATATATATATATATATATATATATATATATATATATATATATATATATATATATATATATATATATATATATATATATATATATATATATATATCCTTTACTGAATTAAATGGTTGCTAATCAATAATTCCATGAATTAGCCTGCCTGAGTTTCACCTGCCCTTATAACATTATGACCTTTAGTTTAAAATATTCACATTGTAGATTGTAGGTCCTCTTATACCCTGTCAAACACAATGACAAGAAGCGAAACTTGATATCAAAAGCATCCATAGTGAAGAGGAAAATAATATTCAAAGGATGTCATTTTTGTTGCTTGCCAAATTGCCAGCGCATGTGCCCCCTCTCCCGGAAAAACAGTTCAGGCTCAGGATTTTTTTTTTACTTTAAGCCCTGCTTACCAGTGGTGCATTTCTCCACAGAGATTTATTTTACCAGAGACAACCTTCACCTCAGCGGGAGCAATGGAATCAAGGATATCTGAAATTATAGAGTGGAAGTTATTTAGTTTACTGAGTAACAGGACAGAGTGGAGGTGGAAGAGTAGACTTGGTTAAAAGTTTCAGTTTAGTTGTCCTTAGTGTTTTTTATAACTTCTCTTTGGCTAGTTGAATGGATGCAAATGGGGCTTTCAAAGAAAACAGAAAAGTGGTCAGACAGGGCAACATCAGTCACAATAACCTTGGAAATGTTAAGATCCTTGCTGATGACCAAGTCCAAAGTTTGCCCCCATTTGTGCGATGCCTGTTTCACATGTTAAGTCAAATCAAAATATTTAGGTTTGTCACATAGCTCTTTAGCGCTTCTATCTTGGGGTTGTCAACATGAATGTTAAAGTCTCCCACAATAATGAAGTAGTCATAATCAACATACAGGTGTATCATAGACAGCAGGTCATTGAAGTCACTGAAAAAGTTTCCGTTGTTTTGGCGGCCTGTAGACATTCATAAACATGGCTTGAGTTGGACCCTTTAGCTGAACAGCCAGATATTCTAAAAAGTCAAATTTTCCCAAGAGCAGCGTTTTATTCTTCAGTGAATCATGAAACAGGGTTGCCACATTCTCATCTAACCATGTTTGTGTTAAGAACATAACATTGAGATTATGATCAAAAAGGAAATCATTGATTTATCTATTTTGTTTTAGTTTTTTAGTTTTTTTTTTTTTTGGGGGGGGGGGGGGGGGTTCAATATAAAAATGGATTAAAAAGGTTTTTTCCTGACGGAAATCTGATGTTTAATGGATCCAGTACGTGACTTAGCGGCTGGTATTGCTGTTGTGGAAAGTTGTGATTGACAAGGAATAGGTTTTAATTATGATAATTATGAATTAGCACGGAGATTTTACAGCACAAGATTTCCGATTGTTCCTTCACAACATCAAGGGCTCCTGTGTGTATGATGAGGTGTTTCCCCGATGGATGCTCATTGGTGATCATCAATATTTTTTATGAATTATTAGACACCATGTTGTTGGTAAAATAAGGTATTTCAGTGTTTTTCTTGCAGCAAGGGTTTCATTCACAGCTCCATCCCACACTATCAGGGTTTGAGGCCCAGTGGCCAGTTCTTTCTCAAGCTGTTAAGAGTATGATCTGGTCTCATACCTTTCACTGATGTTCAAGGTTTTGTAAGAGTGGAGCAAACCTGTTTTTCTAGGGGAGTTCCTGTGTTTTCAGTTGGTTTTCTCCTATCATTTACTATAGCCACAGTCCGCTGCTGTTTTATCCTTGGTGCTGAGACTGAAGAAACGATTCTCTTCAGTGATGGCCAGGCCATTTCCTTCTGATGCTGTGTTGTTCCTGTCACCCTTCTTCCTAGGTGTGAAGGAAGGGATTTATCCTTAAGCTTTGCACCGAGAGTTCCAGGGGGGGACTACTGTTATCCTGCTCATTGTTTGGGACCATTGGAAAAGTCGTTCCATTTCCATATCAAGCATTTGCCTCAGCATTCACTCCAAGCTGATTAATTTCCATTTTAATTTCCATCACTGCTGTCTTCTGGAGAAAATTTGTTTCAGTCATCTATGTAAAAGGGAGATATATTGCGCTGATTACCTTGTGTTCCCAGAAATAAATGCAGTTATGGTCATCTGGTCCTCCTTTCAGAAGTGATTTAAAAAATAAAAACACTGCTGAAAAAATCCTTGAGTGCTACTGATTCAAAATAATTAAGTCAAACATTTTTTTTAGATTTTGGCTCAGAAAAAAGAAGATGAGTAAAAGTATACAAGCGAGCAGAGAGCAAGTAGAGGAAATGTCCGCTCTATAAGGAAGCAGGAAGTAGATGTAAGATATTAAGGGCCCGATTTACTAAGATCCTAAATAAAGAGTTCTAAATTGCGTGTGCACTGAAAAAGTTTGCGCATGCTGTTGTTGTGTGTTTTGCGGGTGATCAACTAAGATTGCGTGCGCAATTGATAACAGGTGCAAACCGCAGTATTTAAATGAGGTGTTGCGCGTCTTACGGTTTGCGAGCGCAAACTTTGCGCCATGGAGTCTGGATGGAAAGCAGGATATAGTCGCAAGCGCAAAATGAAATTTGACGCGGTGGAGTTACAAATATTAGTGGAAGAGGCAAATAAACACATTCATGAACTACAGCAAAGACATTTAAACATTACCAAAAGAAACGCAATATCGGAGAAAATCTGCAATAGAATAAATGCAGTTATAAGACAAAAAGAACGGCAGATGAGGTTAAAACAGAGTCGGCGGCAGAACAGATCTAATTGGGGGGCACATTATAACCAGCGATGTAAATGCTTAATATGAGTTTGCCATCAACGATCACAGCAAACCAGTTTCAATTACACAACATACTGCAAAATCTCACACACACACACACACACAAGTGTATTGTGCACCCAAACTGCAAAAAAACAAAAAACAACGACGTACAGGCCACGTCTCTCCCTCCCTCCCTCGCCCTCTCCATCTCGCTCTCATACAACGCATACACATAAAAATGTGAACGGTGAATCTCCAAATTTAATTTGACGAAATTAGACAGACCCAAACATTCCACATTTGCGTAATAATAAACGCCAAGGCTGGCGCCATGAAATCAATTAAATGCATGTCTCACCTTTAGAAGAGTTGCACATCTTAATTTTCCTATTTCACCAATAAAACTTGTGCAACCATTTTTAAAATAGCATGCAGCAGAATAAAGACTCTCTCTCTGCGTATTCTTTGATTTGGGATGTCGCCTCCTTGCCACAATAACGGCAGCAGCAGATTAGCACCTTCCTTTCGAACGTATTAAATACAGACGCAATCACAATACGCGCAACTACTTTCAGGCTTGGTAAATCTCATTGCGCGTGGTAAATGGACATATTTGCATTTTCCCCTCCCAGTATTTAGCGATTTCTGGTGGGTACCCCCCATATTGATTATTCATCAGGGCAAAAGTACTAAATGGATTGCGTGTGCAATTTTGCGCATTTGAGAGGCGCAGTCCTCTTTGCACGCTGTTAGTAGATCAGCTGGCACTTTGGTTTGCGGGTGCTGTCAAGTTTGCACATGTTTTTACACACGCAAACCTTTAGTAAATCAGGCCCTAAGTGTTTGAGATTCTTATTCTGAGCAGATTCTGTCACTCAGTGCATCTCACGGCACCAGGCAGTGCATCTAAAATAATCTGTAGAATGATCAAGATGAGTAGAACCTTACCTGGGGTTAATGAGAGGGGACAGTTGGAACTAAATACAGCCCGATTACCTTTTAGTGTGTGGCTGGCTTAAAAGTGCATTGATAAAATCTGTCAGAAATGGTCATAGCAACATCGGAAGTGGTGTCTCACTTGTTTTCTTTCTTTAAACAGGTTCCTTGCGTTCTTTTAGAAATAGCACTTTCATTAATAGCAGTACATCTTTGGGCAGTACTGAGACACCACGAGTCGTGTCCAAATCTTATCCCGTGTATAACCATGAAGAACATTTTTGGGTAGTGTCAACGGTAGGAATGGGCGATATTTTACCGTTCACGATATACCGTCAAAAAAATTCCTCACGATAAGAATTTGTCATCTCGCGGTAAAAACGATAAATTCCTGTTGATGAAGTTTTTGTGTAAACCCGGATTTATGGTTCTGCGTTAAATCTACGCACAACGTACATGAAGGAAGGAAGGAAGGAAGGAAGGAAGGAAGGAAGGAAGGAAGGAAGGAAGGAAGGAAGGAAGGAAGGAAGGAAGGAAGGAAGGAAGGAAGGAAGGAAGGAAGGAAGGAAGGAAGGAAGGAAGGAAGGAAGGAAGGAAGGAAGGAAGGAAGGAAGGAAGATTTTTTTTATCGTTATCGGGATAAATGCCAGAAATTATCGTGATACATTTTTTAGTCCATACCGCCCATCCCTAGTCAACGGTTAATGCTGGGTAGCTTAAAACAAGAGTTAAAAAAAAAAGAAGTTTTGACCAAAATCCAGAGAGTAGACAGATGCCAGGAACCTTCATGCTGCTCATCTATTGTCAGCACCGTAGGTGTTGAAGTACACTGAAGCTCTGCTTCCCCTTTGCTGATAACTGACCTTGATGTTAATTACTTACATGATGTATGAAAAACAGGATGACACTAAAATTCATTACAGACACGGCTGGGGGTAACCCAGGTTCTTTTAAAATGTCTTACCTAAGTAAAAATGTATCATATGATACGTCACATTGACCTCAAAAAGCAAACACAGAGTATTAAGCCCAGTTATTCATTAAAACATCCCAATGTTTTGATGGGAAGACTGAAACATTTTATGTGAGAACCTACAGTTGTTTTCAGAAGTATTTGGATAATAATGGATAATGTTGTTAACTATTTAGGAGTAACAGCCATTTTAAGCAAATTTACTAATTGACTGGGTAGGAATGAATTGGCCAGGTGTGGTCCATTCTAGGGCTGGGTATTGATTAAAATGTCAAGAATCGATTCGATTCCGATTCTTAAGATTCAGAATCGATTATCAGGATTTGATTCGATTCGATTTGATCCAATATTGATTTGGGTTAGTGTTATTAAACATGTTTTTTGAGCTGTTGTTGCCTGAATTATATGGCTGTAAAATAACTAGTGAAATAATAATTTCACAACAAATAACTCAAATAGGCCTTTCAATATCCATTTAAAGTGAAAAAAGAAATAAATTGCAACAGTTCATGCAGTAAACAAATAATTTTAGCTCGTCTAATTTATTCTGTCACCAGACACACAGCTTGCCATGAAGCACCAGGCATTTTTCAGGCATGTTCATGTCATGACAAACCGTGTGTCCAATAACAGAAGAAACCAAACAAGCTATAGTCAATATAGATAATATGAACTTCATTGAACTAATATAACATTTTGAAATTTAAGCTGAAATATCCAAAGCACTGAACACTGGTTGTGCACGGGTGGGCGTATGTATGAGTGTGTCCGTGTGTAACGTGTCTGGCGATTCAATGTTCTGCAATTTTTGCCAGCACACGGTTGACTGGACACAGAAGGATACGTGCGAGGATCACTTACAGAGTGAAAAGCATAAACATTCCTGTGCTAGTTTTTTTTTTTTAAGCGTGTATATATATCTATATATTAGAGAGATATGCCTGGCCAAATCAGCAGTGTTGAACTTTCTTTAAAAGAGAAAAGGCACCGACAAGCTCAACAACATCTAAGAGTCGGATTGTTGCCATGGGGATCCAAGGTGGATAATGGCAGAATCATTTCCTTGGTTCAGAAAAGCCCCTTCACAATGTCAACAAAAGTCAAGAATACTCTCATCAAAAAACACCTTGAAGAATGCAAACAAAGAGTGTTTACAGCGAGATGCAAACTACTGGTAACATTCGAATACATAGGAATGTCAGTTTACGCTTTGCCCAGAAAACATCTAAAATTCTTGAATCTGATTCTTTTCTCAGATGAAAGCTAGATAAACATGTCAGCATGATGGGAAGAGAAGAGTCTGGTGAAGTAAAGGAACAACTCATGAAGCATATCACATCATTTATCAAACGTGATGTGGGACGTGTTATCGTATGGGGACGTAACGCTTCCAGTAGAACATGTTCATTGTTCTTTATAGAAGAGGTGACTGCTGACAGAAATATCAAGATGACTTCTGAGGTTTACACATCTATATCTGCTCAAAATCAGATAGATGTTACAAAGCTGGCACTTCGGAGCGCAGATAGACAATGACCCTAAACAGACTACAAAAGCAATTCAAAGACATTTTGAAGCCACGGAAAAAGAATAATCTTAAATGACCAAGTACTTGATCTCAAGCCAACAGAAAATGCTCTTTCAGTT
The DNA here is from genome assembly GCF_033807715.1 of Cololabis saira. NCBI lineage: Eukaryota > Metazoa > Chordata > Actinopteri > Beloniformes > Belonidae > Cololabis > Cololabis saira. Next base: position 13,106,819 of record NC_084587.1, on the reverse strand, counting down.
ACCGAAGGCAGAAAAGTTCACAAACGCCTCAACTGAAGGCGGCTGCAGTGAAGGCCTTGCAAAGCATCTCCATGGTAGTATGGTTATTATAGCATATAGTAATATGTACACTTATGTCATTTTGTCCAAATGCTTTTTGAACGCTTGAAAATATAGGTACTCTGCTTAAATTTGCTTAAATAAAGGCATCGTGAGCTGCCACTGTTCACATAACATCCAGCATCACTGAGGGAAAAAAACTGGTTTGAGTGAAGTAAAAAAAACTTCTTAGTGACACTGTTTGCAAACATTGCACCAAAAGACAGGATCAACTTAACGATACTAAAGAGGATGCAGTAAGTTGGATTCCTCACATGAAAAACAGCTCCTGTTCAGACGTGACAGGAACCAGGTCTCCTGTTTTTTGCAGTGTGTAGTAGACTTTTTTGTTTTGTTACAAAGGCAATTCAAAAAAGATCTTGACATGTTTTAAGTCTAAAGGGTAAATAAATAACAAAAAAAAACATTATTATAGTTGTTTTCCTGTCAGCATTTTATATTTCTTGCCTCAGTTGAGCATATCATTAAACTTTTAATATGTCCTCCGTTTTCTTATTTAACTTCATGGTATTGTAAAGGCTGACTTGCTATTCCTTACTTAGAAAAGGATAAACAGAGCTTTAATGTCATTCTCATCGCCCTTTCTTTTCTTCTTCTTTTCTTTTTCCTTTTCTCCCCATGGCAAACCAAGAAGTTCGATGAAGGACAACCAGTTCTAATCTTTTTAATTTGACAACGTGATATCTATTCTAGTTGCAAAGATTTGTTCTCACTTAGTAATTTCATGTGGTAATTGATTATCGCAAATCTGAGACAAAGGTAAATCAGGATAAACAAGGATAATCTTGGTAAATGTTCCCTTAAGTAGCATATTCTTTTTAGTTATACTTGTTTTAATTGTCACAGTTGTTTTAAAAAACAATTTAATGAGGATTTGATTTGAACACTAGTAGAATTCATGTAACACATTCACTGCTCAAGTATTTGTGGATTCACACTTTTGCTGTGTTGAAATATACAAGTTCCCTCCACAAATATTGCAAGAAGTCTGTTTGATAAACCTCTTTAGACATCTTTCTTGGGAACTTTGTTGAAAAATCCTTTTTTTCTCCTCGTGAGCAGTTGTTCCTCACAGATTGTCAGACTAACAAAGCAGTGTAAACACAGAATCATGTGCCCCAGGTGTGGTGTCTGCCCAACCAGGAGCTGCTCAAACAGATCAAAAATGCAGTGTGAGTTGTCTCAGCATGAACTACATATGTTTCACTGATGGCAGTGAAGAAAAATGTCAACAAATAATAAATGTTGTGTGGCTTTCATGTCTGTTAATGCCTTTTGGATAAACATGGACGCGATAACGCTGAAACTGTCCAAATATTGGTGGTGTTGTCCTTTTCTGCCCCATTTGCTTTCGTCAGCCAGCAAATCAAGAAACCAGGGTCACACTAGAGGTTAGGTGAGCTATTACTGTATAACGCGTGATAAAATGCCACTGACATCAGTGTAGTGGTTAAACATTGTGATCATGCACTTAAGCCTATGAGAGTGATCGTCTTAATACTGTTATGTGTTTGGTTTTATTGGAGTGTTTGTGTGCAAATGTCACAATGCTGTGATAGGCTCCTTGGTTTTTATTCACAACACTCTTTTGCTAGTAGTCTACATGGTATGAAGGGCATTTTTTGTATATAAACCTTTTGAAAAGAGAAAACAAGAGAAATGAACACCAAAGCAAGTTCAATCCTGAACAAAATGTGAAACATACTTTACATGCCAGTTAATTCTGGCCTTCTGCCTGCATGCTGCCAAGGTCGTAAAGCTACTTCTAGTTGCACGGATTAAGAATACACACGTTCAGCCACTTTGACTCTCTCTCAACATGCATTTAGTTAGTACAAAGGAGGCATGCCCGTTCTGTTTACGGAGGAACTGACAGGGATTATTAAAGTTGAAGTTTATTGAATCATATCAAGTCCTCAGCTCAAGATCACATTTTAAAGGAATTATGTCCTTTCAACTTTTCAAATTTCTGCATCAGACTGTTCATGACAAACAAAGAAAATCGGGATCTGGATTAAAGGATAGATGCCAGAGTACAACTACAGATGGATTCAGTCCCATCCATTGTCTGTATCACAGATCAATACTGGTGCAACTCACTGAGCAGATTACAACATCAATCATACATAAATATATTAAAAGGCTGAATTTTAAGATATTCAGATGCTCAGTTTGAAAACTGTACTGTTTTTAATGCTACCCGTTCAAATCTTTTGGGTTTTACTGTTTTTTTTACCTTTTATTTTAGTAAAAATGAACCAGCCACAGTCTGCAGATATCGGGCCAGAATCTTGTCAAAACACAAGCAGATGATTACTCTATCTGTGCTCACTCTGATTGTTGGTGTGGATGTCCTTGGTCTAGCTGTGGCATCCAGCTCTGGCAGTCCTTAGGTGAATGGATTCTGAAATGTGATGCCAGTGAAATTTGCTCATTTCTCTCACATTTAAATTCCAAAAGTGTTATATTAATTATATTATTGCGGATTCTCAGCATCTCTCTGTCTGGACAGTCTACAGTTCACACTTTTGATGTAGAACATCGGATGGGCCTTGACTGTGCAGTGCCTTTGATAATAACACAGGGTCAACTTGACTCTTACAAAACTTGTTTCCACTTACCCCCAGAATTTCATAAAAAATTACTCTGGTAAATCCGCCCCAGGGTCTTTTTTTCTTTTCTTGAATACCAATGAAACATCTAGAACTACATGTCCCCGCTGTAAGTATTTACAAATTGATTTCCTATGTACTCTTGACTTTTTTACGCAAGATTTATCCCAAGTAAAATAAGTAATCAGACTTCTGGTCATGGCGGCGGGGTGAACAGACGTATCCCCTCTAGGGATGGGAATCGAGAACCGGTTCTTGTTGAGAACCGGTTCCCAGTGTTTCAATTCCTTGGAATCGTTTGCTTTTTTCCCAAACGATTCCCTTATCGATTCCAGTTGGCGCGAATGACGTCACCAAGCATGTTGCGCAACGTGCGCATTCCTGCCCAGCAGGAAAACACGGGGACAAAGCGGCATAAACGCTCGAAAGTTTGGTTACATTTTACCAAAAAGGATGACAACAGGGCGACAATTCTTGCAATGTGGACATTTTACCAAAGGGGGGAAACTGTTAAGACACAGCCGGCTGATCCGCTGGGAGCGCGGAGTCAGCCGGCGTGTGGTAAGGCTGGTTTATGGTTCCGCGTTACACCAACGCAGAGCCTACGGCGTAGGATACGCGGCAACACGCACCGTACGGCGCGCGTCGCCGCGTACCCTACGCCGTAGGCTCTGCGTCGATTTAACGCGGGACCATAAATCATGCTTTAGAAGAGCTGGGCCAGGCGGACGTGCCGGGCGCTCCGGCGGACAGTGGAGCTTCCGACACAGCTGCAGCTGATCAGCTCCTCTATGGAGAAGTTAAAGAGCTTCTACCACTAGATTCTCCTTTCATCAAGGCAGGGAAGAGTATAGGCCAGAATAGATGAATGTTACCAGCAGTGAATAAGTTTGTGGTGTTGAACATGTTACTGGACATTCTTGTGTAATTGCTACAAAATCATTTGTTGTTTTTCGTTAATTTCTACAGAAGAATATTTATTTTATTATTATTATTTTATATTAAATACATATTTTACTGTATATTACAAATCATTTTGTGGGGACCCCCTGGCACCATCGAGGAGCCCAAGGCTGGGGGCGTCTTAAGACCTCATTATATTTTTTTTGTTCAAAGATATAAAAGTTTTATATCTTTGAACAAAAAAGATCGGAGAAACAAAGAAATTGAAACAAAGAAACAATTTTAGTATCAACTTTGTTTTATTAAAACAAAGTTGATACTAAAATTGTTTCTTTTTAGTATTTTAGTATCAACTTTGTTTTATTAAAACAAAGTTGATACTAAAATTGTTTCTTCTCCTTTTTTCCAAATGAGAATCGATAAGAGAATCGATAAAGAATCGAATCGATAAGCAGAATCGATAAGAGAATCGGAATCGAAAAAATCTTTTCCCATCCCTAATCCCCTCTCGCTCTGTCGCTAATCCTTAGAGTAACTGTATTTAAGTACTCCCATTCTTAGAAACATACCAAAACATACAGCGTATGCCTAAGAAAGCCACCGAGGACATGCACAGAACAATCAAAGCACTTGTTAACGAAGAGATTGAATTGGGACTGGCCTTCCACGTTTGTGATACAGAAGCCGGTAATGCGGACAATTCTGAGGACACGGAGCAGCCGTCAACAGTGGATGTCATAAACGGCATCCAGGCATTCAATTGAGAATTTTCAATTAAAAATGTTCAATTGGACAAAGACTGCTGTTGCCGCATCACTGAAGCTGGACAGCGCCTCTCAACAGCAAAGGACGAATTAGAGAAAAGGGTCCTGACCCATCCTCATTCATGGAGAAATAGGATGGACTCAGACTCAAACTCAGAGACAGATTTTTGAGTCTGAATCTGAAAGGGATGGAAGATATTTTGGAAATAACATCTCCAGTCGTCATACGACCATCTCCCAATAGTCGGGTACCTCTTTGTTAACCATTATTGTGAAATGCTTGAATTACAGAGAAAATATTATTAAAATAAGTAATCAGCCATCTATATTAACAAAAGAAACCGATCCTTCCCTACAGGCTGACATGACGAAAACTAAGTCCTGCCCTAATGGGGAGATCGAGATTCCAGTCAGAACTGTGCACTGTGGGGCTACACAATGACACGTCCCCAATCCCTCCTCTGTAGAGAAATAAAAAGGGAAAAGAAATTGGTATCTCATCATAAGACAACTGGATACATAAATGAACCCTTGATTACAATGCAGTGTGCCGTCTCCAGGATGTAGACAATGGCAGCAAAATCCTCTGAGCAAAAACTCTGCTTCACTTCCTTTCCACCATGTGCGTGCGGTGTGTATAAATGGATCTGTTGTGCTCGCCGTTGAACCGCTTAAAATGTTTTGCATGATTTACTTTTTCCACCCCAGTAATGTCAGCTCTAGTGATATGGAACTGAATCAAAAATCATTCTTTGTCAACATGTTCATGGTTTTGTAAACGAACTAAACTCCTCTAGATTTTAAAGGACCTAAAGTGGGTTTGTTGTGCTCCTTTTTTTAGCCATCTAATTTTAATCTCTTGTACCTCTTGCGTAGCAGCATCGCTCAGAAAAGTCATTATCATTATTGTTCTATAACAATAAATATCAAAAATCAGGGAGAGGCTTTTCCTGGGGGGAAAAAGCCTGTGGTGCCAGTGACTTGTGAATGCACACAACTCCTGCTGCCAGTTATACAAAACGTTTCCGATATAATAACTGTGTTATCCATTCTATTTGAACTAACTCGGTAAACAGTAGGAATGGGCGATATTTTACTGTTCACGATATACCGTCACAATAAGAATTCCTCACGATAAGAATTTGTCATCTCGCGGTAAAAACGATAAATTCCCTTGATAAAGTTTTTGTGTAAAAATGATTTATGGTTCTGCATTAAATCCACAACGTGAAGGAAGGAAGGAAGGAAGGAAGGAAGGAAGGAAGGAAGGAAGGAAGGAAGGAAGGAAGGAAGGAAGGAAGGAAGGAAGGAAGGAAGGAAGGAAGGAAGGAAGGAAGGAAGGAAGGAAGGAAGGAAGGAAGGAAGGAAGGAAGGAAGGAAGGAAGGAAGGAAGGAAGGAAGGAAGGAAGGAAGGAAGGAAGGAAGGAAGGAAGGAAGGAGAGAGCAGGAGGAAGGAAGGAAGGAAGGGAGAAAAGAAGGAAGGAAGAAAAGGGGAGAAGGGAGAAAACAAGGAAAGGAGAAGGAAGGGAGAAAAGAGGAAGGAAAGAGGGAAGGAGAGAGCAGGAGGAAAGAAGGTAGGAAGGAAGGAAGGAAATGAGCCTGAAAGAAAGAAAGAAAGAAAGAAAGAAAGAAAGAAAGAAAGAAAGAAAGAAGAAAGAAAGAAAGAAAGAAAGAAAGAAAGAAAGAAAGAAAGAAAGAAAGAAAGAAAGAAAGAAAGAAAGAAAGAAAGAAAGAAAGAAGGAAAGAAGGATAAATTCCCGTTGATGACGATTTGTGTAACAAACATGGCGGATCTGAGAGCGAGATAGATTTATAGTTGAAAAGGTGGAGTTGAATTGGTATTTTTTAATCGTTATCGGGATAAATGCCGGAAATTATCGTGATACATTTTTTAGTCCATACCGCTCATCCCTAGTAAACAGAAACACGGGTTGTTTTTTTTTCCCTTGCACCTGTGTTAATAGGTATAGATGTGGGAGGTGTAGTAACATGTAGACTGCAGCTAAGAAACAGAAAATACAATGATGCTGTCACTCTCAATTTGACTCCATTGTTGCCAACAATCAAGGCTCAATCAAGCTGTGGTCATCACACCTTTGTTGCATAAGATGCACTGAAGTGATTTTTGTTTGTCATTTTCCTCCTTGTTTTCTTTCTAGCATGAGGTTTGGCAAACACACTAACTGCACTTATGTTTGCACTGAATTTCACACACACACACAGGTTTCCGACCCAGCACAAACAGTTTACTTACTACTTATACTTACTGTACCTCCGTGAAGGTTCACGATAAAAACATAAACAAAATAAAAATGCTGGCCAGTCCACCACAATAGAAACTGTGCTTGATCCTTGCTGCACAGTCATGAACTTAGACTTTTAAAATCACCACTGAAGCTCTTGCTCTTGTGACCATACAAGGAAATCTGCCCTCTTTGATGTCATAGAGACCAATGGAAAACCTTCCAAAAGAAAAATGTTCTCAGCACCTTGTACAGACTATTTTGTTCACAGGCATACTATGAGCCTATGGTCATGTCTAATACCTCAGTTATTCAGTAATTTGCGTATACATACATTTATACGAATTTATCAGCATCGTCAAGGCCTCACGTTTTGCAGAACAATCAAGTTTTAATAAACATCGTGGAAGATTATTTTGTTATATGCGAATATTTAGCTAATGTTCATCTCTTTTTCAACATTGCTCGTCTCACACTTAACCTTTGTGTTTGCATGCTATGCAAAAGGAGAAATGTGATTATGCTAAATGTCCCACCCCTGTTGACCTTCCTGTTTTGTATGTTGTTTTTTCCATCACCAAGCTGAAGTGACTTGGGTACCTCAGTTGCTACATCCGTCATGTTTTCCATATGAACTCCTGTTTGAACTGCATAGGTGTAACTGAACGTCTGCCCAGCAAGAGTGTGATATGGTATGACGAAACCCCGTATAAGTGCTTGTCTTCTTTGCTCTGGGGACTTCCTCATTACAGGGGTTGTGTGCTTTGTGCTGACTGAAGCACTTCTCGCAAGACTTAAATTCACAAAAGACAACTCGGCTGAGTGACTTCTTTATTTAACACAGAAATTCCGCCACAGAATAAACTTTGAAATTTGAACTGCAGTCGTCCGATTACATACTCTACAGTTGCACTTTAGTTACGACACGTTACATTTTGACAGGTGACAAATAATGAAAAAGGAGTTGCCACGGTAATGTTAAACTGAATATTCCATGTAACCGGAGCTTTTATTATAGCTTGAAGTCTTTGAAATGATGAAAGATAAAAGGGTCTTGCTGCTGCAGATTCTTTCATTCATTAATTTCAAAGTATCCAGTTTTGGTATTCTTACATGATTATATGAGGTCAAATCTGTAATTGTAACCTTATAACTCTTGAACTGATGCTTAATGCGTTTTAATGTGCATTTATCGGCTCCAAGCATTAAGCACATTATACTTCTGAGTCTTTCTAGCCAAAGTGACAGGAACTAGCCAGAGTGACGATTGGCATTCCTTTGTTTAAGTCACTATTGACATGATTCATCGTGTCATCCTTTTACCAGTTACGGCAGCAGCTGCCCACCTGCACCAGATGGGCCATGCATAATTGAGATCATAACCCACAGAAGAGACCTGACCCCGTAACCCCATTGAAAATAAAGTTGACCGGCCCAGGGCCACAATTATCCCAGATGCCTACTAGTTCCTGTTATGCTGTTCCCAGAGGTGCTCCTAAGTTATTGCCAGGCAGAGCATGCCGGATAAAGGCCAGAGCTTTACAACTATGTTGTTAAATCCCCATAAAAATGTTTTATGAAAATAACTTGAATCTCCTTCTTTATCTGTTGGTTTGTCTATTTGGCTTTATGGGCAAATGTACAGTACTACTACTTATATAAAATATGTTCTCTTCTCTCTAACGGTATCTGTTTCATACTGTCCGGTCGGCATCCAGCTTGGTTTGAGAAAGCTGACAATGACTCATCAGTTTGTGGAATATAAGACAATATGTCAAGGGGATATAATGCTAAAACAATCAATTCAAGTCAATTCAGACTGACATGATACACAGAATAAAAACTAGCTGAACTAAGACTTTAGTTTTAACGTTATATCGCTACAGTTTTTTTTTTTTTCTTCATAGATTTTATTTTTTTTGGGGGGTGGGGGTTAGTTAGAAACATGTTTAATTGGCAGAACTTGACGGCCAAGTTGATTAATCTGAGTCACGCGGCTTGGAAACGTGACATCACCATGCTTCCCTTACGAAAGGTCAAGAGTTGCTAAACAGGCATAAATTAGCATCTGTCAAATGTAAATAAAACACGGGTGCAGCACGTCCTTGCTTTCACAGCTGAATCAATTTATTAGTCTGTGATCAAATCAGTGCTCATTTAGATGTTGTTTGACAGTTTAATAAATCACCTGCTCAGAGCTTCATGTGTCACCCGGAGTGTTGAATCTGCACAGTTTCCAAGACGGTTTGATAAATGACAGTCAATATTTTTCAAGGGTGATGTCTGCATGTTATTTCTTTAAAAAAAAAAAAAAAAAAAAAAAAACACTGTTTGGGCTTTTAAAGCTTCCGCTGTTGTAGGAATATATTTTACAAGTCATCTTTAGGAAAGAGAATAGATATACAGAACTGTCTCAGAAAATTAGAATATTGTGATAAAGTCCTTTATTTTCTGTAATGCAAAAATGTCATACATTCTGGATTCATTACAAATCAACTGAAATATAGCAAGCCTTTTATTATTTCAATATTGCTGATCATGGTTTACAGTTTAAGAAAACTCAAATATCCTATCTCAAAAAATTAGAATATTCTGGGAATCTTAATCTTAAACTGTAATAATCAGCAATATTAAAATAATAAAAGGCTTGCAATATTTCAGTTGATTTGTAATGAATCCAGAATGTATGACATTTTTGTTTTTTTAATTGCATTACAGAAAATAAAGAACTTTATCACAATATTCTAATTTTCTGAGACAGTCCTGTATTTTGAAAAGATGCAAGTCCCCAAATGTCCACCATGACAGTAAGCCCCGTCCACTGATCCATGGCAGTGCACCCGCATCATATCCTGAAACTCCAAGGCTGTAGTGTCCTTATCCCTTGCAACTAAAGGCAACAACTCTGTTGCTGCTGTCTTGCTGAACTGACAAAGTCCACATGAAAGACAGTGGGAGACATAATCATTTCACAAGTCCAGCCAGCTCCACCAGTCTTTAAAGTTGTTGCACCCTGGATCATTAGAGCGAAGGAACACCCCGTAGCTCTGTTGGTGTGTGTGTGTGTGTGTGTGTGTGTGTGTGTGTGTGTGTGTGTGTGTGTGTGTGTGTGTGTCTCCGTACGCCTGGGTACATAGTGACAGCCACAGTGGGGCCGGCCACAGTAGAGGTTTTTGTACATTTATGTTATCAAATTGCCATTAGCAGCCTTTTTTTTTTTTGATCTGCTGCTGGCTCCATTTTGCTGTCAGCCCTGTGGACTTTTTCCTCAACCACCATAATCCCTGATTAGCGCTACGTTCAAAATAACAAGCCACCCAGAGCAGCAACATGAGTCATCATTATCAATGTTTTTAAAAAAAAATGCAAACTGCCACCTTAAGAAAAGACTGCTCCCTCTGGAAAACTCCTTGTCTGGCTTCATGTTACGATTTGAAACTATTTTTCTGTGTGGGCTTGTATCCCCTGCCACCCCCAGCATCTCTCCAACCCCCACTCTCCCTGCTTCGCCACGCTGCAAGTAAAGATGGAATTTGTCTGACAAGCTTCCTTTTCATACATTTAGGTTTCTGGAGCGACTTCTCTGACTTATGACGCTGCAGAGTGACGGGTTTGAAAGTTAAAAGTGTGCAGGTTGATAATGTCTGAGCACAAAAGACTGCTCTTTTATTTCTAAGCTCCTATGCATTTTTAGCATTTTTTTTTATACCTAATATAACACTATTTCATGATACCATTCTTGAATACTGATATATGCCATTACCTTGTTTTCTTCTTATCTCACTAGACTCTCAGTTCTCTTGGGTTGAATTTAATGGCATGGCATGTTTCAACAGATGTAAATCTGTATTTCTATGAAGGCCAGAGAACTTTTATGATAATTTGAACATGTATAGGAAACAAGGAGCATATCCTGTACGCAGTTAAGAGTTTAGTATGAAATCCATTTTAATGGAAATGGAGAATTTGGATCTTGCAGTCAATGGTAACTTCATAACCTGTCAGTGTTGTGTTTGATCTACTGCAGCACAGTCGAGAATGGAATGATGTAATGCAGGGAAGAGACTTGCGTAGGTTTATATTGTCTTGTATTAAGAAAATAATCCTTGAATTTGGTTTGCCCTTTTGTGACACCGTTTCAGGTTTTCCACTCCTTCCATTGCCTTTGACCTGTGGAAGAGCTTCAATCTTTTCAAAAATTCCCACTTCGGCACAGACGACCGCGTCCTGGTTGCATGTGCATGTATAGGAAAGTGTGTGTCCGTGTGTGATGTATCGACTTTGTCAGCTTTGCAGTGAAACAATAGTACATCAATGATACTCGAACCTTCCTCTCACCCCATTGACTCACTTCATTTTTTCTCTTCTTCTCTCCACCACAGTTCGGCTCTCACAGATATCACAACGCTCTCTTATTTTCTAACCCTCTGTAACCTATTCTCAGCCTCTCCATCCCTCACTTCTCTTCTCTTCTGCTGCCCTTCCTTCAGTCCCTCCCTCAGAACCTACTTGCTATTCAGTTCAGGCAGGCTGCAGGCAGCATTGCTCAACCTCCCCATACTGCTGCAGGACTAGACTTTGTTATTCTCCTCTCCCTCTCTCCCTCTCTCCCTCTCTCCCTGTATGTCTGATAACCAGACATTTACCTGCACCGTTTTCTGTTGTACTCCTGAAACTATGCACCTAGAACCTTGGCTTCCATCCCAACACTTTCCGTATTTAACCCTCCCGATTCTGCTTGTTAGCTTTTTTTTCTCTTTTTTTTAAGGGCACATTAACTATGATAATATCAGTAAATCGACACCATCATGTCATCTGCTGGTTCAGACACTGGCACACCTTAATTTCCAGGGTGTTTTAGGAAACTTTCGTTGAAAGCAGAAAAGTGCAGGACATTAGTTTGCAGCTTCCATTCCACTGATTTGGACTAAAGTAAAACAAGTGATAAAATGTTAATGGTGCCTAAAGCTCCATCTATGTGATGAAGCATCAGAAAGTCTAGATATTCTAGAACTTGCTTTCATCTGTGAATTCCAATCATTGAATCAGGTTCTGGCAGATAAATTACAGACGTCACAAACACTTTGAATATGCTTCAATTCTGGGACTTGAACAAGCGGCCCACTGAGGGGGCAGATGAGCAGATGGCCTCTTCTGTCTGCATCTGTCTGTTTTTTGTTTTTTTTTCCTTTTCCTTCAGCACTCATCTCTCTGTCCTTCCAGTTCATGTTTTAGTTTTTGAAGTTGCACCCTCATTTGTACACTTGTACACAGTGGCCAATAGAAGGTTGTACATATGACCCAGAGACCGATATATATACATTTTATTTCCTCATTTTGTGCGTGCAACAGTGCAATATCTAACCATGTTCTCGTTTTACACAGGCTGTTAATCCTGCATTTTCGTTTTTTCTCCACCCCAAACAAACTGTTAATGTCACATTTACGATGTGCTCGATCAAAGCCAGATGCTTCCACTCATCTGCAGCCTGCTTGACCACAGACACTGATAGCCAGTGACAGGCCTGCACTCTCAACACAAGCCTGTGTAATCAGAGGAGTGAGTAAACGGCTTCAGATATTAAAGCGTACGAGGGCTCGTGCCTGGAGGCACTCTGGCTCCTCCTCAGGCAGTGCCCTCCAAGCCTGGATTAACTCTAACTGACAAGAAACTGGAAGGCTCAAACAGCACTGCCATAGATACTACGGGCATGTGTGTGTGAGCAGAAGAGACCTTAGGTTCCCGTATAAGCAGCCCGTCGGAGGCTGAGATTGCACTAGCTGTTCTGAGGTATTGACAGAGATGCTTATTTATCTCCCAGACTAATAAATGTGTTTTGGTTTTTTAAAATGGCCATGTGCAGTAAAATGATAAAACAGTCCAATACTTCAGTTTTTATTTGCGTCGGTCTTGATAATGTACCAAAATATGATTTAACTGATGATTCATATTCTTTTTTTTTTTTTTTTCGTCCTTGTCTGCACACATATTAATGATTGATACCATGACGGTATATGTGCATTATTACTATATTTAATATATATACATATATATACGCATAAATATGCGTACACATACATAAATATACACATACAAACCCAGTGATTTTTTTTTTTTTTTTTTTGTGGGGGGTGGGGGGTGACGACATCCACTACCAATCCAGGAAGCAGGAACACACGGAAACACACGTCAAGCACTGGAAATCTGCAACCAAAAACCACAAACAAAGCACGAAACCGGCATGGAGCCAACCAAAACAATAACAGCAATCGACCTAAATCTTGAGATCTGATCGCAGTCTGAGCTAAGCTACCGCTACCTAAACCCAAAAACTAGAGAGCCAGCATGCAGGTGAACAAGCCAGTGTGTATGTCTATGTGTGTATGTATATGATCATGTGTGATGATTCATATTCAACAAATGCAACCACAGGTTTTTAGTCAAGCCACGTTTAACTTTTTGTTGGGTTTTGTTTGTAATTGTAAAAGATGCCCACATTTTCTTTTGACCTTCTTTAACATTCTCGCTGATGTGACAAATTCATGAAACCTAAAGGATAATGAATAACCCACCAGTGCCTCTGGACATTCTCTTTCTCATTAAATCTTTTAACGAAATATAGAAGATGGTGCATAAATAGCCCCCAACTCCCCCTTCAACTCTTTTATATCTAATTATTGTCTAACTTTTTTTTCTTTTTTTTTTTTTTTAAATACTGATGTTTTATACTTATTTCACCACTTGGAAAACAAGCCATGCTCTTTTTCAGATCAGTTTTGGTCAGTTTCCTATTGTGTTATTTGCAGTCTATTTGACATTGTCTGCTATCTCAAAATAAATCTGCATCAAATCATCCAAATCGAGGTACATTAATTTAATATGACATCAATCTACATTCACTTTAGTATATCCAGGTCAGGTCAAGCGTCTCGGCAGTGATACGTCTAGACAAAATGGTAAATATCTGTCTTTTTCCCTTTTGGTCCTCTGGAAAACAACTATTCACAAATAAACCCCAGGTCAATGGCAACAGCTGTGCTATAGCAACCGTTTTTAATGCATTCTTTCCACATCATCCCCATGGAAGAAGAAAACTAAAACCCCAACAGGAAGCCTGGTCCATGTTTTTTTCCTTTTTTTAAAAGCCCTTCAAGTGAACTTTTGCCTCTAAATTACCTTTTTGTGTTTATGGCTGTTGGTGTTTGCCTTGTTATAGCGCAGAACTGTTGCATTACATTCACCCTGTGACCCTGCACATAAGTGATAGTGAATAAATAGAAAAGGAACGTGCTATATGTTCTCCTTTTTCTTCCTTGTACAGCTTTTTCTTCTTACCAGTTAAAGTTGATTAAATTTTTATTGTGTAAATGTGTAGATTGCCACATTAAATGGAAACATGAAGACTGTCAAGACTAAAAATATTTCCTATTTCTCTCAGAACAGCATTACGCCCCTGCTGTCTATTAGCGTGCAATGATTTGTTCGAGATTACAATGACGTCTATTGTTGTCCGGACGACTCATCCTCTCTCGCTTTTAGGCAGTCTGGCATGTTTTTTTCCCTTCTTTTTTTTTTTTTTCTTCATGCATATTCTGTAATCACAGCAGCTGATGCTACCGCTGCACCTCTTTAAGTTGCACTTAATGAGAACAAGTCAAATTGGCCCATCTGTGGCACCACAGCAGAGGGAGTGCAATTTATCTTAATGAGGATCTGGGTAGCCATTATCTGCTGGTAACCCGACCAACACGTTACCACTATTAGAGGCCCATACTCCTGGCTCTATCACACACACAAACACTTGCTCAGCCCCTTGTTATCAGCTTCCCCTTTAAGCCTGCCACAGACAGTGTAACCACATTGGACAGTAATTGTACCTCTCACTCCTGCCTAATTGAATTGACAAGGAGCCGGAATTGATATCATTTAACACATTGATCTTGAGAGACAATAAGATACAAAGCCTGGTGCTCCCCCCTCTACCTGACTTCTATTTTCTTCCCTCTGATTCATCTCCCCTCTCCTTTGATGTGCCATGTTATTGCCTATGAATTACCAGATTCGTTCCTCGTTCTTTCACCAGTCTTCAGATTTCTTTGCATTTGTTGTTTTTATTGGATTAGTTTCAGGGGAGGTACAGAGAGATGGCGATAATACTGAATAATTCAGAACAATTAGTAAGTGAAAGACGTCACCTTGTAACTAAAACTGTTCGATTTTCTTATTACGTGTGTTTATTTCTTTCTTGCCAGAACCAAACTGTTTGGTACAGGCTAGAAAAGAACATTGAAATGAATAAATAAGTCATTAAAGAGTCACAGACTGAAGTATAGGGGTGGGCAAAAATATCGATATGGCAATATATCGCGATACTTTTCCAGCCGATTCAATATCGATATTAAAAATTTGAATATCGATTTTTTATTTTTTTTTTAGATATTTTTTATCCCCGATTTTTTTCCCATTATATTACCCAGTGCTCCTACCTAAGTGACAGTCCTGGGCATTGCCACTCTCTACCAACCCTGGGAGGGCCCTGCACTGAGCTCAGGTTTTATTTCACGTTTTATTTAATTTTATAATTAATTTTTTATATAACACAATTGCCTGTCCTTAAAAAATTAAAAATAATGGACAGAGGTTTATTTATTTATGGATTTATATCTATACTGACTGATCACTGTGCCTGTCCTTGGTTTTAGTACAATCTTTCTTGTGTTTATTATCATTTGCCACATAATTAAAGCAACCTCATACTAAATTTAATGTTAATTTCATATGATGTAAATAATATGAAAAACATATACAAATAAGTTGTAACTTTAGCTTGTATAGTTATAATAAAACATTGTTTTGACTCAGTTTGTCCCATGAATTGTCACTATAATCTGATGAACGTGCAACTCGGATTTTAAGATCCATCACTATCATCTGATGTACATATATACAACTTGGATTTTAAGATGTGTAATGCATTTTTAAAATTTTCGGTGAACTATGTAGAATATAATAATCGGGATATCGCATAATCGGGATATCGCAATATGTATCGTATCGTGGCTCAAGTATCGTGATGCGTATCGTATCGTGAGGTCCTTCCCAATACCCACCCCTACTGAAGTATATAATTCTATGATTTGCCTTTTATTTATGAGAGAACCAGCTTACCAGAAAACTACCACCCGTGTCAGATTTCTTTTCTTTTTTCTTTTACATTACTTTGAGGTTTAAGGTCAGGAATGCAAGAAACAGTTTGCACTGCAGTGCACCAGCAAATTACACACTTACTGTGGGTGGGCCTGAGAGGATAAACATGCTCACAGCCTGCAGTCGTTCCACCAGCACACACTATATCCAACACATGTCCTGAGTGGGCAAAAGGAACTCCACATCCACTCCATCCATTATCTTGCACACAAGTTGCACTTATTGTTAGGCACCCTCTTCTGTCTTCCTTCCCCCAACAGAGTGTGAATGAGTGCACACCAGGGGGGAGGAGAATAATGGATGAGGGAGAGTTGGGAATATTGTCTGCAAGGCTGCTTGGGGAATTGTGTTTACTAGAACACCAAACATGCACATTCCATTATGTGGCAGTCAAAAACCCAGCGATCAATGATGCTTCATCGGAGACAATTGGATCAACGTGCAAGCCATGTCGCCAAACTTTTTAATGGTTGTGAATTGAACAATGCAAGATACACCTGGAGATACATGAAAGGCAAATAGATTTCCAGATAAATGCACTAGACAGAAATAAGACGAGGTAAATCCGTGTGTTCCTCAGAGACGTGAACACACAAATCGGATATCTTGGATTGGACTCACTCGAGCTGAATGTGAGCTCGACACATTGACTAACCTATGAATCATCATTGCGGATGGCTTGGTATGTAACATTTGGACTGGGGGATTCATGCGTAGTGTTTTTAATTGGGTGTTTTATGTTTTGCTGAAAACCCAACATGAGTAGTACATTTTTCATCCCATCTTGAATGAATTTTGTCATGTGAAGCAGATGAGTAATTGGAGTAACATTTTTTATTACTATTATTATTATTATTGATTCCAATCTTTCAACTTGATGCAGTTGTCACAAGTATGGCGCATACATTGCAAGCGTTCATACTTATTTACATAATTATTGCCCGTGAGAAGACGTACATACCAAAAACTACTGCTCAGTGTGAGCTACAAAAATGTCATGGATTTGTCCTTTTAGCTTGACATCACTGTGCTGTTTTAATCTCCTTAACTCAGATTAAAGAGTTTTAAGAAATAAAACAGCTGGGCAGTCCATTATCTAGACCCGCTTATTCCTATTCAGGGTCACGGAGGTCTGTTGTCTATCCTAGCTCTCTTCAGGCCAAAAGCAAGGGAACATCCTGGTAAGGTCACCAGCAGGGCCACAGATAGAAAACAACAACCGCTCACGCTCACACTCACACTCACACTCACTGCTATGGGCAATTCAGAAGCAGGAATTTACCTGGCATGCATGTTTTTCAGCTTGGGAGAGGGAGCTGAGATCCCCCAAGCCCCAAGCAACACGAAGAACATGCAATGCCACACAGAAAGACTCCTGCCAGGATTTCAACCAGGAACCTTTTTGATGTGAGGCAGCAGTGCCAACCACCTGGGGTTGTCCAATTTTAGAAAAATTATGCAATTATTCATCAATTTATTTCTTGAAATTGAAGTTTCACTGTGCGTCATCCATGCAGGCTGGACATCTTAACAGCAAGGTGCCATTTAGACCTTCCTTTAAAAAAAAAAAAAAGATACATTAGGCTCTTAAGGCAACACAATGAATAATACCACTGTGGTCTCTGCTTTGGCATAGAAGAGCTTGTCTGTGCATCAAAGTCTGAGTGCTCGTTAGAACGTGTAGCACATAATGGAAGGTAACTGATTGCCATCTCCATTTCATCTCCTTTCCTCTCTCTTATGCCAATCAACATCTGAATAAAAGCCTTTGCCACTATATGTGAGAATTACACTTGCAAATGTCTGAAAACCTTATGCATGCACTAAAGCAGTCAGGTTAGGGTTAGTAGGGATTTGTTATGCTGAATAACAGGCTGAATCTCAAATGTATTGTTGGAGATATGCGTGCCAGTTTTTAATTCCTTACAACTTGGTGCATTGCTCCAAGAGATATGACTACATTTTGTTATTGCTATTAAAAGGAGGAGTGACTGTGGTAGAAGCTAGGAGACAAATGACTCATTCTTATTATACTGTTTAACATCCATGTGAACGGAAGCGCTTTGTGAGCCTTGGTCGAGGGTCATCCAGTAATGTACATATATATATATATATATATATATATATATATATATATATATATATATATATATATATATATATATATATATATATATATATATATACACAGAGCCGCCTGGGAGATTTGCGAGGCCCTGTGCGAAATGGCTGGGGGGGCCCTCGCGAAATTTTGGGGGTTTTTCAGGTCGGATCGGGTGTCTATATGCGCAATTTTAACTCTCCAATTAGCAAAATACTGGATACCTTCCCCTGCCTCATCATCATCTCTTGCCTCGACGTGGGGCCCCACGGCTGCTTGAGACCCGGTCGGATCGGTGATTTTTGTAACAAATTTATCAAATGAGCCTTTCAGAGAGGCATTAAACTCTTCCATTTTCTTTCGTTTTTTTCTTTTTTCATCCCCTGATCGAAATTTCCTGAATCTGTCTCGATCTCTCGACATTGTGTGACAGTTTGTTCCAACTCCACCCGTCTGGATCAGAGCAGCTTGTGTCTGCGCTTGGTCTGATCAGTTGTATTGAACAACAGACACGCGCATCATTGCACATATATTTATTGATATGCACAGACTAGTACACATTTAGGTCTGTAATGGAACGTGACTGTTGATATTTATAAGGGAAAAAAAAATAAATAAATTGAAAAAAAAAAAAAAAAAAAAACGGCCCATAGCGCGAGGCCCTGTGCGGTCGCACGGTTCGCACACCCTTTGCGGCGGCACTGTATATATATATATATATATATATATATATATATATATATATATATATATATATATATATATATATATATATATATATATATATTAAACATAAAAGGGAATCACATCTGCTTCTTAAGACTTTATTCTTTTCTTTGAACAGTACTTTCACATCAATGTGAGTTGTCTGAAATTGCGAAAAAGGTGAAAAATTTCTTTGGAAATGGCATCTTTTGGAGCCTTACATTGTACTAAAACAGGAAAAGAGAGCTTTTGTAGCAAAGTTGCTTTAAGCTACTTAACATGGTGTCTCCTCACAAAGCTGTAAGAAAGGGGCCATGTTTTTAATGTCATCACGTCGCAGGCCTGAGCGTACAGTCGTGGGCCTCACTTACTCTCTCTGATGCTGTTTCTTTGTGGAATCAGTACTATTCATAACTAAGAATAAACCATTACTTTACAAGACGACGGTGACCAATTCATTGAAAGTGACAATCGCTGGTAACCTTGGAGTGAGTGTACAATGCGTGCTTTTGATGTGGGCTCATTTGCTTCTATTTGACAGATGGATATGAGGCGTTCTGTTCCACTCAATTATCGAAAGGGCAGAACAATATTACAGTTTTGGAGATAAGCAACCACATTTGGCATCTCATTAAACAGGATAGAATCTAAATGGCTCCTTTACTTGAGCTCTGAGTGGTCAGTGCGTCTCAGGGAGTTCTCATTTGAGGCAGACTTGGATGAATGGGAATCTGTGTCACAGGTGTATGTTACCCTGCATGAGCTGATAAGCAATTTGGTCGCCTGCCTTCATGCAGTACCGTGCAGAACAGTCCGATAGTTGCCTGGCAACAATACAAATAACTCTGTGTTGGATGTCTTTTTTTTTTTCTTCCTTAAAATCAGTTTATCTTCCCGCTTTTGCTTGCTTGTCCTTTCCTGCTGCCAATGTTTTTAAGTGCCATGAATCACACTTGAACTGCCTTACGTTAAACAGAGGATGTTTCAGAAGGGAGATGAGTCTCACTTTTTCATTTGTCAGTTGTCAAAATAAGAGGACAGACCAATTAACATGACTGATTATTTCAAGACATCCAGTTTGAAGTGTGGTGGCATTTGACTCATCACAATAGCGGATTGAAAGTACTCCAGAGAGTTATTGACAGAGCAATAAACTAAGCTCATTTTTCTCCTTTAAAGGGGAACATATGAAAAAAAGAGAAATGCTTCCAAGATCATAGTATTCATTCATCCGTTCGTTCGTTCGTCCGTCCGTCCGTCCGTCCGTCCGTCCGTCCGTCCGTCCGTCCATTCATTCATTCATTCATTCATTCATTCATTCAATCCTTCCTTCCTTCCTTCCTTCCTTCCTTCCTTCCTTCCTTCCTTCCTTCCTTCCTTCCTTCCTTCCTTCCTTCCTTCCTTCCTTCCTTCCTTCCTTCCTTCCTTCCTTCCTTCCTTCCTTCCTTCCTTCATACTACTAAAATTTGAAGTTTTTAATCGTGGCCGGTTCATATTTCCAGGGAAGTGTGTCATTACAAACACAACTGTGAGAAAACTATTCAGCCTCCACATCTTTTTTTTTTTTTTTTTTCTATCTTGTACTGGATGTACCTCTCAAGTGGATAATGTAAAGTTGGAAAAGGCAATTAGAACAAAAATAGATACATAAATAAAAGATGCACACTCTGTGAAAGAGGGTGAAATTGATTTAAGCAGACAAATCCACCCCCTTAAAACCAGCGGATTTGAATAGAGCTGTGAAGACATGTTAAAAGACCCAATATATCTCCTTCATTCAAATTACCAGTCAGAATAAACCTCCTACCCTGGGCTGACGGCCCAAGTATGTTGTAGCTGGGGATCTTTTACCATGACCTCTGCTGGAGCCTGTAACTATTCATCAGGTTGACATGAACCACAACTACGGTGATTGGTCCACTTGGTTACATTGTATTTTCCTCTAAATATTTAATGCTAATAGTACTTCATCGTCAAATAGAAAGATGGAACATTGCAATGTCATTAAAAGTTACTGTTGCTCAACATTTTCAGCTCCAACTTGCATAATATATGGTTAATTTGTTCGGTTATCATGAATGCTTTGCGCTGCAGAAAATAAACTAGACTGCCACTTAGTGTTGGGTGTTGTAATTACAGCGTGACAAGCAACGATGACGTGGAAGCTACAGTACAGCATTGGTTCTGCATATAGGCTTGGTGTGTAGTTGTTGTATTTAAGCAAGAATAAAGCTTAAAACTATGTCCAAGTCCCATTTGCTTAACCCGTGTGCTGTCTTCGGGTCAAAATTACCTAATTCTTCTATCCTTCTTTCCTCCTGCTCGCTCCTTCCTTCCTTCCTTCCTTCCTTCCTTCCTTCCTTCCTTCCTTCCTTCCTTCCTTCCTTCCTTCCTTCCTTCCTTCCTTCCTTCCTTCCTTCCTTCCTTCCTTCCTTCCTTCCTTCCTTCCTTCCGTCCGTCCGTCCGTCCGTCCGTCCGTCCGTCCGTCCGTCCGTCCGTCCTTCCTTCCTCCCTTCCTTCTTTCCTCCTGCTCTCTCCTTCCTTCTTCCCTTCCTCTTTTCTCCCTTCCTTCCTTTTTTCCTCCTTCCTTCCTTCCTTCCTTCCTTCCTTCCTTCCTTCCTTCCTTCCTTCCTTCCTTCCTTCCTTCCTTCCCTTTTCCCCTCCCTTCCTTCTTTCCTCCTGCTCTCTCCTTCCTTCTTCCCTTCCTCTTTTCTCCCTTCCTTCCTTCCTTCCTTCCTTCCTTCCTTCCTTCCTTCCTTCCTTCCTTCCTTCCTTCCTTCCTTCCTTCTGTCCTTCCTTCCTTCCTTCCGTCTTTCCTCCTGCTCTCTCCTTCTTTTTTCTCCCTTTCTTCCTTTTTCCTTCCTTCCTTCCTTCCTTCCTTCCTTCCTTCCTTCCTTCCTTCCTTCCTTCCTTCCTTCCTTCCTTCCTTCCTTCCTTCCCTTTTCCCCTCCCTTCCTTCTTTCCTCCTGCTCTCTCCTTCCTTCTTCCCTTCCTCTTTTCTCCCTTCCTTCCTTCCTTCCTTCCTTCCTTCTTTTCTCCCTTCCTTATTTTCTCCCATCCTTCCTTGACCTGAAGACAGCACAAGGGTTAATGTTATAATTATGAATTATTAATTACATTATGTATGCAAATAGAAATAAGGGTGGAGTCGTTCAGTGCTATACTAGTGTGTCTAGTGTAGTATTGATAGTAGAAACTATAAGTTGTTTTTATGCTACCTTTTGGTACAAAATTATTCACAAACAATACAATCAAAGCAGGTTAATGATACATTTGACTGCTTTCTGTGAGCTAAGACTCACTTTCTCTCTCATTTCTTCAGAAAGAGCTCAGTAAAGGACTGCATTTGACCTACACTGGAAATGGTCTGCTTCAAGATACTGACACCATCTTTCTAACCTCCAGGCCAAGCTGCCATCCCAAATCAGATAGTAAAAGTGGAAATCTAATAACCCGTTCTTCATGCTTCCTGAGCAAAAACAGTAAGCCTTGAAAATGGTAAAATGAGCCCCTTAGCTGAAAGTGGAGCCTCCTTTTCAGCCAGGTTTTCTTATTGAATCAGATTGGAAATATTTCCGGTTGAAAGTCTGACGAAGATTGTACTTTTGTTAGGCACCCTCTTCTGTCTTCCTTCCCCCAACAGAGTGTGAATGAGTGCACACCAGGGGGGAGGACAATAATGGATGAGCGAGAGTTGGGAATATTGTAATATAATGTTGCATTTTTGAGAAAGATCCTAGTCATATCATCGCCCTCAGTGACTCCTACTGGTTTTGGTTGCTATGCTTGTTAACTGGAGAGAAGGGGAACCAGTGAGAAGCTGCTTAGCCATTCAAACACCCCACTGTCAAGTGAAAAGAAGCAGCTTGTGACTCTGTGTGTACCAGGTGAAGCATGTGGTAGTTTGCTCCCTCCTAAAGCCACCAATAGGAGTTGGCATTGACAGGAAGTGCAGCACATAGAGGAATTGGCGACAAATGAATTGATACTAGCCAAATCGAGGTGTTGCTACAGTATGTGACATAACAAACTGTTTCATTTATCATTATTTTGATGATTATTCTCAGACCAAGGACCATGTTAATAGCAACATGGTACCATGGCAGTGTATTTGGATTGTTGGAAATCTGTACTCAACATTTCCCATGTACAATGCAATGTTAAAAGTAAACCTATTAAGATTTTAATGACACTGACTGTAACTGCACTAACAATTTTTTTTTGCTGTCGTTTCCTTTCACAGACTGGCAGGAAAGAGAAGGGTGACCCGCTGAACTCTGCCATCGACAAAATGACCAAAAAGACCAGGGATCTGCGCAGACAGGTGAGCTTTTTAGTTTTATGATTTTTTTTTTTTTTTTATGAGACAAATCTCTGTACCTTTTTTGTAATGAAGGCACTTTTTTATGGGCGTGGATGAAAAAGATCAATATATTCCGTCTCTCTGGCAGGCAAAATGTATGCATTTTTAACACAAATGTGTTTTTGTGAAACAGAGGACCCCACCATGTGCTTGGCTGAGCCTCTTCACTTACAATAAGCTAAAGTTAGTGGGGTTGGGATTATAGGGCTTTACTTAAGATTTATGATTATGTGCTGTTTTTCAGCAGTATTTCAAAATTGCATTTCTGATTTGGTTGTTTGTTTTTATTTGCTAGCTACATACAGTATGTTGAACTAAATCTTTCTATGAGACGTCAGATGGCTTGACCAGATTCAATAATATTGATCCCTAGCCTGGTTTTAAGTATGAGAAGTGTCAAATTTGTATCATAAAGCAGCAGTTAAGATATGTTGAAAAAAAAAACGGGGGGGGGGGCTTAATGGTTCATGCTTTGATTGAGAATATCAGAAATATTGATTTATTTTCTCATTTTCACTTAAGACAAGGTAAATCTTGATTTTCCCTGCTGGGTAGTGTGAAGTGTAACTAAAGAGCATACATGACTGTCTCCGGGGTGCCTTCTCACATCAGAGTAATTAAAACTTTAATTTTCTTTTCTGGCATTGGATTCAAGGGACCATTTTCCTTTTGAGAAACACTCACAAGCATTTACTGTCAGGTTTCATTCCCCCAACACAGTTCCTTCCGTCGTGTTCGGTTACAGGATGTTTTATTGTGTGTACTCTGACTTGTGAAGACCAGGAGATGATACTGAATGAGAAGCTATGACTGTCTCTCCTGCCGGGCATGCAGGGGGGCCGTCTGACGGGCTGGCAGGCGGTATTCACTCTGACAGGAGGTTGTATTGACTCAGGGGTTGGTGTGACAGAATGGGCGGTGTGTTTTAAGCTTCGAGTTAAGATGGGAGGGCAAACTCTTAGCACACATGCAGGCATTACATGTAGTTGTGATACTGTAATTATGTCAACAAGACAACGTGTTGAGTTTAGCAAGTCGGTGGCGCGGCGTAGAGACGGCCCCTCCTGAGGGGAGGATCACAGTTGTGCATTTAAGATTTTCAGCCTCCAACATCTCCTTTGTGAAAAGGAGGCATCAAATATTACAGCAAACAAGCACAGATGACAGGCGGCATTTGTGAAATGGGAGCAGGTAAGGAGAAGCAAGCCTTGCGACACCGCCGCCAGAGACATGATGTATTGTTTTCTGTTTCACGCCGATGCGTACATATATGAGACAATGCTCAGCTGTCTGTTTATCCATGGAGACCTCGGTTGATGTCAAGCGTACTTTATATTCATGCCTCCATTTGTTTTTATTTGAGAATGTATTGGGGGAAGAAAAAAAAAAAAACACAAGACTGGAAAAAAAATTCTCCACAAAAACATCATCCAATGTTTAAAGAAATGTTGATTTCCACCGTGGCAGTAACAGTATATTTATCATCCGAAGAAGTCAGCAGTGTGGAAACAAACATGGCTCACATAAAGACCTTCCGTCCTCACGAAAATTCAGTCAGAAAAGCAAAGTGCTTTCAGCCATTAATTTGCTCTGGCGTTTAAGCTGGTGTAGTAACAGGTAACAACTTGGCTGTGTCCCTCAGCAGGGCAGCACACTGGAATTTACATATGCTCTTAACAGTCTCCCAAAACATAACAAACAACAAGAGCAGTCCAAGCATGAAACCCCACCGGTGTATTTGAAATCTTCCTCCTACAAGAATACATCACTACAAAAAGCTTTCCCGGGACTTCATCTCCATAAGTCAGTGCCCATGATGCCTCAGCAGTCTTTTAACAGCAGGTGACCCTCCGCTTTCCTGCTGTTCATCTGGTACTGCCAGCAGTCGAGCTTCTTTTATGAAGAAACTAATCATGATAGGGAATTTCTAACTTAATCAAAAGAGGGAAGAAAACATAAATGCTTATATCGTGCCTTTAAAAGTTATAACGATGTTACAAAACTAGAAGGCAAAGACAATGGATTGTACATATTAAACAGTATATTAAATGAATTATTCAGAGGTTGAGCCATGTAATCCCTGCGAAAATGAAAATGCAATTATGACCAGAGAATGGCATCTGAAAAAAACTGAAAACTATTTAAAAATGCATGAACATAGTGATAGTTGAAGAGTGAAAGCATGGTCACTGCAACCTCAATATTGGTCATTTCTGTCCTTTTTTTTATTTCTGTTTTTTCACACACACACACACACTTAAAAAAAAGTTGTGCTGACTTTTACTCGCGTCTTGACACTAATTTAAAGGCACAGAATCCTTGTACCAGAAATTTCCAATACACAAGGTAAAATTTGAATAAATCTAAAAGAAGTCAACTAATGTATGAAGCTGATTTGCATGTAGACCACTGCGCAAAAAGTGTTTGACAGTTCACATGGGTAGTTCACTATCCATTGCTCAGTAGTATTAGAGAGCCGCCTGACTGGCTCCATACGGATTTAACAGCATGGCAACTGCAAACAAACAGCCACAGTCATCAGGAACTATCACACAATATTTTGGGCAGCTGCGGCAGAGTCTTGAGCGTACCATCATTAGATCAGCCCAGCTTTACATGATGAGAATATGGCTTTAAAATAGTACAGTACATCATTTAAAAAAAAGCTTTTTAGTGTATTTTGTTCACGCTGACATACTGTAAGCCGAAAACCATAGATGATTGACCTTATACTCAGTACGGTCATTTTCATTGCAAGAATGTCAAGCGTTTAAATGTTCAGATAAAACTCTGAAAGGCCAAGACATCTGAACAGACTACAATAGCTCATTTGCATGAAACCCCATTACAGAGAAAATTCCTTGTGTTGACAGATATCTGAAGCAATAATGTATAGTAATTGTTCTTGTCAACAAAGTCCATGTAGGGAGGGAGGCGCCTCCATCTTGACTACAGAAACTCATTAGCATATTCGAATGCATTCAAGATTTTACATAACATCAACAGAGCTTTGACCTTGAGCAACTTAACAGCATCCATCCATCCATCACCTAAACCCGTTTAGTTCCAGTCTGGGTCACGGGGGTCCGCTGAAGCCCGTCCCAGCTTTCTGCCGGTGAAAGGCAGGTTTACACCCTGGGTGGGTTGCCAGTGCATGCTGCTTTAACACATTAGAGAGAGAAAACATCAAATGGATTAAATTAACTATTTAATTCTTCAGCACATGAGTTAGCCTGTGAACAAAAGCTTGAAAATTAGCAAAATTGTTTTATTTTTCCTTCATTTGAATAGCTCAACACATCTTTAAAGCGAGATCATTTCTTTCGATTTTTAGATTTTGAGTACATGTACTTGATTTTCTACTTGAAAAAACATATTGCAAGTAAATTGAGATGCAAATGAGCAATATCGTGTTCTTGAACATCGATGACTATCATCTCTCAAAATTTGAGTTTACCCAGTCAGTCTGCGTTAGGGTTCTGCTTTACTGCAACCGTCATGTAATTTAATGCACTTGAGTTAAGCCCTGCTTACTTGATATAAGAGTAAACTAGGTCTAATTTCACTGGAGCCTCTGCGTCCTCCATTAAATTGTTCAGAATTTGCACAAAATATGAATTTACTCAACTAATACAAAGGATTATATTGATAAAACACATACTCTGAGATTTTTATTGTATTTGTTTTGAATAAAAAAGTAACATAAAATGGAAAAATAGTTGTTCCTCAAATGTTTGCATGAGGCTGTGCCGTGTAACAGTTACAAAGATTTATAGGGGGCCAACAACAACAAAAAAAGATGTTTCAATTAGTCTCTAATCGCTTTGTTAAATGAATGGGGGTTTTATTACCATAGAATGAGCCATTTATATCTATTTCTGCAGCAGGTCCTTGTGTACCGGAGGGAGGCCATATGGCCAATCGCCATAAAAGTCGCATACAAGAATACTATTCAGATGTCTACAAAGAAGAAGAAAGTGGAGGAATCAGTGGTTGTGGATGCTGTTTTGACACACACACACACACACACACACACACACACACACACACACACACACCACACCATTATACCATTCTCTCCACCTTTAATATATACTCTCTGGATCAATACACAATCATGCACAAGAGGAATGCTTGTCGGGTTGCAATCTCTGCTCTGCTCAGACCTAGACCAGAGAAAAGAGTGGGAGAGGGTGTATAACTCCATGTATAAATCTAATAGTCTTAATAAAGAGCGTTCTTCAAGTAAATGTGGAGACTCGCTACCCAGCTACATTTTTTTAGTGAGTGACAGAACAAGAATCATCACAACACCTTAGATGTGAAAAATGTGTGTGCTGGTGTTGGTGGTGGAAAAAAAACTAGACGAAAAAAACACCTCAGCACAATCGGAGTACTGTAAGTAGAATGTGATCCTGTGGAAAAACATTGATGTACATGCTAATTTGAATAACAAAAGAGGAGAAATTATGAAATATGACGTTTTGTTGTTTTTTGAGGGTTTTTTCCTCTTTGACCGCTTATATTTGGGTGTCTGAAGTGACAGTCATATCCAACCTCCAACATAAACAAGGCCATGTAAACCTTCTTCATCTTTTTTACTTTTCCTCCACCTGACTTCAGGCAATATTTGCTGTTATTCTGGAGGTGTAACACTGATTTCAAAAGACACACACTAGACTCATCAGAGGCATCAAATCAAGGAACCCACTTTTTAAAACTAGCTGCTATGAAAACAAAAAAACTTCCTGATTGATTGTCATGTGGAACTAAGTTCCGTTGCAGTTCCTCGACTGGCCGCTAGGGGGCTGGCTCTAAAATGTCCACATTTATCACAGAAATAAACAGATTTACAGCCTGGTTCAAAAAACCATTTTGGTCTCATTCGTTTGATTTCACATCCATGACAACTCTGAGGGGATAGATCTTTTATTTATTTATTTTAAACCACGCCAGGAGAGTCTAGATAAAGAAAAACTTGTATTCCTAGTGTGATTGACAGTCTGCTCAGACAATGGCTAGCCGTTATCACTTCCCCATTTGTAATCGTCATGATACCGCTACTAGCTATATGTATCAACCCAGTCATTTTTTATTTCAATGTCAACAGAGTCGGCATGTTAAACGGTATATCCTGGCGTAACGTCCGACAGCAGCTCTGCAGATAGTTCAGCTGAAGGAGCTGCGAGCAAAGCAAACTTTGATTGGCGTTTTGGTGGTTATGTTCCTGTCAGCTTCTCAAGCAATATGGCTGCACCCTGTAGGAAGAAAAAAAAATGAGCTTCAAAACCAGTGGGTCATGTGACCATTGCTTTTTTCTAGCCTCTTCCAAACTAGGGTTTTAATGTCCGCTACCTTTTTTTAGCCGTACATGTCCCTGTAAATATTTCTCAACAGGAATACAAAAACTTAGCATAACACGTCTTCTGGCATTTCCTCTAGAATTTCACGTTAGCCACCAAACATGAGCCCATCGGCTAAATGACACCACATACTAGGGCTGGGCGATATGGACCAAAAGTCATATCTCGATATTTTCTAGCTAAATGGTGATACTCGATATATATCTCGATATTTTTTCTGTGCCTTAATTGGGGTTTCCCCCAAAGCATTATAGCATAGCATCTCTGTTAGCTTCATTTTTTTCTGAGGCAAACCCTTAAAAAAACAGTCAGTTTTAATACAAAGCCTCGTGCCAAATGTCACACAGGTTCCTTTATTAACAGAGGTCTGCACAATATCAAAATGTATAAAACAAATGAAATAAAAATAAACTGCCTGCATATATAGAATAAAAATGCTTCTTGAATAAAATAAAACAAATATCCCTTTCCTGCATAACAATTAAATTAAAATACACTGTGCAATTAATACAATGTAGACAGTAACAGGCAGACTTTTCCACTGAGGTTGACAGTTGTGCAAATAACAAAACATTTGTGCAAATCTCGAATAAAACATTCAAGTCAATTTGTCACAAAATAAGCTATATCAAAATCATTAAAAAAAATAAATTTAAATCGATATAAACGATATTGTCTCGTACCATATCGTGTTTGAAAATATATCGATATATATTAAAATCTCGATATATTGCCCAGCCCTACCACATACTAATGTGAACATTTGGTTTCTGATTTAGTAGAAGCGTCAAGCTAATTCTTAGTGCTGTCTATTATTTTTTTCCCGTGCTTGGAGGTCCGTCCAGGGAGTGTTTCCTGCCTTTCACCCAGAGGGAGCTGGGTGAATGGATGAATAATGGATGGATGAATGTTGACGAGTCTTCATAATAAGATTGCTCAACATACTCTAAACAAATGAATCTCACTATAGCTTACTACGGTAATGACCTTACGTAGAATAAGGTTTCTTCATCAGAGTATTGCTTAATCTTATGAAAATTAGAGTATTGTTAGCCATGTGGACGTTCAATGTGTTTAATTATGGGATTATCAAAGCACCAGGAACCAAAATTTTTTGAGAGATGGCTTGTCCCATCTCCCTTTCTTTCCTTTTCTTTCTTTCTTTTTTCTTTTTCCTTTTATTTGTCTTTTCCTAGGTGCTTAAATTACCCTCCATAGTCCAAACACATGATATTTAGTTTAATTACTGACTCTAAATTGACTCTAGGTATGAGCGTGCATGGTGTTGGTGGACCCACCTCTGGCCCACCGACTGCTGGACTTACCCCCGGCCCCCTGCAACCAAGATCACAATCAAGCAGATGTTGAAAATTGATGGATGGCTTACGTCTTTTTACCATGCCTGCAAGCGACATTTCAGAGATGAGATGACATTTTTGCCAGGGATGAAAAAGTAAGAGAGGATTTGGTGATTAAAGGCAAGCATTGCAAGGTAGCAGAGAAAAAAAGAAAAGTAAATGTTCAGGTCTGTCAGTTCTTGCATAATTCCCAGTTTCTTTTTAATTTATTTCATTATTTTAATTAGCATTCTCCACATCTCCAACCTGACAAAGCAGTTTACAATGAGCCATGTGCTGTACCCCTCGTCCTCATGTCTGTAATGAATGTGTCTGTCAAGTGATCTCTTTGGGCCATATTTTGACTGATGGTTGATTCCAGTATTCCTGGTAGCACAACTGCATCAGATATTCTGCCTCATAACTTACTTCTGTCTCTCCTTTTGCTTTGGGATGTTGAAATCATTTCTATTTCAGCCATTAGTTTGTTGATTAGTGCAGCTGTTGTTGAGTGTTGAGGGTTTTTTGTGTTAAGAAAAAACACCTGCCATAAATCTTGTCAAGCTTTAACTTTTTGTTCAGACTAACAGTTTCACATTGTTTTTAATTTTGTTCTTTCTCATTCAAAATGTATTTGATCACATCAAATGTCTCCCTTTTTCTCACATAAAAAAAAATGCACAGTCATTTCTGAAACATTTTGAGATGATTTCTGTTGGAGCAAGACAGACATGGACGTTTTAACATAAATCCTTTCTGCCTGTAGAGTTGCATGGCACACATTTGATACTAAACATTTGAAGCAGAATCATCCTCGCTAAGCCTGTTGGAGATGTTTTTATTTAAAGGCTTTTTTCCCCTCCTTACTGTCAGCAAGTTGTTGCTTACATTATGAAAGAGAAAAAAAATATATCTGTGCTTGACAGCATATATTTGTCTCCACTGACTACCTACTCAAACTCTGGCATAATACCACGCTGTCACTCCGTTTGAGTTTGCCAGAGTCTGAAAATATGCAATTGAGTCAGCAGTTCAGGTTTATAGGTTACTGATACATCACAGATTCGGATTAGAGTTGAATTATCCAGCTTTTCTATCTTTATCTCCGCCCACCTCAGAATTGGGTAACACAAATGTAATGCACCTATAATGCAACGGGAAGACCTTACAGAAGACGGGTTTGAGTAAATCTGCTCACTTCAACTCCGCAAACATACTGAGCAGGGATGTAAAGAAACGATCGAAAAGGGTGCTGTTATACTGTAACGCTGCGGCATGCGACAAACATTTCCCCTGTCAGCTTGGCAAATGAGATGTGTTTATGTTAAAATGGAATTTTTAAGTTTAATTTCATGATTTTGTAAGACATTTACCTATCGCCATGTAAGCAAATGTCAGGTAAAAGCCGCTGTCCCATGCCCCACTGGTTTGTGCATCCATGGTTTGTTTGTTCTTGGTGGACTGATTAAAAGAATGTACTCATGAAGAGAAAATTCTAGTAGCGCCATGTCAATATCAAACACCACGGGTGAACGTGATATCACCAAGGCTTTTCTGGTGCACTTTTAGCAAGTTTTTAATGTCAGGTCATTTATTTGCTTTAGGAGAGCCAGAGCACCAACTTTCTGCCACTTTCTGTTAAGAGTCACAACAACTCTGGAGTAAAACACGGCTCCCATCAGGAGCCGGGAGCAGGATTATGGTGACCAATCAGGGCAATTAAAGATTTCTTTGTTTAAAAGAGAGTGCGACAAAACCTCAAAATTAATTCAAAGCAAAACTGTAAACGTGGTTATTATTATTCTCTTGTGGTTTTTAATGTTTGATAATATTTTGTAAATGCTACTCTGCACAGAAAATAAAACAATATTCATAAAAAAATGACTATAACTACCATTTTTTTGATTCAGGGATGTGACTTAGACATCTACCTTTTGTTTTGCTTACGTGTTCACCATATCAGTTTTGTTTATTTATTTTTATTACGTTTTTTTTTTTTTATATTACAAGCTAAATTCATTTAAAATAATTTTTTTAAAAGAACATTTGATGAAAGCCACAGTTTAATTTTTGATATAAATCAGCCTGTTTTCCCTGAGCCGTGACTCTGCGTTTATGCTTTGATCGCCCTTGACATTTTAATAAAAAATAAAAAAAAAACATCCCTCCGTTGACCTTAAGATGCCCATCCAAGACTGCTCTGAATCATAAGTGCGATTGTAAACATCAAGTAATCCAGCACAGTCTTCTCTTTTAAATTCAGATCCTTGCTTTTGCATGTGGTAAGACTCTGTTGAACTGGAAACGAGTCATGTTGCCGGAGCCTCCGCACGCATGTGTGTGCTCATGATAACCCCGTTTATTTTTCTGTGCAATCCTTTCAACAGAAATTCTTATTGAGTCATGGATTGATCATAGTGGATTTTTGTAACCGTCTCCCTCAGGCGTCCGTCTTTGTGACAGAGCACGTCCTTACAAAATACAAACATTTCCCCAATAACAAGCAAAACATGCAAAACTAATGCTAATCTTATCTTTGAAGATCACTTAAGCCACCCACGTACGAGTGAGCTACATACATATTCATCTGACAAGTTTTGATGCATACGCATCCGTTTAAGGATTTCATAAAGCTTCTTTTGATCCACCTGACACACGTGGTCAACCAAGTGAGGAGTACAGCTCAAGAACTTTCTTCTTTACAGTAAAGCTCTGGCGTCTGTAGCTTTATCGCTGTTTTTGCTTTCAGTCTCTCAACTAAACACAAACACGTCTAATCGTATTTTTGAAGGAAAAAAGTTGCTGTAGGATCTTTTTCATGCTTCTCGAGCTCTTTTAAACTTGTAAAATAGACACTGATCCATTGATTCATGTGCCAACCGTCAGATCATGTAGCAGTATACATTTTACACTGGCGTGAGTGTTGGATCATCTCCTTCCATTGATTTTATTATCAATTTTTATGAAGGTAAATTGAGTTTGGTCCCACTCCCAGTACATCAGATACTGAAGCTTTGCCATCACATAGCAAGGTGCCAGTTAAATATTGTATAGGGATCGGTGGTCCTCTGTTTCTTTGTAAGTCAGTTTTGTGACTGAAGTGCTAGCCAGTGTTGTTAGCCTACACTAAGCCATTTTAGCTGCTCAACATAAATAAGAAGCGTCTTTTTCTTCCAAAACAAACTTCTGCTACTTATTCACTAATGTCACCTCTACCCACTAAGGCTGACTGTATCTGATTTTCTGTGTTTGATTTGGGAGTCAAATATTGCCATTGTCATCCCTGCTCCGGTGTGAATATCCCGGAGACGCTCCTGGCTTCGGCAGCATGTGCCTCACGAGAAAACCAGTTTGAAGGCCTCAAGCCTCACTGCAGGAATATAATATCATTTACCTACAAAAATGTTTCAGAGGTGTAAAGTTTGTTGTTTGGCAATAGAATCTGTGCAAGAATGGATTTTCAGAAAACATCCTGCAATTAAAGATGCTCAGTAGTTTTGAAAAGACATTTTCGATTTTGTCAAAGCACTAGCTCTTAACGGACAAAATGTATGAAGATATCTCCTGAAAAATCACAGTTCTTTCTCACGCTAGAAAATATGAAAACACAGAATAACTTCAGTCCAAGCTATCCATGTCTGTTTGGACTTTTATTGCATCACATAGGCTATATTTCCATCTTTCTACATAGCTGTCATATCCCCACTCTAGGCTGACGTTTCATATGCAACATTTCTTCTCAGCCCTCATGCTTTAAGCCAACATGCCAGTGGCTTTTTGGAAAAAGTAAAATAGTATATGACTATGAATGAAAATATAATGCCAGCGTTGAGTCAAAAATATTCAAATGTAAAACAAAAACCCATTGCATTCCAACCCCGAGCCCCTGTGGCTCTGCCTGACTATGGAGACGAATGGCTTCCCCACTAACTTGTAATGAGCCGGGCTTGTGCCATCTATTGGAATTCCAGTTCTATTTCCTTTAAGTGTTAGTGAAATACAGAGGGAGTTGTAGAGAGAGGCGGCGGGACTGGAGCGCGGAGGGAGGCGAGCTCTGAAATATTGAAGATGGATTTCTGTGGGAGTGGTGTGTGGGCATTAGAATGCTGATGGTGCAGGAGAGACCACAACTTGGGAAATTACTCGTCTGCATCATTGCTCCACTTAAATCCGCCATCAGAATCTGTTTCACTGTTGGTCATTTATGAGCATCCCAAGGCTGAGTACACTTTTATACCCATCTTATGCATATGTACTTAAGTGTGCTATCAATTAATGATGCTCTTGAGCAACGACTAATAAAAACTTGTAACAGCAATGTACCACAGCGAGTCCATTCAATTAGACCTAAAATATTTTCTCATGTAAATTCCACCTATTAATTCAATTTCTTGTTTTAACTGTTTCATAGCTTTATTCTCGTATTCAGCAATGCATTTAAATGAAAACAAAAGATAAAGTTTCAAAAAAAAGCTGCTAAACATTGACGCATTTTCCACTTTCTGTGCAATCAACTGACATTCTTCTTCACACAAAAGTGTGTGTATTTAAAACTACAGGAAGCCCAAAGCAGCAAGTTGGTATCATCCCTCTGAATGAATGAATGAATGAATGATGTCAAAAGCAAAAAGAAAATTTGAGTATTATTAAGCTCATAATACGAACATTTCCAGCACATTATGTGATGCTGAAAAAGCATTTGAGTCTTTTGAGGTAGATCTATTATGGAGTTACCTCAAGGCACAAAAGAAAATAGCAAGCAAATGTAGGGCACGATAGAGAAACTTGATACTTAAACTTAGTATGGACAATTCCTTTTGTTTTTAAACTATTTTATATGTACTGTATACATATTATCTGTAAATGATGTGCTTTTAGCACCATGTCTAAGCTAATGGATCCCAGAATTTACTTGGCTACTCTTTCATTTTCCTTATTCTATTTCATTCTATTCTGGAACATATGAATATATCTTAAATATTTCAATTGGTTGCTGAAAACCAAGCAATCTCTTACACTAAAACAAAAACCTTGTACAGGAGAGAGCTGTTCTGTATCAACAGACTTTTCAAAGACAGTGCTTTTTACTTTTAAACAAATATGTGTGCACTGAATTCTTTAACAGTTGGCTGATTTATACATAATGTATATTTAAAATGAAAGATTGGCCTTTACAAATAAGATACAATTTACAATGCAGAAAATAAGAAGACATCTGAAATACTCAACACAGTTTTTTCAGTTTCTTTATTTATCTGTAGAAAAAACACCTCAATCGAAACCATATTAACACTGAAAAAAACGCAAATGCTAACGACTTGTTACTTAATAAAATAGCCAATTCTTAAACAGACTATATAAAACGTTTTTACCAATGTACTTCTAGTTTGGGGGACTAGCAGTACATTTATCATATTTTCTGAGATGATCAGGACAGCATTCTGGTTCCCACCAGTTATCACAGGCATTTGACATTTTTTTAGATGTTTTTTTTTTTCTTTTTTTTAAATAGACAAATGTTTGAT
The DNA here is from genome assembly GCF_033807715.1 of Cololabis saira. Taxonomy (NCBI): domain Eukaryota; kingdom Metazoa; phylum Chordata; class Actinopteri; order Beloniformes; family Belonidae; genus Cololabis; species Cololabis saira. The sequence continues at coordinate 13,071,596 of NC_084587.1, read as the reverse complement.
GAAAATTATAATTGAAATTCATGAATACTTGAAGCAATACTGATGCAGTAATAACTGGTAAATAATTTTTTGTCATGTTTGTTGTGTTTTACAGTGTAAACATGCATGCAAGCATTCCACCAGCCTTCCCTACGATGGCTCTAAATGTTATGTTTCACTCTGTACTCTAAAAATAAAGTATTGAAAACAAGTTTGCTCAGTAGAAGCCATTTCAGGACATCCTTGAGTACACAGGAGGATTATTCCACTCTGTTTGATTTAATGCACAACCAATGTACACCTGAAAGGAAACGATAAATGCTACATGATAGATAAAAACACATTTATTTTTATTTGTTGTTCTCGCAGCTCGTCACTTATTCCATCTCAATCGTTATCGTGTTTGACATAGTGAAAATGTTACATTATGCTTCAATAATATATAAGATGATGTCATCCTACTCGCTGCTGTGAAGGGATCCGCCTGGCAGCGCCTAACAAAAGCTTTAGACTGCTCCTACCGCCGGCAACATGAGGTCAATGTCATGCTGCAAAGACATGCCGACTGCACATCTTAATCTACAAGTAGCTAATCACTGATTATGCTTGCACACAACCGGGATCATTTCACCTGCCCCAAACTAATGCTCTGGTCCACAACTGCTTCCTCCTCTGCTGCAACAACACTAACAGAATGTGAAAATAGCTGTGGCACTGCAAGATTTTTATCGGTTCTGATTCCTCACCCTTTCTCACCAGGTGAGAGGATAGCAAGGTTACAACTTTCACTAATACAGGATGAAAAGGGTGCCATATTCTGTTGAAGTGAAAAAAAAGCCTGTTAAAAAACCAGTTCACACCCCTTTAAAATCGTTTTTTTTCACCAGTATAAAGGATTCCTTACGTAGTGCGTGTTTCAGTGCATGGGCGCCGCTGTTGCAAAGCTGTCGTGTTTGCCGAATGACCAGTTGTAGTCTGATCTCCGGGTTGGTAAAGATGCATTATGTGCCAGTAGTAAGTCATCCTTTTCCATTTTTCCCCTCATCTTTGGTGAAATGCAATTAAGTTTTAATGGATGCATGTGATTGAAGAAAGATGGACCGTATTACACATTACTTTTTTCTTCTTTTTTTTTAATCAAATACATTTTTTCTCTTTTAAAATACAAGTTCCTCTGCCCTTGTATTTTTATTTAACAATATGGTCCTACCTTTTTTACCACTATAGTGTGCCTGCACAGTTTGAGCTATTTGTATCGATTTACGCTTTTGTTGCATTACATTTTACATTGCCTATTATGTCAATTTAACTTTGTGCTTTGACTTTGATTGGTACAATTAAGGTACCTTTGCATCACAATCTACCACACAATTGTCTTGAACATGAAGTAATTGTGTTTTTACTCATTTTAAACTACAGTCTTTATCTACAGTCTTTAAACCCCACATTTATGGTATCGCAGTAGAACTGCATAAGAGTAATGATGTCACGACAGGTGAATGAGACTAAAAGTAGCCTTTAAACAAATGTGCTGCCCATGTAAGAATCCTCCCAGTAGTGCACTCCTTCCTGTCTTAATGCTGGTGCGTTTGGAATAACTCCCACTTTGTGTAAGATAAAGGACAGGTCTGCGGTGCTTTCTCTTGGGTTACCCCCACCGTCTCGTAGATCTGCCGGTGACAGAGATCAGGGACCATTTACTGTCCAATAAAACAGCCAGTCCCAGTTGCCAGTTTGGTGCAAAATGATTCCATAAACAAAGATGTAAGTCACAACGTCTGCCCCAGTAAAAGCCCTAATGGTAAAAATGCCACCTTACAAGCAAATTACACTCCTGACCGTTGACAGTTTTTCTCTTTTCTTTTTTTTTTTTCCCCCATTCTCTTCCCTAATGCGGTTCACTTCTTCCTCTGTCCATTTACCCCATTATGTTACAACACCATATTCATTACAGTGGTACGTGATGTGTAATCATTGCCAAATGTAATACATTGAAGTCATCTTCAATATTATTTAACGTGATCTCTTGTCTGTGTCTGTCTCTGTATTGTAGTTGAGGAAGGCGGTAATGGACCACATTTCAGACTCCTTCCTCGAAACCAACGTCCCTCTCCTGGTGCTGATTGAGGCGGCGAAGAGCGGGAATGAGAAGGAGGTCAAGGAGTACGCCCAGGTGTTTCGTGAGCACGCCAACAAGCTGGTGGAGGTCAGTTCTGAATCACATTTGAACGCACAGACAAAGACACGTACACGTATCTCTTCTAATTCAATAGGTGTTTGTTTTATGATAAAAATCCAAACAACAAATCAACGGAGGACATCGACAATATATCGTAAGTGTGTAATCAGTGCCTATGTGGTGCAAAGACACCAAAGTCTTTGCACCCTTATACACTCAAACAGTGCTTTTACAAATTTATGGAGCTTATATATACGCAACTCGTCTTTCACTGGTTGCAAACTCCAGACATGCTTTTCCTCCTCCACCCTCCTGGGGAAACACTACTAAATTATTTGCAGTGTGGTAAGAGTCAAGATTCTAACCTCACATCTGTGTGAACTGCTCGTGATACAATTGTGTAACAACACTGAACAACCGCGATTTAATTGATGTGTAGCTTAATTTGTTCAGGCTCAGGAAGTTTGATTTAACAGGATTGCATTTGACATTTTGGACTTTTTATATATTTGTATTTTTCAGCTTCTTTTAGACTATTCATCCACACAAAAGGGCTCTACCAGTTTTTGAATTCTCTCTCTTCTCAAATAGTACTTTAATCCTTCACTTTCCTTCTTTGGAGTGAAGGGGGAAATTGCAAGGTGCCTTTCAAGGATCCATTTCATCTTTTTTTTGTTACCAGCCCAACCAACTACTATTCATACTTGATTTTAAATTCAGCTACAAGTAGAAACAGAATGACATATCTAACGTCAGAAGAGATGGTATGTCACTCTGATCAAGTTTCATCTATTTTTCCATATGGAAAACGAGTTTGGTATATTGTGATGAAGTCTTACCATCATCCATCTTTTGTTTTGCACAGAAGGTTTTGCTTTTTGCCCGTCACCTCATACGGTACGGAAAGAGCTGTGATAAGTTTGCCTGCTTCTAAGTGGGAGTTATCTGCTGTTCTCATGATCAATTGAGACAAGCTTTCAGAATTCTTTATATGGACCCTTTGTAGCACACTGTCACTTAAAACAGCACTCTTGCTTCTTTTGACATCAGTTGGGGAGTGAGTGATTTGTGTGCCCTTTTGGTGTCCCCTGGCTGTTTGCTGATGAGACCAATGCCACATTCTAAATTGCTCCTTTGCATCCAGCTTTGTTAAAGCTCTGTGTTGCCCAAGGACATTTTAGGTATTCTGCTTTTGTCATTAAAGAGAAAGGAAAAAAAGTTGCCTCGTTTTAGACCTAGGAGATGGAATTCTTCAGGAGATGGGTAATGGATAATAATCTGGATCCGTGAATGTGTTCCTCTTTTTACAGTTTCCACTTTTTAATTTAGTGTTTTTAAACTGGGACTTTTTGGGGGCCTATAAATGCAATAGAAAAGCATTACATTTTTTAAACATACCCTTAACGACTCAACATATCACCTAAACTGATTCAGTAGTTGCTAACTATTGGCAAATGCATTTGCAGACTTTGCTCAGTGCAGTTGGATGGTGCCACTTTGCAGCTGTCACTAAAGTAGCCCTATGCAGTTAGTCTAATTTTAATAGTTACTAGGGGTGGGTATTGGGAAGGACCTCACGATACGATACGCATCACGATACTTGAGCCACGATACGATACGCATCACGATATCCCGATTATGCGATATCCCGATTATTATATTCTACATAGTTCACCGAAAAATGTAAAAATGCATTACACATCTTAAAATCCAAGTTGTACATATGTACATCAGATGATAGTGATGGATCTTAAAATCCGAGTTGCACGTTCATCAGATTATAGTGACAATTCATGGGACAAACTGAGTCAAAACAATGTTTTATTATAACTATACAAGCTAAAGTTACAACTTATTTGTATATGTTTTTCATATTATTTACATCATATGAAATTAACATTAAATTTAGTATGAGGTTGCTTTAATTATGTGGCAAATGATAATAAACACAAGAAAGATGGGTACAGGCACAGTAATCAGTCAGTATAGATATAAATCCATAAATAAATAAACCTCTGTCCATTATTTTTCATTTTTTAAGGACAGGCAATTGTGTTATATAAAAAATAAATTATAAAATGAAATAAAACGTGAAACAAAACCTGAGCTCAGTGCAGGGCCCTCCCAGGGTTGGTAGAGAGTGGCAATGCCCAGGACTGTCATTTAGGTAGGAGCACTGAGTGATATAATGGGAAAAAAATCGGGGATACAAAATATTAAAAAAAAAAAAAAAAAAAAAAATTAAAAAAAAATCGATATTCAAATTTTTAATATCGATATTGAATCGGCTGGAAAAGTATCACGATATATTGCCATATCGATATTTTTGCCCACCCCTAATAGTTACTAACAAGACCAACAGCCGAAATTTTAACTCGGGGGGGAAATTTAAACCCGATGTATACAATCACATGTTGAATATCATTAAAAACTATTACAACTATTTGTGGCTTTACGCTAGAAGAAGGTTTAAGAACTTTTAGTTTCTTATTGACAAGACATATGCAAGGTTTTATGATGGCATTATAATTTGTGCCTTCATTCGGAGTGCTCTGACCAATGACATGAGGATAATTACCAAGGCTTCATCTTCTTTAATTGTGCACATTCATGCTTACTCAAAGCAACTTGTCTATTAAAAATCTGATACTCGACACAACTCACTTGACTCTCTTGTAAACCTCAGATGTGAATTGGCTACATATATCCACCGAAACAGCGGGCAGTTGATTTTCTTTTAGGGGTGGAAGGGGACGTACATCATCTATCAGTCATCTAATGGAAGTCTTCCATAGATGGTTTGCCAGAAAGTAGCAGGTTTAAAAAAAACTTTAGTATGCAAATGTCAACAGCTTGGAACATTCCTATGTTTCATACCCACCTGTTATATGTTATTTACACATGGTTTATTATTATTGTCATACTGAAAACTCATCATTGTCAGGGTAAAGTTTTAAATGTATGTGTTGATTTATCAAAGGAAATACAGGCATTAAGGAATTCTGTAATGTTTTATTGGAAATGAGAACTTTGTAGTTCCCACAAAAGATAAAACTATTCAGTTATAACTATTAAGAAGCCAGAACATGGTTCTCATTTCATTTCACTTCCTGAAGTTTGAGCCTCAGCATTGTTATGGGTTATTTTTATTTCAAACTATTTTACGTAAGCAAAGTTAACCTTTTGGAACTAAAAACCAGAAAACCATTTGGATTCTTTAGGCACCCACCCCAACTGGAAGCAGAACTTTTTGGATGAAAAGCCATGATGTGTATCAGTGAACTTTTATTCAGAGAGACATGTCAATACCTACTGTAAGAGCTCTAAAGAGTTAAATGGGTTCATCTTACTATAAATGAAAGGGCAACACAAGGACCCACATTTCTGTTTTGTGAGATTTGAAATACTTTGTCACTCAAGTTCTCTTTGAGTGCTTTAGCTTGTAATCCTCAGATCTTTATTTCTTGTAATCCTGACATTTTTTCTCTGAGCGAGAATGAGAATGAGTGAGAAATGAACAGTGCATTGCATTACGAACCAAATTCTTTTCAATAAATGGATCGAATGAGCTTGTCGAATAAGACGATATTATAGTGGTTCATCTAAGAAATACCACATTTATTTTAATAAAATGTTTTTAAATGTGCAGAAAAATAACAGTGCCACGGAAAAGGGAATAAAAATGTGACATTTGAAGTGGTTGTATGTAATGCAGTGTTGTAACATTAGTATATTTTATCTGACAAGGAGACTAACGGCATAGGTTCTCTGCAAAAGTCAATGCTTCAGAAAACCAATGCACATCCACTGAAGCCGTTAATCCAGTCAGGCTCCCAGTATAATAAAAAAGAACAGCCATATCACCCTGCATCATAATGAACACGCAGGGAAAGCTAGAAAGGACACGCAGTGTGAAATTGTACGCTTAACTATGTACATTACTGATCTGTACAACCCAAGTAGCTTAAACATTCACGACTACCCTCGAATACTTTGCAGTATCATTGTCATTGCCACCGTCATGTCATAATCATCATTCCCCACCATCGCAGTCTCCTACTATATTAGGGTAATAAACATTCTGATCAGTGTCACTGCAGTCATCTTTCTGATGTCAGGGAGCCATTAGCTTGAAGTTGAGACATGATCCACAGTATCAGGTTAAAGAGGTGCCTTTCTTCATTCTTTCCAGGTTACACTTTTCTCTTTTTTCTTTTTTGGCAGCATAAAAAAAAACAATGTTCTCTTTTCTTTACTATTGTTCTCTGCTTCACCTCTCTGAAGAGCCAAGTTCACCTTGCCAGCTCTCATCACTAATGTTCATTACATCAAATTGGTCAGCAACAGGAAACTAATTATTATTAAGCTGGGTATATGACTGGCTTAAAATCATGTATAGGATCCATGAAAGTTAATGAAAGCTTTTATAACTGCTAAATTAAATTTTGATATTAATGTTATCAAGTGAACTCATTATTTACACTGTGTGTGGATACAGTCAAAGCCTTTGATGTACGATGTACCAACATTATGTGAACATGCTCATTTTCCCCTTCCTTCCTTTTATAAGATTTCTTCTTTTTTTTTTGCAGGCAGACCAGAGGTCTTTTGTAAAAGGTTTTTCTTACTATGCGATCTATATTTGAACATGAAAAAGTGTTGAAAGAGAGGAAGCTTTTTTTAAAGTTATATAAAGAGAATAGAGAACAAAGTTCTAATGATTGCTTAACCCATTAAGAATGGATGTAACATAATGCACACGGACGCCAGTCCCTGTATGTAGAGGGTATCTCAGACCTTCATGGAGTAAGCTTAGATTGGTATAATACTATTTTTAGTACTAGTTTATTTTAGTCTCTAAAAAGATTTTGTTTTATGAAATAGACCGCATCCCAAACTACCATAAATTCTGGCTCTGTTCCAGTTCAAAATGGTCAACAGCGGAAATAATTTGCATTCAGTGGTTAATATAGTGTTTGGAGGGGAATAATTTATCATCATAATTAGTGATGCACCGAAATGAAAATTTGTGGCCGAAACCGAAACCGAAAATAATAATAAACACTTGGCCGAATACCGAACAATACCGAACATGGTTCTTCGCAGTTTTTCATTTATTTTGCCAATTTTTTCACCATTGCATAAATCAAATACATTTGATTTAGGCATGCTTTTAAAAGAAAAATATATTTCCAAAATTACAAGGTAGAAAACATTTGTTGAACATAAAAAACTGAACATTTTTTAATTTCCCAGCATTTCTTAAATATTCCAGCAGACATTATACCAGCAAAGAACAATAACTTAAAATAAATAAATTAGCAAAATACATTTTTTGGCCATCTTTGAGCTTACGTTAGGCTTACTACTTACTGAACATTGTAACATAGGCCTTAAAACAATAAAAATGCATTAAAGCGCTCAGGGTTATTTATCATTTCAAATGATAAATCAAACTTGTAGTGCTGAAAGACTTTGCAGATGTGCCCCCTCTAGATATTTGAGCAGAACATTCATTGCAAACAGCCATTCTTGTATTATTCTTTGCCACTCTAAAATACTTCCACACTGCTGACATGTTTGCACCGCACCACTTCACTCCACGCTCTTCGCTGTTTGATTTCGTCATCTAAAGGCACCTGTAATAGATTGATTTATGTTGTTTTGGTTCCACCTGCTGGTGAATGTTAGGTAAAATTCTTATGTGGTTAGTTTTTGGTTGGCCAACTATTTATGTGGTGCGCAACAGTTACGTATGGAGGATTTTTTGTGCCAAAATTAAATAAATAAATACATCATTAATTAATTAAATTGGGAATGAAATATATCATTAATTAATTAAATGTGTCATTAATTAATTAAAATTAGAATGAAATGTGTCATTAATTAATTAAAATACAATTCATTTTAAGTAAAAATATATATTTATTGTTTCAGCATTTAATTAATTAATGACACATTTAATTAATGATTTCGTGTTGCGTGTGAATCATGAAATGTAAAACTGCATTTAATTAATTAATGACACATTTAATTAATGATTTCGTGTTGCTGAATCATGAAATGTAAATGTAAAACTGTCAGTTTCACTCGTCAAACTCAGTGGGCGGAGCTAACGCAAATCTAGTGGAATCCACTGCTTTGGTCTGTACGAAGCCCTGGAGGTGACATGGAAATTATTATTGTTATCTCGTGCGCACGACTTTTTATCTCGCGCGTGCGACTTACTGTATCTCGTGCGCACGACTTATTATTTCATGCCATTCACTTCAACATATACAGCTATTGATGCCAAGCATTTATCTAGTCGTCGAAGTCCGATCTCGGGAAACTGGCTTCACAAACGACGTTTTAAAAGTGGAACTATTTCCAGAGGCGGAGTTGACACAAAGTGCTTCGACATTGTCACGTGAGCGTGCTGGACCAATCAGAGTGGCCGCTGGTCCAAGATCGCTGCCTACAGTGCTGATTTTATTTGTAGAAATAAGCTTTACATTGCACTAAAATGACTACAAACAATGTTATATGTAAACGAAAATTAATCTGAATTATAAACCTAAGAGACCTGCTGAAACAGTGATAATTCTGTCATTAGACAGAACATTAGACAGTGATGATTCTGTCATAGGGTTTCTCCCTAATGATGGAAATATAATACCCATATGCTCAAAACCTATGTTAAACCTGCAATAATAACATGTTTTCTATTTTCTATTTTAATAGAGTTGTATTATAGTTATTATTATTATAGTTGTAATATTTCTGGTTCGTTTTGTTAACTCTGAGCTTTGTTTGTTGGTTTGTTAGTTTGCTGGTGGTTTTGTTCTGGACACTTTTCTGTTTCTCATTTTGCTGGGACGTCGGGTCCCTCCGTCGAGACACAACTTTTGCGGTATGCGTTCATTTTTATGTCTAAAAATGATGCGCAGTGCCGACCCAATCAGAAACGGTACAGATATTTTGGGATATTTTTATATAAGAAATACATGACTTCACACAATACACGCGCTGGGTGACGCCTCCGCTCCGACGTCGTTGCTACGGCAACCCGTCAGATCAGTCAATGATGTGGCCCAGTCTGAACAGAGCCAGATGCGATTTGGACACTTTCTAAAAACAGTGTGGACAGTCAGCCCTGAAAATCGGATATGAGAAGGAATCAGATATGAATCAGATTTGCCTGCAGTCTGAACGTGGCCCTACTTTATCGGAATGTGTCCCGAAGCCCTGCAACAATCCATTATGTGGATTCGATTTGCCTTGACTTGATGTGCAGGGGAACCAATCAGGTGTTTGGAATCCGCCCACTGAGTTTGACGAGTGAAACTGACAGTTTTACATTTACATTTCATGATTCAGCAACACGAAATCATTAATTAAATGTGTCATTAATTAATTAAATGCAGTTTTACATTTCATGATTCACACGCAACACGAAATCATTAATTAAATGTGTCATTAATTAATTAAATGCTGAAACAATAAATATATATTTTTACTTAAAATGAATTGTATTTTAATTAATTAATGACATATTTCATTCTAATTTTAATTAATTAATGACACATTTAATTAATTAATGATATATTTCATTCCCAATTTAATTAATTAATGATGTATTTATTTATTTAATTTTGGCACAAAAAATCCTCCATAGTTACGGAGCGGCCAGTCTATTTATATTACAACGCCGTTATTAATTGTTCGGTTTTTTTCACACTTATTCCACCGAACACCGAAAGTGTTTTTTTGCCATTTTCGGCCGAACAATTTCGGTTACCGAACAATCGGTGCATCACTAATCATAATATCTTATCATTTCTGTGAGAAATTTCAGTCTTGTAAACTGCCTGAATTAAATGTAGTCCTGCATACATGCCTCTTCTTCCCTCTGGTGTCATCTGTCCATCCATCTATCCCCTCTTTATCCCTGAGTAATGGATTGGAACCTGTCCCTGACATTTGGCAGGAGCTGGGGAGCACCTTCGTCAGGTCACCACGGCTAATACAGAGAGACAACGCTCACACTTAACTCAAACTGCTCATTTAAAATCACCAATCAACATATTTTGTCCATGGCAATAAGCTGGAAGTGTAGAACAAGACAGAGGTATAATGTGTAACTTTTTAAGGTCCACAACCAACTAAACCAGAAACTTCTTCTGAAGCAGCACTGCTAAACAATGTTTATCCAGCATCTGCCTTATCAAAATATACAATTTATTTCCTATTAAGTGTCACCTAGCACAGATGTATAATTAGCTTTATTAATTTTCCCTTATTAAACAAGCATTTTTCTTTGGCACAGGAAGCTGAGGTCATCATTGAATTACTGCAGCCCACACAAACGTGTGCAGGATGAATGTCCAATCTTTTAAGATTTCCAAGGTTCCTTTTTATTGCCTCTGCAATGAGAATGTATTCGTGCCAGCAATTCTTGAACATCTAAAGGACGTTACGCTCCATCACTATTCTAATGTGTAATGTCAGATTTTTCTTCGACCTTGACTCCATTTCTGAGCTGTTCTCCCAAAAAAAAAAAATAAAGGGAAGTTTTATGAAGGACACCTTTACATCTGCCATATCTCTGTGCAGAGTTGCTCACTAGCATTATAGACACATTAATGCTAAACTTGTGATATTCCCTACCTGATGAGGCTGCTTCACTTTTATCATTGCTCTTTTCAGGCTTTATTGACTGTTGTCTTGCATCTTTTTTTATTTCACTGACCTCCCTGCAGCTGTTGTACTTTCATTCATATCTGTACTGTAAACTTGCTCACTAGTCACTGCCACGCATAACACCTGCCTTTGCACCTTCTGTTTCTCACCAGAACTAAGAAAGTGAACCCCATCGCTCCAGTTCTGAGATCGTTACACTGGCTCCCTGTACATCAGAGAATAGACTTTAAGATACTTATATAAGTTTATAAATCACTGAATGGTTTAGGACCAAAATTCACCACACACTTGTTACTGCATTATAAACCATGCAGACCTCTCAGGTGTTCTGGTTCAGGTCTACTCTGTGTTCTCAGAATAAGAGCCAAACATGGAGAAGCAGCTTTCAGATTTCATGCTCCACAGATCTGGAACAAAGTTCTAGAAAAGTGCAGGAACGATGAAACTCTCAGTTCCATTAAATCAAGATTAAAAACTAATTTGTTTACAACTGGCTTTGACAGAATTATTTAAACTATTCTGAATTTAACTTTAAACAATGTTAATTTTAGTACTCAATTGTAACTCCTAGTTTAAGTTTAACTTTTCTTTATTCTTTTTTTTACCCTATTCAATTTTCCTATATTTATTATTTAACCCTTGTAATGTCTTCGGGTCAAAATGACCTAATTCTCCTGTCCTTCTTTCCTCCTGCTCTCTCCTTCCTTCTTTCCTTCCTTCCTTCCTTCCTTCCTTCCTTCCTTCCTTCCTTCCTTCCTTCCTTCCTTCCTTCCTTCCTTCCTTCCTTCCTTCCTTCCTCCCTTCCGTCCTTCCTTCCTTCCGCCCTTCCTTTCTTCCTTCCTTCCTTCCTTATTTTTCCCTTCCTTCCTTCTTTCCTCCTGATCTCTCCTTCCTTCTTCCCTTCCTCTTTCCTTCCTTCCTTCCTTCCTTCCTTCCTTCCTTCCTTCCTTCCTTCCTTCCTTCCTTCCTTCCTTCCTTCCTTCCTCCCTTCCTCCCTTCCATCCTTCCTTCCTTCCTTCTTTTTCCCTTCCTTCCTTCCTTCCTTCCTCCTGCTCTCTCCTTCCTTTTTCCCTTCCTCTTTTCTCCCTTCCTTCCTTCCTTCCTTCCTTCCTTCCTTCCTTCCTTCCTTCCTTCCTTCCTTCCTTCCTTCCTTCCTTCCTTCCTTCCTTCCTCCCTTCCTTCCTTCCTTACTTCCTTCCTTCCATCCTTCCTTCCTTCCTTCCTCCTGCTCTCTCCTTCCTTCTTCCTCTTTCCTTCCTTCCTTCCTTCCTTCCTTCCTTCCTTCCTTCCTTCCTTCCTTCCTTCCTTCCTTCCTTCCTTCCTTCTTTTCATTCTTCCTTCCTTCCTTCCTTCCTCCCTTCTTCTCTTCCTTCTTCCTTGACCCGAAGACAGCACAAGGGGTTAAAGCACCTTGAATTGCCTTGTTGCTGAAATGTACTATATAAATAAACTTGCCTTGCCTTACAAGCTAAAATCCACATTTATTTTACAGAATAGATGTCCTGGGTTATAAACGCACTAATTAGTCACAGCAGTTTTACTAAAGCCTTATCTCAGGAATGACAGTATATTCAGTGTATTCACTATATTGCCATCTTGTTTTAATGTTTGGTTTATTGTGATCAGTTCATTAACTTTTCCTTGTTCCAGTTTACAGCATGGACATTACTTTGAACACGAGGTGAATGAAAAGGAAAGATATCGTGTTTTATTATGCATAATCAATAATATGTTGAATGAAACCAACAGTGAGCTGGCCTTCGAAGCTCAGCGACACGAGACAAACTGCAGCAGTAAACATGATACTGGGGGCCACAGTATTAAGTACTTTACTGGACAGTTAAACAGGGAAAGCATGGATCACTGAGCAGGTGTATTTGTGATGACCCAGACCTATAGGCTGACAAAAATCCTCTCTTCAATTCAAAGTTGTAAGCCTCTCAGGAAATCTGCTTTTGGAAGATTTAGCCACAAAAGTACATAAAGATATTTCACAGGCTATATAATCCATCTCAGGTATTTCTCACTTGGAGTTATTTTCAGTTCAGCTTAGATCCCAGGGAAAGACAGAATACACAAAGAATGCAGTTCATTCTATCATTTGAAACCTTTGCCAGCCAAGCAGGTGAATAAGTAAAAGCCTGTTAACCAAACCATCATTATTTTCTCACTTTTCCTTTTTTTTGTTTTTTGCTTATTTGCTTATTGATTCTACCGTATATACATTTACACACACTAGTGCATCTTTGATGCACTATCCAGACAAACTGCATATCTATTTGTGGAAATATATATGTATGTGTGTACATTCGATTCGATGTTGATTTAAATGCTTCATTATCGATTCAGTAAGACGTAGAAATACGCAAATACCTGCTGGCAATTTTTCATTATTTTTATTTTCATGCCTATAACATCTGGCATGTTACTTCACATAGAAATTAACTGAGCAGTTAAACTTAGCAGCACCATAATGGCTCACTTGTGCATTTGTACTGTAGTACAAAAGTTAAAATAAAAAAAAACACATGACAGTTCTGTGTCAACATGATCCCGTATCGTGGTTCAAGTGTGTACCATCTTCTTAAAACTTTGATTTTCCACAACACTGTACTGCGAAGGTCTTTACAACAGACAGATCTTGGCGGTAGAATCGCAAACAAAGGCTTTGTCGAGTTGCATCTATGTTGTGTCCACAGTTTTAGCTGTAGGTTGTTGCAGGGCATCCGCATGGTGTCGGTTTAAGTGGTTCCGCAGGTTTGTCGTGTTGTATTTTAGTTCTGCCTGGCACAACTTACACACCACCCTACTTTTGTCCGTTTCTCGTGTTCCTTCTTTAAATGGGAATCCAAAATGAGTCTAAACGTCTGATCTGAAAGATTTTCCGCTTGCCATCGTCGCCATTTTATTGTTGTTTGTTCGCGTACAGCCACCGTCCACAAAACGCAAATCATAAGAAAATGTTGCTCACAGCGCCCCCACTGGCCAGGAGGTGAATCGATTCAGAGGCTTTGCTTAATCGATATTGAATTAGGGCGGGGATAATTGCGATGCATTGATTTTTCTATATTTTTACCCACCTCTAATATATATATATATATATATATATATATATATATATATATATATAGACCACGGCCTGTTTGGATACTCGATTCTGACTGGCTGGCAGGTGTAGATTATCACTTATAACCTAGAAAAAAAGTTTGGTCAAATTGTCTGATAACTTTAATATTATTGCGCTGGATCAACTGCCAGGTTGTAACCACGGCAACGGAGAAGAAGAGAAGAAGAGCAGGACGGCGACATGAGTGATTTTGTAATTTCTTTTAATTTATTTGGTGAATTTAACAATTTTGATGACTGGGATGCAGAAGAGGAGAGAAAAGAAAATAGCCAAGCGGAGCTGAGCGGACTAGAATATCTCCCGATACCAAGGAAACTGAGTTATGGCTTGTTAAAAAACTTACCAGGTTATAACGGCTGCAGACAAGATATTAAATAGTCCGCTCAGATGTGGCTTGTTATAAAAACGAATGATTTCAACTGAAAACACATTAAAGCGTGAATAATATTTATGTTTTTTGGTAAGTGACCGTGTTATAAGCGGGATAACGCCCTTCCAGGTGTACATTATCAGAAATATATGGACTTCGCAGAGGCAAACCTATATATGATAATGTACACCTCGTCGGGCATTATCTCTTACACATTCCGACTTAGTGGCCCTACTGTATATCGAGAGGAGGTATTGTTTTTGGGCTTGTAATCACTTCAGACATAAAAAAACAGTAAATAAAAATCCCATGTCCAAACTGAGAGGACATTTGTCTTCAGCCCTTTCACGAATTGCTATACCAGTATTTTTTTTGGCAGGCATCCATAAATATTTTTTACACATCAGCTATCCTTCAAATGGGAGGAAATATCTGAATGATATTCCCTCAGTGAATATCTGGGTGAACATCACTCAGATATTAACAAAATGCTGCCTCTGAACATCTCCTGCAGCCTATTGGAAATAAACTCATAGTTCTGTTATCTCCCTCAGAATTCATTAATTGGCGACGTTTGTGTGACACACTTCACAAAACCTTGCCCAAGCAAACTGCCATAAAGATAAGCTCTTCTCTGAGACATCAACGTCAGCATTTCTGCTAAGAGCTCGGATAACGCCTGTAAAGGTGTTATATGACAAGACATGGTGGTATTCCTGTCATGTTTTTTCACTTATGACACTAAGTGGATTACTTGAGATTAAGTGTGTCAAACGGGAACTCAAAAGAGGAATAAGAATTGTCTAGGAACCATGGTCTGTATCCATTGAACAGGAAGACCTTCTTTTTTAATATGATACAGTATATAGCAAAGTATAAACCCTAAAGTTTTGTGCCCACCGGGGCTTAGTTTTATTACTTCTGATGTTACATGATGCAGCCTTGTTTTCGTTTCTTTAGTGCACCTATTTTCTTTTTTCCTAGGAGATTAATAATACAGTGATTGAAAGTGCAGGACATTTAGAAATACTTCATTTAAACTTAAAAGATATATGAGGCAATTTTAATAAGTATTTCAAGGACCTTTTTTTTGTTGAGGATTGCTTTAGACAGATGAGTGTTTGTCAAAATGAATCACTATATTCTTGTGTACATGTATTATCTTGTATAACAAGGGACTTTGCAGCCATACAATTTAAAAAGAGCTAAATCAGTTTATATGACCAAGAAGAAACCTTTTTGGTCTTTGAAAGGTATTTAGTTTGACCAGGACAACAATTTCCTTTCATTTCATTTCATTTTTATTTATTCCGATCATGGAAATATGCAAACAAAAGAAACAAACGAGTAAGATGACAACACAATCAAAAGCATATTCCATAACCAGAAAGGAGCAGGAAGAAGAAAAGCTTATTATACCTGCCCCTGCCTCAAAACAAAATTGAACAATAATAACAGATGGTCTGCACAATTACTTAGTTAATATCACAAGGAAAGAAAAACAAAAAAATCAAAGATAGATTGTCTGTCTCCATACGCATATATTATAAATTTTGACTATTTCATCCATACATTGCTATTTTTTTCTCTTTAAATTTCTTTTTAAACTGAAATATGTTTATACAGCCCTTTAAATCATAATGTAATGAATTCCATAACTTAATTCCAACAATTGAAATGCTCATCTGCTTTAAAGTTGTTCGGGCAAATAATTGTTTAAAATTAAATTTTCTACGACTATCTTCATTATTTGAACTGAAAGTAAACATGTATTGTTCAATTCAGTATGTTACCTTCACAAATGAACTCATATATCCTCCAAAAGTACAAATGATGAGCCCTTTCTATGCACCCTTCTTCACATGGCTTGTTCTCCTCCTGTAGCAGTTTAAAATTAAGTATTACCTCTACAGTGAAGGTGAATGAGAATCATGGGGCCACAGGAGTTATTACTCCAAGCAATGCCTTCTGTTCTTGCATGCTTTGAAATTTCAATTAATGTCTGTCTTTGTTTTACTCTGAGCGATATGGAATGCATTAGAGCATTTTATCCCTCTCACAAAAGCAAACGGCGTAAAGACAGAGGCATTCAGCTGCTTACGAATGTTAGATTTCACAGTTTTAAGTCTGTGGGAAATGTGGGAGATCAGTGTGACAAGATGAGAGAACAAAAGTGTTTGCTGGAATTAGATTTTTATGACACCTGAATATATTGCATGGTTTCTGCCAATTAAATATGAACAAGTGATGTAAGTATTTAGATTTGTGTTTGTAGTAGATCTCTTGGTGGATGAGATTATAGACTTAAAATTGTCTGTTTATATTCTGAAAACAAGGTGCTGTCAAAGTCAAATATGTTAAACTTCAATAGGCTTAGACGAGGTTTAACCAGTCGACTACAATAGATATGAAGGTGTCAAAAGCATTGAGATTTGAGTAAATCATTTCAAATCGTGCGCAATCCAGTGATCTTTTTTTCTTCATTCTGCAGAATACTCATGTCTGCTTTTGCCTTACACATTTTTTCCTGTGAAAAGGGTCAGCAGGCAACTTGCAATACCACAGAGAGCCTTGATACATGTACTCACAGAAAAAACCATCATTTTCAATTTTTCTCATCACTTTTTCCATTTATGGAGAGACCTTCGGTAGCCATCTTTTGTCCATTAAATTTTATCATCCATGGAGCCAGCGTAATGGATGGTGAGGAGACCACATACGACTTTCTGGCAGCTTATTTCAAAGTGAAAATTGACTCTTTGTACCTGCTGATGGATATTTTTAAAGAGAGATCTTAGTGGTCAGAATGCCTAGATAAATGAAATGCTGACTGACAACACAAAATATAAATCCAAAGTACAAATCATTTAGATAAATCTGTGATTCCAATTATAACTGTTGCAAAGTTTCAGAAGGAATTTCAGATGTTTTCCTCTCCAAATTGGAGCGTTCCTTTATTGGAAGCTTGTTCTAAATCTATATTATTAGTTTTAACGATTTACCTGCAAATGTAGCTGGGATTTTTGATCGATTGGTAACATTGACTACTCTTCCAATTCCTCATTCAACCTTTTTCTCCATCACTAATGCTAATAAACCAATCTATGAGTGTAACTCTTTTCTTGTGGCTCGTCGATTCAACAACCTCTTTATAAAAGGGTAAATTAAACCATGTCCCACAGCCATTTTACTTTACCGACAGCAGGTTAATGGCTCATCAAGAGTCTGTTCTCTCTCCTGAAACTAATCTCCTCATTCTTGCACCTGCTCGTCCTTATATTGCTCTGTTGGCGATATTGTGCAGTCAGTGTCTGCAAGTGCGAGTTTTCGTGCTGGTGTGTACTGCCGTGACAGCTCCTCTCTAAAATGTGGTGTATGGTCCAAGTCACAGAAAGACAAAAGAAAGGGATGCTTCCGAGAGTAGAAAGGCATAAACAAAGGGCTCAGTTTTCTATCAACATCTTCACTGAACTGTCCAGCTGAAGATGTGGGAAGTGTGGTATAATCATTGAAGATTGAAGCAGCAGTATTGGGATGCAGCTCCCACAAGACACAAAGGAGCTGCACCCACCTGATTGGACGGAGGAAACTGCTTCTATCAAACAGGTGAGACAGCAGAAGGAAAACAGAGGTCACTGCTACTTGGAAGTCAAATAGATCAATGGATACGACTTTGCTCGCTTTCATTTCCTTAACTAAAGAACACCTTAAAGGGGACCTATTATGAAAAACACGTTTGTTCTTGCTTTAACATATATAAAGTGGTCTCCCCTCAGCCTGCCAACTCAGAGAAGGAGGAAAGCAACCAAATTCTGCAGTGTCTGTACAGCCGCCCGGATGAGCCGCCCAGTGTGATGTGGATCTACGAGCCGTTCAGATTCTGCTCCCGTCGTTACTTAACGAAAATGCAATTTGCATAGGTTTGGCCTCCGGTGCGTGAAACCACGACCACAACTAACTCCGCCGGCCGGAGCTTCCGCCATTTTTTCGTAGCGGTGTATCGCGTCATTCAGGCAGCCAATCAGCACAGAGCCTCATTATCATAGCCCCGCCCACTCAGAATCCCACATAGATAATGAGGTTAGAGAATGGGAAGATAAAGACATGGCTCAGAGGCTGAATTTCTAATTTATTTAGCAAAAACAATCAAAAGCTTGTTTTAAGACATTCAAGGCCTGTTTAAAATAGGTATTTGATGCCATAATAGGTCCCCTTAAGTTTAAACTTTAGAACAAATTTGCATCAATTGATAGCACACAGTTCAGCTAATATTATTGACAATATTACATCCATCTTTTTTTTTATTCGAAAATTCCTGCTTTAAAATGATGTAGGAATTGAACATAACACATGCTAAAGTTAAAATAACTAAAGCCTACACTATTCACTGTAAAACTGCTGAATAGACTATTTTTTCATGCCACTCATGGGTTTCCCCAGCAGTTTTTTTTTTCTCGTTTTGTGCAACGCCATGTTGTAAATGGGTGGAATAAAGCTGTCCTGAACACACCCGCCTTATGTCAATCAAAGCTAGCCATGGCTACCCGTTTCTTCAGCTGTTCCATGCTAGTGGAGATGCGGATCTACTGGCAAACATTTGCAGTGGATTGTCCCATTTCAAATGTCGTTTCAGTGGCGAAGTCTGAATTTTCCGCTACATTTAGCCAATGCAGGGGTGGTACAAACTACTGATTGCTTCGCTAAGCTTCATAGCATGGCAATAACTGAACAGGAATTGATTAGTTCTAGCCATTGGCTAAGTCAACTGCCTGTCAAAAGTGTGTGCACCATCTTATAAATGAATGTATTATGAATACATTATTATATAAATGCATCTGATGTGGTACAAAAAAGATTCACACACTGCCAAAGTTGTCATGTTGTCAACTCTAACAATTGAAACAGAAATTGTTTTTGAACCAAGCTGTAAATATGTTAATTTCTGCTACAAAGATGGCTAATTTCACATGGGAGTCAGTGGAGATAGGCTTTCTTTTGGAGGCAGATCCCAGTGGTCAGTTGAGGAACTTCAAAAAAGCAACAATGACAGAATGAGTTTGCATGAATGAAAAACGTCTCAAATAGTTTCCCATTAAATGCAGCACAGAATTTGTTGTTTGTTTAAAGAAAATATACTTTTAAATAAAACTGCTCCATTCTTTCTCATTACTCACTGCTAATTGTTAATTTCATTTAACTTCAAAATACAACAGTTGCTAAATTATTTCCGCTTTTGGGAAAAAAACTTGCTGTCAAAACATCTTAGTTTGTTTTTCACCTGTTTACTGGGTCCGTGAGTGCTAGGAAGGCTCTGTGAGTAAGATGTATTATTATTGTTATTTTATGTTGTTGTATTATATTTTTTATCACACTATTTTTTACTACATAAATCCTCAACACACTACCCACGCACACACATGGCACACACACAATTTAATCAATAATTAATAGAATGCTCCTCCTCCGCACACACTACAACACACCACACACTCACGTACTGTAACTGCACCAATCACTGTCTTGTCTTTTTTTTCCTACTTCATCACTTTCCACTTTTGGGGATCTTAGTCCCCTTTGGCAGAATTTTTTATTCTTTTGCATTTTTTTTTCTTTTCTTGAGGGATTAATAAAATATGGTGGACTGTCAAGAGGGCTGGGGAAGGAAACACACCCATGCACACACACACACACACACACACACACACACACACACACACACACACACACAAAACCCTTTGTTGGAAAATTAAAATGCATATTTGTGGCTTTGGGGTTTTGCCAAACTTGGTATTAACCATTAATTTATATGCAGACAAGGGAAAAAAGAAAATAGAAAAAAAAGGAATAATGATGGAAGAAACCCTTTTTAATTACTATCGATGAAAGGATTTGATCTCAGTAACTTTACACATAGAGAGACACTTTTTTCATTAGGTAGCCTTTTCCTTTCTAACATTTCTAAAGAATTATGTCATTGTGATAAATTCTGAAATCAGAAGAAAATATCTTTTTAATGAAATTGGAAAAAAAAGACAAAAAAAAACCGACTCAACTCTCTGGTTTGCAAATGCGGAAGTGAAACGAATCTCAAAGGGGCTGTTCCACAGCCCCGTCTCCCTTTCCCTGAGGTGAAAAGCCCTAGTTTGGGGTTTCACTTACATCATCAAAGGGCCCTTCTGTTTCATGTAATATTAACTTGTGCTAAATCTGTTGCAAACAGCAGCAGCAATGTTTACATAACATTAGCACAGCCTCACAAAGCCTCATGGAGATGGGATGTCTTTGCTCAAAGATTAGGATGTTCTGACACCAACAGGATGTCACAAAATTATCCTTCATATAGGTACATTGTTTTACAAGGTGACTAATGTATTTGTGCTTTCCAGGAGCCTGTTTTGAGCAAGGACATACATTTATTCATAAACTGACTTTTTTGTGGATCAGAAAGCTTTTCTCGTTAAATAATCTGTCACCGTGAAGCCAAAATCTCTTGGAAATTAAGTCAATTAATCACATAGTGTTTCATTAAGTATTTTCTTTACAGTTCTGAATTGTGTCTGTATGATGGAGTAAGAAATGAGTTGGGCCCGCTGCTGAAAAAAAAAACGTGAAACAAATGCTTGGTGGAGCAGAAGAAAAACCATCAATTCTCATTATGGCAAATAGATCATCTCTCCTAATTAGGGCTATGACTTAGTTTTTTTTTCTTGCAACAGTACAAAACACAAGGCAGCGATGGCAGGAACGACCCACGACTGATTAATTAGATGCATGAATACAAATCTAGAACTTGCAAATACCTCTGATATTGTCCTACATAGCTTTTAAGGGTAAAGCCCAATATGTTGCAGGTGACATCCTTTGGGAAAACATACGAGAGAACAAATTAATTTAAGGAACCATTATGCCGTGCCTTTCATGTTTCATAACTTTAGGTATATAAAATAAATAAATGTGACTTTTCTTTTGCCCAATAACACTGGGATTGAAGGATTTTCTCCATCCATACAGGGAAGCATCCTGTTTTGATACAAACCTTTATCATCTTGAACCGTTATCACCTTATCCTGTGAAGGCATGAGGTTGCACACACTGTCATTTCTTAATCATGAGACAATAGAGTAGATGGTAAGAGTGAAAGTTGTACATTGTCAATTCTGGAGTGATTGGTTCAGAGGGGAAGGGAGTTTTGGCACTAAGAAGGAGATATCGGTCGAGCGAGGACCACTAAAGATAATTAGGATCTTCCTCTTTAGATGATTAACATGGTGCCATGGACTTTTTTTGAAGGCAGCAGACAGGGAGGAGCTTTATAAAACTGAAGAACTTTTATTTGTTTTGTTTTTTTTTCTATGTGCACTGCTATGTGTGAAGGCTGGGTATTCTCTTGGCATATAGTCATAATTATGTTCATATTAGGGTAGAATGAAATGATATTAACAGTTATGTCTTTGTTGCCGTCATGTGTTTATATCCACAGTGTCTCCATCTCTTGGGGTCGGCATGTTGCACCACAATGTGACTACAGTTGCCCAAAATAGATTAACCAAACAAGGAGAACCGGGCCCAAATACTTCAGGACATCCAGATAATTGTTGATCAAGGGGTTGTCCAGATTCCAATTTAAGTATCCAGACTTTTCTTTTTAGTTTTTTATGTTTTTTTTGGCCTTTTTTGTTCTTCACACCACCAACCGCAAAATTCTGTTTGCTCAATCTTTGCTCAATCTGCAGTGCTGCTTCAGTTGGTTTTAGCCATTTCAGCCACTTGGTACATTTTAAATCGATCAATTTATCATTCAGTAAACATTTATTCCTACAAAAATAGATTTTTTTATTATTTTTTTTTTCAATGGCACACACGATCGATTCCATGTAGCACATTTCTGAGTCGGTTGTGAACACATTTGAAAACTTGATTGCTTTCATGGTCCCCTAAGACTCAAGTGTGTGCTCCACACTCTTCGGTGTGATTTTTGACACACTTGTAGCACACATTCATTTGCTTCCTATGTTGGCTTATCCTAAAACTTCAGGTTTTCAAGCATAGCCTGTTTTATTTGGGATTTTTTTTTTATTAATTAATTTACTTGTTTATTTTGTCGGATCATTCATGATGTAATGATTTTGGGCCCTACTCTGTCATTCTCCCAGTTAAATTCTTGACAACAAGTAATACCGTGCACACAATGATGACAAAGGTGGCTAAAGGAGCAGGTTTTTTTTTTTCTTTTTTTTTAAATGATACAAGTAAAGAAGGAGGATAAATCCAGCAAAGCACTAAGAGGACATAAACCTAATTTCATTTCCTTTCTTCTCTGACCGGGTATGATCTTATCTCTCTCCTCTTCGGTCTTTGTGCGCTGTTTATTTACTTTCTCCTCTCCATTTCCCAGTTTCCTTTAAGACTTTAAGCCAGATAAGTTGTTTTGTTTCGTAAAGGTTGCAGGTTGAGAGTATCTTGGAGAAGGTGAAAACAGAGCAGTGCGTCTCAGACCTAAATAGGCTCATAATGAAAATAGAACATTGCCTTGTGCATATTCATAAGGCAGGTACTGCTCATCCCAGCCTCTTTGATCTGTATCAATAGAGTATGCAAATGAAATGTGCACACACAGGCACATAAAGCATTACTCACCATCCCACTAGCTGTTCACATCATTAGACTACACCACCAGAGTTAGCCACATTAGCTCTCTCACTCAGGATTGATATAGTAAACATAGTTTATTGGAGCATCTCATACTGTTAGTAAAACTATAACCCTTCATGTTGTACCCACACGATCTAATGGGCATTGCTAAAAGCATATAATGGAATATATTACCCTGCGAGTCTAGTGCTTTTTATTTTGGGTTCATTTGATACATTATGCATTCATTGGTTTGATCTTTAAGTATTGGAGATAGCTAGAGGGGAAAATGGTGTCACATGTTGCACGCTGAAAAAATGCTACTTGTAATGTAAATTAAGAGTTACTTGGTGATGCATTACGACATGTGAGTGCATACACTTGGGTCTTAACAGCCCTTTCACAAAGATTGTTCAGATATGAATTCTCACACATTCAAAACCACCCCAACACCAACCGATAAAAATAAAAAAATCCAAGAATCTCATTCTTTCTTGGTCGCAGGGTTAACTTTAAAGCTTCTTACATCTACATCAATTAATTTGTCCACCATTCACTATTTGGATTCAATAGTGACTTGCACATCAAGGTTAAACGCCACGCTAAAGCCCGAGTCCCGCTGGGGGCAGAAGTGTAGTGGTCCACCTTCGGTGGGGTTTTTCTTTGTCCTCAACATGACCTTAACTGTTTCAGAAGCAGGGCATTTAAAGCTCCATTCCTCAGTTGGGAATACATCAATTTCCTTCCATCCTCAGGTCTCACCAGGGCCATTTCAAAAGCGGAGATCTCGCAAGTGCTGCTTGCTCAGCTGGATTTGTAAGATTGAAAGTTTACCCAAAGGTTTTGAGATCACCAGAGAATATCTTGCAGTGAGCGGTGTCAAATAAAATGCAAATAATGACTTATAAACTAAACTTCTCTTCTTATATGGTTGAAATGTCTTCTGAGACCCACTAATTTGTTTACCCTGCAGCCTCCAGGGGTTAAGGTACGGTCGATATGCAAGTTGGATCCCACTTGTCGTGTTGTATTGTGAAAGGCAACAGGATTGCGTGTGCCAGTCTTCCAGTTTGATGTGTTGTGTGTCAATTGACGCAGATATGCCACAGTTGAGTTCAAAAATAGATTTGGCACATATTTGGGATGCTGCAACACTTGTGGATGGACGACCCAGCGTGCCTAAAAAGGCTGAGATTCACAGCAACACAGCCATACCAAGGTGCTTTCGTGTTTGATGGGACACATGGGCATGTCTTATCAAGTCAAAATAGTCTCAAATGTATTTTTACAAACAAACACTGATGCTCACAACCAAAAACAAAAGCTGGCCTAAAATGGACTCAAATCAGAAGGACTACTTGTTGGTGCAGAAACACATTTCTTCCCCAGTCTTTATCTTCTAGGTCTAGTGAATTAGCGTTCCACATTAGTGTGACCATCGGCAGGAGGGTCCCCCCGTATGAACCAGGTCCTGCTCAAGGTTTCTTCCCTCCTAAAGCGAAGTTTTTCTTGCCACTGTTTGCCTGAAGGTTTTTCTCCCACTAGGTTAGGGCTGGGCGATATGGACCAAAAGTCATATCTCGATATTTTCTAGCTGAATGGCGATACTCGATATATATCTCGATATTTTTTTCTGTGCCATAATTGGGGTTTCCCCCAAAGCATTATAGCATAGCATCTCTGTCAGCTTCATTTTTTTCTGAGGCAAACCCTTAAAAAAACAGTTTTCAGTTTTAATTAGACCTTTATTAAAAGAGGTCTGCACAATATCAAAATGTATAAAACAAATGAAATAAAAATAAACTGCCTGCATATATACAATAAAAATGCTTCTTGAATAAAATAAAACAAATATCCCTTTCCTGCATAACAATTAAATTAAAATACACTGTGCAATTAATACAATGTAGACAGTAACAGGCAGACTTTTCCACTGAGGTTGACAGTTGTGCAAATAACAAAACATTTGTGCAAATCTCAAATAAAACATTCAAGTCAATCGTCACAAAATAAGCTATATCAAAATCGTAATTTTTTTTTTTTTTTTTAATAATCGATATAAACGATATAGTCTCGTACCATATCGCGTTTGAAAATATATCGATATATATTAAAATCTCGATATATCGCCCAGCCCTACACTAGGGGAGTTTTTACTTGCCACTGTTTATGTAATAATTGCTCTGGGGTTTTCTTCTGAGCCTTTGGAAAGCACCCAGAGACAACTTCTGTTGTAAAAGATGCTATACAAATAAAATTGAATTGAATAATAGCGTTACTTTTTTACATGCATTTTAAACTCTTAATAAAGGAACAAAGTTAACTTTAATTCAATTCAAAAGTCTTTATTTCGAACATGATGGCAGTATAAAGTAAACTAAAATGCGTAAACATACTTAAACCAGGAATGCAAGAGAAACACTTTTTTTTGGGTACAGCAGTGTTGACATGTTGTTGAGTAGGAAGAAGTAAAGAAACTTATGAACTCTTACCCCTTGAACTCAATACTATGTTTTCCGATCGACCCTCGTTATTTCTATGGTACACAGTATAAATATATATTGTGGTATACCTGAGTATAAATTAGCGGATACCTGAGTTATTATTGCCATGTGCAGTTAGTGTATATAAACACTATTTACCTTGAGTCCCTGTGCTCATCCTCATCATTCTCATCTATACATAAATGCATACAGTATGTACAATGTGATTTTATATACATCCTTGTACAATCATATTCATTGCAAGCATTCTTACTCATAGATATTTGTATATGCATTAAAGCATAACTATACTTATTACAATCCATATATGTATAGATATTTGTACACAACCAAGTCCAGTCCCCCCACTCCAGCCACCAATGGCGTTTTCTAGGGATGGGAATTGATAAGATTTTTTCGATTCCGATTCTCTTATCGATTCTGCTTATCGATTCGATTCTTTATCGATTCTCTTATCGATTCTCATTTGGAAAAAAGGAGAAGAAACAATTTTAGTATCAACTTTGTTTTAATAAAACAAAGTTGATACTAAAATACTAAAAAGAAACAATTTTAGTATCAACTTTGTTTTAATAAAACAAAGTTGATACTAAAATTGTTTCTTTGTTTCAATTTCTTTGTTTCTCCGATCTTTTCTGTTCAAAGATATAAAACTTTTATATCTTTCTTAAAGATTTGTTAAAATGTCCACATTGCAAGTATTGTCGCCCTGTTGTCATCCTTTTTGGTTAAATGTAACCAAACTTTTGAGCGTTTATGCCGCTTTGTCCCCATGTTTTCCTGCTGGGCGCGAATGCGCACGTTGCGCAGCGTGCTTGGTGACGTCATTCGTGCCGACTGGAATCGATAAGGGAATCGTTTGGGAAAAAGGCAAACGATTCCAAGGAATTGAAACACTGGGAACCGGTTCTCTACAAGAACCGGTTCTCGATTCCCATCCCTAGCGTTTTCCCACTAGTACTTACTCAGCTCGACTCGCCTCGTCCCGGCTCCACCCGTTTTGTCCTCGTTTGTTTTTCCACAGCCAGGTGAGAAGTGGGCGGGTTGGGGTGAAGCTGCTGTGACGTACTCGATTGCGCAACTGCTTTGTTTGTGTCGGCGCTGATCAGAAAATCAGCTGAGATTAAAACAGAGCGCCTGGTAGATCTGATCGTTCCTTATCACCCGTCTACATCCCTTTTTTAATTCTCTCGTCAGCCACCAGGTTTATGAACATCTGCACCTCAGAGTTGGATCACCAAACAGACGTTTTGCGCTGTATAATAAAATCGCTGCGAGCCGCCCTCGGGCTGACTCCCGCTTCCTGATTCAAACGTCTGACGGCCCCGCCCCCCGACCAATCAGTGGCGCGGAGGGTGATGACGTCAGATATAGTGCCGGCTCAGCCCGGTTAGCTGTAACCTCGACAGAAAAGATACAGAAAAAGTATCTGCTTGGCACGGCTCCATCCGTCTTGGCCCATAGTGGAAAAGCGCAAGACGGGGGCGTGGCGGGTAGAAGCGAGCTGAGTAGGTACTAGTGGAAAAGCACCACAAGACATCCCAATCCCACAAGGGGGGCGCCCCCCTCCGAGCCCTGGGGCAGGTTGGGGCCGCCCACCCAGCCCCCCCCCCCCCCCAGGGAGCACAGGCAGAGTCCCCCACCAGTTAGCAGAGACATCTCAGCAGCCCTGGAGAGCAAGGGGGAGAGACGGGAGGTATTCAAACAAACCTCCCAAATTTAACTGCTTTGTTCATGGTTTTTATGCTGCTGAGTAACAATTACACCACCGCTTTTTTCAGTAAAGTTATCTACTGTTCTGCAGGCACACATGTCATAGTATATAGAGGCATTCTGCTTTGGGGATCACATTTAATTCTCTGCTAGAAGTGAGGTGCCAGTGTTCTTCAGCGTAGCATCATTGCTTTAAATCACTAACATCAACAGTGTAAACAGTTGCAAATAAACTGTGACTCACTGGGATGGCTTTGTCTGCTTGTAATTACTGTACCTGCTGTCACAAATGACGTTTCAACGTTAAAACGTTTACTCTTTGCCTGTCTTCCAGAATGGAACTCAGGATTTATGCTTGATTTAGCTCTTTGTTCCATCAGTAATCAAAAGTATCTCACTCCTGGCTTTCTTAGTTACCATGGCAACAAACATCCTCCCTAATGAAAAGGGAGAAGAACACTCAATCAAGAACATTTTTACTCCAAAAAAAGGCAGGAAAGAGTCTGCTTAACAGTTCGCAAAAACATCCACTAGGGCAGGGGTCGGCAACCCGCGGCTCCAGAGCCGCATGCGGCTCTTTAGCGCCGCCCTAGTGGCTCCTGGAGCTTTTTCAAAAATGTTTGACCTTTTTTTTCTCTTTTTTTCTCTTTTTCTTCTTCTTTTTTCCTTTTTTTTCTTTTTTTTTCTTCTTTTTTCCTTTTTTTCTCTTTTTTTCTTCCTTTTTCCTTTCCTTTTTAATCTCGACATTTCGACTTTTTTTGTCGAAATTTTGACTTTTTTCTCAACATTTTGACTTTTTTCTCAAGATTTCAACTTTTTTCTCGAGATTGTACTTCAACATTAATCTCGACATTTCGACTTTTTTCTCAACATTTCGACTTTTTTCACGAAATTTTGACTATTTCCTCGACATTTCAACTTTTTTCTCAACATTTCGACTTTTTTCTCTAAATTTTGACTTTTTTCTCGAAGTGCATAATGAAAAAAAAATCTTCCCCCAGTTCTAACTAATATAGATACATGCAGCATGTGTTTCCCTTCATTCTAAGGCTTATACAAGACTTTTCATTTTTTGCGGCTCCAGACATATTTGTTTTTTGTGTTTTTGGTCCAATATGGCTCTTTCAACATAGGGATTTCACTACATAATCAATGTTATACTTAAAATAAATTCACATTTATTGCCTCTTTCTTATAAAATGTGATTTTTGACCATCTCACGGTATTTGCTTGACCCAGTAAATTCTTGAAAGGACTGGCAGCTGATAACCTGAGGTAATGTTATGTGAACCACTTGTGTATTTATAGGGCAGTGTCACACCAATCAGCTCGGTTCTATTAACTCTTAATGTGAGTCGGATTGTTTGGTTGATTTACAGTGTCACACATTTAGTTAAGAGATGCCGTCGGTTCTTGTTGTGTTGGAGACCCATTTCCTCACTCAGACCACGCGCTATTCTAGGCCAACAGCCCTGCTATCTGACAGCCAACTTCTGGTTGCCATTTCCCCAGAGGTTACGCTGAACCAGACGTCTCTCCTATGCGACGCTGTGATGACATACACACAGTCTGTGCTGCTCGCAGGCATCAGCAAGCAATACCACGGAGCAGTGTCATTCCCAGAGGTGTCAAACAGAAGAGGATGCTTCTACCACTCTTTACAAGGGGACTAACTAAAAGCTCACCACCATCATGTTAAGCAAGGATTACAGTTAATGCGGCATCATAGCCGTGCTGCATTATGATTCATTCTTCTGTGTCAACAGCTCCCATTCACTGTTCAGAGTCCTCATGTGCCAAACTAGATTGTAGTTTGGTGCAATTGTTCTGTCAGAAAAGTAGCAATTAAGTAAAGCTAACATTCAGTGTATAAATGGTTGCAGTTGCAGCAAAGAGATTGTCCACAGTTGAATGATAAAATGCTGAAGAGCTCTTTTGTCTGCTTTTACAGAGAAAGATAAATCGTTGCATGTTAAGACAGTCGACTAACAGCGCATATGAATTCTATGTCACCTTCATGGATCCTTGGCATTTAAAATGTTCAAATAGAATTCATCCCACAAATGCCAGTACTGGTATGTGATATTTTCTGGTAACCATGGACACCAATGTAATAATATCTGGCCATTGTTTGTCTCCACCTTGCTTTTCTACATTCATTCTCTCCCTCCTTTGCTGTCATTGCCCTATTGCATTCATGCTAAGATGGTATGATAAGTGAAAAAGACGCCAGTGGGGTTGAGCAATGCCTCCTAAGCTGGTCTTAGTCACAGGGCATTGTCATTAGATTAATGGAGCAGAATGAGCCATCCGTCCTCTCTCCAGAGGGGAGCTACACTTTTGGTGGAGAAGTGGGAGGAGAAGATGAGAGAGAGAGAGGGAGAGAATGTGGCTCAGCTTCAAATGGAGGATGATGTGGCATTTAACACTGTTCCCCCTCTGCCAAAGTATCCAGGTGATTTTGCATAACCCCTGCGATGTTACCTCCCAACTCCTTTGTCTCTGATATTGTAACATTTTGTTTCCACTTGCGTCTGTGCACTCCCGCGATCTGTACGCTCTGTAGTTCAGTCATTGCTATGAGTAACTCCCTGATCTCTGACGTAGTTAGGAAAATCCTCATTTTCCTAACATTGGCTTAGGACACGTTGAAAATGTTTCAACTTGTAAGGTGGATTTCAGAGGGAAAGCCAGACCCCCGGTGGAAGTCTAACTGGGGAGCCTCCCACTGCAACGGAGATGGTTCCAACCACTTAGTCACCAGTTAGAAATGAGCAAATACATTACCTTTCCATGGCAGCAAATTGGTATTAGCAACATTAAAATTGCTAGCATTAACATTGTGCCAAACTATCCATAAAGAGCTGTTCTCTCCGTGAACACCAGGGGGCACAGTCCGTCTTTTATACGGACTGATGGAGGGCAAAAGGGAATAAAGTGTAAGTCCTAAAAACTGTAAAATAAAAATGTATAAATTACAGTATCTCATAGAATTTTTCAGAGTAAATATGTTTTTTCCCCCTGGCAGAGCTGTTTAAGCGTGCTGAATTGGATGTTTACACCCATTTTCAGGTCTCTCCTGGGATGGTTGATTAGATTCAGGTCCAAACTCTGGTAGAGTCTGTCCAGGACTTTCAATAAGGCTACTGCACTGCTACAGTACACTGCAAGCCTAAGCACTCAATTCCATTTTTGCTCACCTGTATTTTTGTTTTTCTCCTCCTCACAATATTTTTAAAAATGTGACCCATATCAGACTCCAGTGCAAACTCCCTAAAGCCTTTATTTGACCCCCATATGCAACAGAACGACAAGACGACTTATGTATCGCGCTACAGACAAAGGTAAACATGTTGACACGACAGGTTTGGGATGGAAATGATACGTGTGTGCGTTGACTGATTTTTGGCAGTGGCCACTGTGCAGGGGAAGGGCCTGTTTCAGCACATGATGAGGAGGAGGAGAATGAAAAGAACAAAGACGAGTTAAAATACTGCTGCAGGCAATGTTTGGAAAAAATAGCTGCTATACCTCCCTGTTTGCTATTTCCTGAGCTTTTTTTTTTTTCTTCCTCTGCATCATAATGATTATCTACCAAGAGTGACATCACAGTTGCATCGAATTCTGATACAGACCATAAAACTGTTGAGGAGAGTGAACAGATTCAGATCACACTGGCACCACTTTGACTAGCTGTGGTAATGTGTTCGGAGATTTTATTAAGCAGAAAATTTTATTTTTTTTAATTTTTTTTATATTTTAACTTCATGTGAATGTTTTATTACTTTTAGGAGGTTTTGTCTTGATCTTGCGCTCTTCTGACCCCACTATTGGTAAAAACCCCAGTTGTCTCTCGGGGCAACTGCATCACCGTATGGCACCGTATATTGTATATTATATGGCACTGTCTATTCCACTGCTTATATGAAATATTGCAGTATTTCTCGATTTAAATATGTGATTCTTTTGGAAAGTCATTACTGCTTCATTAAGAAAGAAATTCTTTTTAACGATTGCGCTTTAAACATATGTTTTGCCGAGATGTTTCTAAAAGCACAACTTCACAGCTTTGCCAACAGCAAATGAATTTATGTCAACACACTCCCTCGAATTTAGTTGTTGCTTGATTACATTCATTTTGGAAAGTGAGGAAGCAATAAAGAGAAATCTTTCACAGAATAAAGGTGTAAACTAGTGTTAGCTGAACAAATAAGACAGGAGTTACAGTGGCAAATAGTTCAGAACCTCTTTATAAATACTGTGTGGCAATGGTTTTCAGCTATTGGAAGTA
Organism: Cololabis saira; assembly: GCF_033807715.1. Taxonomy (NCBI): domain Eukaryota; kingdom Metazoa; phylum Chordata; class Actinopteri; order Beloniformes; family Belonidae; genus Cololabis; species Cololabis saira. The sequence continues at coordinate 13,040,120 of NC_084587.1, read as the reverse complement.
CTCCTCGTTCAGCACAAACTAGATGCATGTTGTATTTTTTGCGTTATACATGTTTAATGTCATCATAATTCTTGTCCTCCTCGATGTTTCCTCTGATTCAACTTTGAATACCATGAGATTTTCACACAAAGAAACTGTCAGTGGATGTGACTCAGTGGAGTAGGAACACCAGGGAATTAATGTTGTCCGTTTTGCTGTGAAAACTTGATACAAGGTGTTGTTAACAAATATGAAGCCCTTTTTGGTGGTTTTGAATAGAGGCTCTTACTTACTAGAGCCACTACTGTATGAATCATCACATAAATCCCACCCATTTGTGACGGGTTCAGTGTGTCGTATACCGCTGTAAAAGGCAGTGACAGGGAAGGGGACCAGACCCATCTCATAAAAGGGAATTTTTATGAAGTGAATGGATGGCTAGCTACGCTACCTTAAAGGTGTTTTCACACCAAACCAACGCTACTAACATCGACAACAAAATGTCTCGTTACTCTGTTGCCTGATATCGCCTGCCTCGGGCAGAAAATTGAACTGGAACACACTGCAAACTAGGATGTACATCTGTAGCATCGGGCCCAAGATGAAAAATGTGAACAAAATAATGTCTGAATAAATTTGGGTTGTTAATAGTTTAGTTTCCAGTAGGTTAGATCTCCCTCAGTTAGCTCTTTCTGTGTAATTAAGACTCAAAAACATATATATTTCAATTTTAACTAATTCAAAATGGATTACTTTGTACGTTTATGATTTTGTTAAGCTTTTAAATGTAACTGCCACATTAACATATAGACTTAACAGCCAATCAGGGCAATCGCCTTCTCTCACAGACCAATTTAACATGTTGACTTGGCTTAAAAAAAAAAAAAAGGGTAGAGAAAATCTTGAGAAGGCCCAATAGTGCAGATGGTGCATCACTCATCAGAAAATACAACAGTGACAGACATTCACAGACTTCCCCGATGTTTCCAGCAGCTGATTGTTGGCTTCTAAAATATGTTCAACTAGACACCCTCAGTTTAGCAAACAGAGCTGTAAGTGTTCACAGAAACATTGAAATGATTTTTTCTTTTTTACTGTGCCTGGTTGATTGGCTCTTTCAGCTGACACGATGCCAAACTATAGTGTTGCTCTTATATTTCTAAGCAAGGGTGTATTTTCAGCATGAAGCTTTGACAACTAAGGTGCAACTTTAATGAAGCCGTTCAAGTGTTCTTTCACCCTAAGATCTCAACTCTCTTGTTACTTACTGCAAAATAAGAAATCACAAAGAGTAGCCTTGTCTTACATTTTCTCGTTCGTTTTTTTTTTTTATTGTTCATTTTCAGTCCTCTAAAAATCCATCCATCCCTGTTATTTATCTGCAATGGGGCTTAAAGATGTTGCCTTTAAATCGGCACAGGTTTTATCACAGATGAGAAAATTTCACCTTTAAACATTCACTGCACTTTTGCTCCAAAAAATTGAGCCATGTCAAGAAAATTCATAGCTGAGTTTAAGATCTCCCTCTGCCTCGAATAGAAGACTTCAGCTCATTTATTTAGAAATATTAAGCTTATATGCTTTTTTTTTTTTTTTTTTTAACCCATCATAAATAACATTAGTTACATGGCTACTTTTTTTTTAGTGGTCGGGGGGTGAGAATAAAAATGGTTTAGATATTGTTTCAAGTCATTAAGATTCATCAGAGAGACCAAATTGTCGAAATAACCTTAAATGTTATTTAACATTTAAGGTTAAATAACTGTTGCTCCCCCCCAAGGAGCAACAGTAATAGCAGAGTAAGATTCCTGAAGTTTAACTACAAGTTTAATGCGTTGTTTATAATCGCTTTGTACAAAAAATTACCTAGTACAGTTCCCGAGTGCACATCAATAGGTCATCCAGGGCAAATGTTATCTCTCACCGTTTAATGGAACTATTAAAATCAGCGCATCGAATGCCTGTACTGATGTGAATTTGGCATTCACGATCATTAGGATGGATTTCCTCTTCCCACTAGTATGCCAGGTTCTAGCTATCATACTCTGTTTTCACAGACATCAGACCCAAAATCAAAAATGGATTTTCAGCACCACTGAGATTCTGCACTCAAAATATTGTCTTCAAAATGCAAAATGAGATGTTTACAATGAGTTGTTTCGCCTTACTTTAACCGAGCTCTGCGTGCATGAAGTGAAAAATAAGAAATTGATCAGGACAGAAACACTTGGATGCATCATTGTAGCTGAGATAAATGCAGACTGTCCTGACATAGTAATTGGTAAGTGTGCTGCACCTTTTTAAAAGAGCATTTTTGCAGTGTGTTATTAAGTTTTATATATGCTCTCTAAGTGCAGTACATAGTGCTCTGTATCTACTTGACTCGCACCATTCAGCGTCTTACCTAATGGCACTTCAATACATGGCGGGGACAGGGATGGAACTGGGGGCCCTCCATTTGGAGGACAAGCAACCCCACCGAGTCACAGTAACGCTGGGATGTACACAGTGTTATCACAGAAACTGCACTCATAACACCTCATTCCACATGACGTGTTAGTCCTGAAACCATAATGGAAAAGGACCATTGACCGTCTTGATGACGCCTGTTTTAATTGCGTTCTTGATTCTGCATACAGACATGGACATGATGGCCTTTCACGTCCTCACACTTCTTTATTTTTCACCTGGGAGAAAATCACACGAGCAGTGATTCAAAAGCACACGCATCAGTGTGACATTTCCACTGGCAGATTTAAACCCAAAGCATACATCTTTCTTTGCGATGTGTTTGGAATCACCAAGGGACTCGTTTGTTGTGTTTAAATAGCTTTCATAAAGACTTGCTTTTATTTATTTTATTGTTACCTTAAGCAAAATAGGTTGGAAAATTATGTGCTGAGAAAATGGCTCATTTTATTACTTTTTCTCGGTTTTGTTTTTCTTCTTCTTCTCGTCTTTATTATGTGAACACATGGACTTAAAAACGTTTTTTATATGGCTCATTAGTTGACATGTTTCCATTTTTTTTTTCTCATGCCTTTCGTGTGCATGATAAAGACTGAGTAATTATTGATTTTATTATTTTTTTAAATCATAACCTCCCTTCAGCTGTACCCCAGTTGAAAGGTTGAGGCATTAAGGAATGACAACCGGTGACCTTTCGAGCCGTGTGCATCTATTATCCAAAAGGACTAATCATGCTTCTCTTGTGCCTCAGATAGATGTGAGAAGGCAGACGCATGTGATGTGAAGAAATGTCAAGGTCTTGCTGTGTTCACATTTTGTCTGAGATTTGTCTACGGGATTATATTTCCTTCAGATCCAACTGAAAATCCAGTTGTGAGTGAAAATACTATGCTCTCTTCACACTTGTTAATACGGTTTTTGAATGATCAATTCCCAGCAAGTATACAGGCCCACTGATGCACCATGCTACCACCTTGGATAAATGAGCACTTTGGAAACTGTGGTTCCTCAATCACACTCAAATGCCGCACTTAAAAACTACCAAGCACTGACTTATCCCACTTCTTTTGTAGTTGGACTTTAGTCCGTACAATATCTGTTCAGGTATTTCCAAATAACTTTGGCTAGAGGTGGCGATGCCTGGCTTATATCCGACTTAGACACCAAATTATGTCATGACACCAATAACTAAACCATTCTTTACAGTACAGTGGGTTAAACATTTCAATTCCCCTGAAACCGTTTTTAAATAGCTTCTGTTGCAGAGGGACTGTTGGAATGTACGGATAGATTAAAAGAAACAACCCAGAGGTCCATTTTCATAATTATGTTTTGGTGCCAAGCCCGGCTGCTTGGCTAGCACTCCTTGAAACGAAGAGTGGGTGGGAGAGAGAGGGGAGAAGCAAAGAGAAATCAGTACTTCAGTTAAAACAGGCTTAGCTGTGTTTTTTAGGGGGGAGTGCAGAGGACTTGTGAGAGGTGACTACAGCTTGACCAAATGGCAGAAAAGATTAGGAAAAGGAACTGTACCAGCAGCCCGACTGATGTTCTCTTGTGTACATGGCATGAACACTCACCGTCTACCCCTGAGTGCAGAGGTGTTGCTAAACATGGCGCTCTACTGGGACACGGTCCCAGTAGAGCTTACTCAAATCACTTCTCTTCCATGTTTAGGCCTGCACATGTGTGAAATGTGTAATACAATATGTTAGATGATCGCAGATACCCAAGCCCCGTCTTGCTTTCTATATATACCTGCTGCTGGAATCGCAAGTAAAGTTAAAAATGTCAGTTAAAGATATTTGTCTGGACAACTTTTTCAATTTCATCTTGGAGTTGTGATATGTTTCATCTTTCACCTCTTTTTTTCTTTTTTATGTCATGACAATTGCTCCATCTCCTTGTCTTTCCTCCTTCAACGTTCTACTCTTGCTTCGTTCAACACGGAAAATAAAATCTTGAACTTGAAAGTGAACCACAGACTTCATGCAATTTGAAATATTACTTCAGTACGTTGCTTAGAGATGTGTAATCACCAGGAGGTCTGCTCCAGTGAATGGGGATGAAACAGAACATGTCTTGGCATCGTAATTATCTCCGTCCATGTCCTTACCTGGCCCCTCACCTCACCCTTTGTTCAACTTTCTGTTGCTGCTCTCTGATCGCCTTTCCCGATCGTCCTCACTCCCTCTGTGGGCTGACGGAGAAGCAGTCTTAAAAGTAAAAGTAAAGTGTGTCTGAAGGTGAAATTTGATTCTTATTTAATATGGTGGGAAATGCAGTCTGGTGAATTCACTTAGACATAATTTTTCTAATATTCTAAAACAGAATCAGAATCAGCTTTATTGGCCAAGTTTGAACATTGCCCGACAAGGAATTTGACTCCGGTTATATCGCTCACTGTACCCAGATTTAAAAGTAGCAACAGTAAATAACAAATGTACAGTAAATAAACAATGTGGCACCTAATAACAAATATACATTTTTTTTTAAAGTGAGAGGTGCAGCAGAATGCGGTAGATATGATAGATTATTGGGGGGTGCGTTGTTAAATATTCTATTTATTATTGTTTTTATTCAATTTTTAACAGGATTTATGTTACGTGTATTTTTATGTGTGTGCATGTATATTGGTATGTATATATAGATGGGTATGTGCACATTGGGTATAACTTTATTTCATAGATTTATTTACAAGGGGTAAATGTATTTACATGTATTTATATATAGATACATAGATTCATACTAGTGTTAACATTGATATGCTCTTTATACAATGGTTTTGACATGTCTGGAATGAATCAATAAATGAAATGAAATATTCTCAGCAATGTGTTGGTTCACTCAACAATTAAAAACAAAACAAAAACTTGCGTACACCCATTGAATAAAAATGGCATTCCCAAAAGGTAATGTCTGATAAAAAAAAAGTCTTCTCGCTGCTTATTATTGAATATTAAATTTAAAGTAGAGCCCAGCTCCTTTTTGGAATAACAGTTATTGTGGCAGACTTTACCAAAATAAGAAAGTCAGTCAGTTATCTTAGCCGGTCAGTGTGCGAGTAGCTCAGACGGAACCAGACGGGCTATGCTTACTCCGCCAGCCCATTTTAAACATATCCGATCAAAATTCAATCTTTCCATCTGACCCTTTGCATTGTGTATTGCTAGTGATCAGATGTGGTCTGTTTGTGCTTGCTGACATGATCCACCTGGTTTCTATGGCAACGTCCATAAATAGCAAATATGTAAAACAAACTCAAATGGATGGCGGTGAACTTGCTGTGCTGTTGTTGCAGAGGTGTTATGTGGAGGTGCCATGTGAACGTTTTAGGACTCCTTGTGCTACTGGTTTTCGGGCAGCTGTCTCCCCCAGTGTCCCAATTCAGTCCATGGTCCAGAGATATTAACTGTTAGTTAACAGACAGCTACTACAGAATAATCTCCTCTCGTCTCCATCACTCTGATTGTGTTGTGAATGACACAAAAGACTATTTGAAACCTTGCACCGCATCTGTGCACACCAGCACACATGATGCACCAAACTACGCAGACCCAGACAGCTTCGCTACAGCCCGTGTTTTCAAACACTCTGGTTTGTAATGTGGTGCAAGGCACAACATGTGCCAGTATATAGTCTGCTGCGTGCACACCGCTGAATGCAACATGATCAAGTCTGTAGAAATCCAGATTAGGTTACTAATTTTGTATTTTGAATTAAACCACATTGATATCTTCAAGTAAAAACGTCACTGTCCGTGGTACTGTGGTTTAAATTACTAACAGCTTTATAAAACTCCTGTGTGTAATTTGACAAAGTCAGAGCTGATCAATGTCAGGGCACATGTCCCAGAAAAAAGTATCTGCGAGTACCTGTACCCATGTACTACCATGACATTAGCCTACCCTCGCTTAGATATAAGGACAGCAAAACGGAAAGAAACCAAGACCGATACAAAAAGTGAATAGAGCAGTTGTTCTACGCCTAAGGCAAAGGGAGTCAGGCATGTGTTCTCCTCTCCCTTTTCACCTTAAAGCCTTGTCATTCCAATCCATGTGAACAAGATAATACCAAAGACTAAACTGAAGCCGAGCAGTAAGGCACTCCTCTACAGCATGTCCAGGCTCATGATTTGATTAGTTTATATTGCTTTCAATTACCTATCTCTGTCCCTTGTTGCGCTCAATCAAATTTTATATTGTGGATATTTATCTCTAGGTGCCCATTCTGTCCTCTCTGATTCTTTGTCATATAGGCATTCAAATTTCAGTGTAAATACGAATCACATTATCAAACCTCTGTGTATGCGGTCACATAAAAACCCATTGGTCCCATGACATTTATAAAAGGATGAACAAGCCTGCTGCAAACAGATTGCCAGCGTATTCTTTTGTATTACATCAGGTGCCTTCACTCTCCTTTCGCTTTCCGTGTATCCGTGTGCCTCTGCAGCCGCGTGCATGTGTTTGTACTTGTCTTAACGGGGCTGTCATCCTCCCCTGTTGTTTTATGATATCCCACCTCCCCGGGAGCCTGCACCAAATTATCCAGGAGCCAGCCATGGTATTAGCAGGAATAGTCAAACATCCGGCGTCGCTCCAGAAATGACCACTGTAAATCACACTGTCACCCTTTCATGCAAGCTCATGGTTGTCAAGGAGACAGTGACGTGATTGCAATGGCTATTCTGTTTTCTGCAGTGTTCAGGCACAGCTTTGATTCAAAATCCCCTAAACCAACACGGAAAGAAAAAAGAGAATGCAATGCAGGTGCAATTTTAGTTTTCTCAGTGAAATAGAAAAGGTAAAAGATAACTTCTTGAACCTGTGCCTTTATTGTTGGTTATTCTGGGTCAAAACTTCCCTTTAGCAACTACCACTCAGATATAATCAATGTCTTCTCTCAGTTTCTTTACAAGTTATTTTCAGTCCCTCCCATTATGCTATATATTTAAGGGCTCATTTATACAGTCCTCATAAGCACACAGCAGCTTACAACTGTTTGAAAAGTGACTATATGACAATGTTGTGATGTTTATACAATGAGTCACTTTCCTTCTGTGCTGTCAGAGCTCCTGATTTCTGGGTTGCATGAGCCCGAACTAAATTTTTTTTTAGCTGAATAAAGAGCACTCTTTGGCTACAAAGCCTCTCACATCAAAAAGACATGGTCAAATGTGCTCCTCGTGAGACAAAAAGATCTGAGAAATCCTTGAAGGGCTTCCTTTTAGGCTTCACTTTAGTTTTGGCTCTGTACTATTAGGACTTGAATTCTGCTACTCTGATGCAGCAGCAAGTTGCTTTCTCAGGTGTGATAATGGATCTCACGGGTTGTATTTTTTCTTTTTTTTTTCTTTTCGTGTGTTAGTACTACTAAAAGACGGCCTGGAGTTGATTGGGTTAAAACGATGGTCTCATGCATGAGCCATAGAACTGCTACAGAGATTAAGGCTGCGTCCCAATACTCCCCCTCGCCCTCCTTTTCTTCCCTAACCCTAACTTTTGCGCGTTCCCGTGAAGGTAGTGGTGTCCCAATTCCTCTTTTCACCTAGGGGGAGGGGGCATAACGAGGGCTAGGGGCTGAGAATAGCCCCTTCAAATCGAGGGTTTGCAGATGCTCACTTGGCGAGCGAGGGGGTATGAAAATTTCCCAGAATGCTTTTCGTCGTCATTTGCGGACTGAATCAAAAAAAAAAACATGGCGGACATTTCTTATTTTTTTGGGAATAAAATCAATATTTTGAGTTAGTTTCTGCATAAAAATGCATTTTGATTACATTTCTCGGCGCAAACCAATATTTTACTTTCATAATATTCACTCAGTGAATGTACATAATCCCTTTTTTGTCCGTTGTTCGCTAAGATCGCGCCGGAATATGGTTACGTAACCTACGTAAGCGTAGGTTACGAAAGCGACGCCGTAGGTTACGTAAGCTACGCCATAGGCTGCGTCTATTTAACGCGGACCCAAACTCCGGAGCCGGCAGACAGAAATCTCTAAATTTCGGAGCAACTTTCTTAACAGGCGTAGCTACAACTGTTAGATTTCATCTATTAAACCAACATCTTCCTAAATGATTTATTTCAGCCAGCATAATTCTCAATAGAGCAGCGTCCCAGAGAGAGTTTCTCTCCCGGGACGACGGAGCAGCTTGACCCGGCGGATACGTCTCTTCTCGGGCTGTGAGCCGAGGCTGCTCCCCGGGGGCGGCGGCTCTTCTCATCTCCGAAAACATCGGGTCAAATTTCTTAACAGGCGTTATTTGGATAAACTGAGCCCCGGTTGCGGATCTTAAGGTTACCTTTATGCCTGAAAAAATATTAAAACTTAATAAAGTGCCATATTAACAGCGCTACAGCTGAAATTAAAACAGCTTTTGGCTCTCAGCTTCCTGTTCAGGTTAGGAATGAAAACGAGGGGGAGTAGGAGAAATGGGACAGGCACCTGTGCCAATGCCCTAGATCTCAAGTGCCCTAAAATCTCCCCCTTCTTTTTAAGGGGTTAGGGAAGAAAAGAAGGGCGAGTGAAGAAAAGTAGGGGGAGAATTGAGATTGGGCCTAAGCCCTCAACAAGTAGCAGCCTGCTTTAAACGCAGTACTTTCGCGCTACTGCAGCCTGAAATTTTCAGCACATTTTCCAGAAGGGGGGGGTTTGTAAAAAAGGAAATGCCCTCATCAAATGGACTGGACTTTTTCCGGCTTGATTACATCGGGTTAATCTCCAAACGAGGCCTTGTGAATACAGCAGGTAATTCTGCTGGGAATTCAAGGCAAGCAAGTGTACGGTGATAACAGCTGCTGCTTCTTATGTTTTTCTGCTGCCCGTATGATGCTTTCCACAGGTTTGCCAGTGTGGCGTATGCATATGATTAGCGTTGATTTAAATGCAAAAACAGTCTCCATTATGGATCAGCCTCCTTGCGTTATAAACAGAGCGATTTCTGCAGCATCCTTTGCATCTTCTTTGAATGGCGTCTCCTGTGAGCTCGACAAACAAACATGGTCGTATTCCCAGCACATCAGATTCTGCTATTACACTTTTTGAGAGATGTAGCAAACCACTTGTTTTTTAATGAATTAGTTCATTATCAGCTCCAGGTACTGAGATTGGACCGGATCGGTCTCATCTCAATTATTTTGTTCAAAACACCTTCCTTAATTTATGGCTATAAAACTGCAGACAGTCTGAACCTTTTCTACCCTAAATTTAAAGGCAATCTTTTTTTTATTTTGTGTCTTTGGGTTATTTCTTTTTAAAGTGGCATTAAGTTTTCATCTCATAATGTATTATATTTAACTTATTTTTTTAATAAGCACAGTCATAATCAAGATAAGATTAAACAGAACATCTTAGTCTTTATTTTGGCCGTAAAAATGTTATTGATATATGATCTGCACACACTTAAGACGGTATTGCTTATAAAACGAAAAAGATCAAAACATTAATACAAGATCTGAACCCCCAATTCTTACAACCAGAACAGAGACAGAACACAGTAGCGCTCTTATTAAAAGCAGTGCCATCGACAGACGGGCTTAATCATCTAAGGCTCTGAGGAAAAGCTTTAAACACATTGCAGGGTAATTAATGTGGAAGTCATTTTGCAGCGCGTCATGGCATGTAACCATTATCCCCGTGTTGCAGAGCGGGGCTGTCTCATTTCCTATACCCCGGTTGTACGTCGCCACCTCACCTCCATGTTCCCGTCGTAAAGGTTCGGTCAAAGGGGATGCGTACAATTGCTCGTGCTGACCTGGTAGCAGCTTTGTTAAGGACTCGCGGAGCGTATCGAATTAGGTCGTTGAACTTCCATGTTGCCATCAAGGGGTCATTGTGAGTGTCATCACCTTGATCTTAAGCAGCTAAGTATAAAAGGCACTCTATTTTTAAACCGGAGTGTACCTCATTATTGTTTTAAATTTACTGTAGGTGGTTTGGTAATTACTTTTTTCATTTGCATTTATTTTAATACTGTTCGGCGTTCCGTTTTCGTTGTCTTTGAACACCGGCTGGTGATACATGTTGACGTAAAGCTTTGCATTACAAAAAGGTGTTTAATATTCACTTAACTTTATTTTCATGCTGGACTCATCCACACTAGAAGCAACACAGGGGTGGATTCCAGTGGTGGACAGTAACGGAGTAAATTTACTTGAGTACTGTACTTAAGTACATATCCAGAGGATTTGTACTTTACTTGAGTATTAGATTTCTTTGGTACTTATTACTCTTACTTGAATACATTTCCAAAACAAATATTTTTACTTTTACTCGAGTATATTTCTAGGAAGGCTGAAAAGTACTCGTTACTTTCAGGTCTGCTCTTTTTTCTTCTTCACTAAAATCCTATTGGACACAAGCTGTTTTTGTCAAAGGAGGAGACCTATCACAGTGCACGCTCTCAGACAGACATTGGGAGACAGTTTGTTACGCTCTATATTGCTATATTGTACTGGTACATGTCCTTCATGTAAAGTTAAGTGACTTCAACATTGAGTTATTGAAAGCAGAGATGTAGTTTTTTGTAAAGCAGTGGTCTTTGAGGGGGATCCAGACTTAATTGGATGGTGCAGGTTAATTTGGTTTCAGTTCATGATTGTTAATAAACTCTGCATCATCTGCTGTCCTCTTATGATCCCATTCATTTGATTTGTTTTTGGTGTTTCTGCAGGTTTTATATAACATTGTGGTTCTAAAAGCAGCACATCAGTGCAGCTGGTTTCAAAGAGTTAATTCTCAGAAACAAGAGTTAAAAGATCCTTTAATTAATTTAGAAAAAATATAGTAATTTACTGATGTGGAAAATAAGAAATTTACTCTTACTCTTACTCTTACTTTTACTTAAAGTAAATTTAAAAGCATTTACTTTTGGATACTTAAGTACCTTTAAAAGCAAGTACTTTTCTACTCTTACTCGAGTAATATTTTGACTGAGCTACTTTTACTTGTAACGGAGTAAATTTTGACCAGTAGTATTTGTACTCTTACTCAAGTACTGGGGTCGAGTACTCTGTCCACCTCTGGTGGATTCCAAGATTATGAACTCATGGGTGAACTCTTCCGATTGGAACTATTACCAGTGTTTTGATAGCTGTGTTTATGTGGAAGCAGGGCTCTGCAGGGCTCTGCAGGGGGCTGCTGGGGAGGCAGTTTGTGGAGGAGGGTGGGATGGTTTTTTCAGTCATCCACATGTTCCTGGACGTGACTCATTTCCATTCCGACTTAAGAAGTGTAGTCAGAAGTGCTAAGTGCATTAGAGTCGCTTTCAGTTTAGGTCCACTTTGTCTTTTAGTCGACAGTGCGTGGGCAGACAGGGTAGACGGGGAAAGGTAACTGAGGGAGAATTCCAGCAGCAACCTGTAATCAAAGTGACACACTCCATGTTGTAGTCTCGCCATACAGATTAAGGTTAAAAAAAGATTTCTTTCCTGATTGAAAAGCTATATTAGGTGGGCCTTTTTTTTATTTTACCATATGGCTTGAACACATCAGTGTCGCTCAGTAGGAGATCATTTTCCGTACAGAGCCGCCTTCAACAGAGCAATTGTAGAACAGGCACCGGAGTCATTATCATTCTGTACATGTTTGAAACTGCTGCCTTTGTTCTTGTTATTTCACACTTTCCTTGTTTAATATGCTACAAGGTCTGGCCTGGCTTTTGATGTTGTTGCAGACCTGGTGGGCATTCCTCTCGAGGCAATCTGCACCTCACCCTTTAAGCGGGATTGATTTTCAAAGGCGTGGTTTTGTGTTCAGTCACAGCGGGCAGTCGGTTTCCCGCGGCTCTGAATCGCCCCGTAGACGTGACCCCGGAACAACCTCCACCACCTGTTCACCTCACGCCGGCCACCACGACCCCGCTCCGTCACCTCCGCTCCATACTGTGAATGTAGTCGCCGCTTGAAGCTGATGGATCGTGACTAAAACAAATGGAAGTAGTCAAGCTGGGGCTGGCGTGTAATTTTTTTTTCAGATTTTACATACTGTATTCCCCCTTTCCAGTCTCTGCCCTCTTTATGTTGACAGACTGATTTATTTCCCGTTCCTCTGCTTGTGAGAGAAAGGCGGAAAATGCGTTTAGTGGTCTTGTGCATTTTAAAATGGATAAAACTGCATGTTAGGCCATGATAGGGCTGGGCGATATGGACCAAAAGTCATATCCCGATATTTTCTAGCTAAATGGCGATACTCGATATATATCTCGATATTTTTTCTGTGCCTTAATTGGGGTTTCCCCCAAAGCATTATAGCATAGCATCTCTGTTAGCTTCATTTTTTTCTGAGGCAAACCCTTAAAAAAACAGTCAGTTTTAATACAAAGCCTCGTGCCAAATGTCACACAGGTTCCTTTATTAACAGAGGTCTGCACAATATCAAAATGTATAAAACAAATGAAATAAAAATAAACTGCCTGCATATATAGAATAAAAATGCTTCTTGAATAAAATAAAACAAATATCCCTTTCCTGCATAACAATTAAATTAAAATACACTGTGCAATTAATACAATGTAGACAGTAACAGGCAGACTTTTCCACTGAGGTTGCCAGTTGTGCAAATAACAAAACATTTGTGCAAATCTCAAATAAAACATTCAAGTCAATTTGTCACAAAATAAGCTATATCAAAATCATTTTAAAAAAAAAAATGTAAAAAATTTTTTTTTTTTTTTTTTTTTTTTTTTTTTTATAAATCGATATAAACGATATTGTCTCGTACCATATCGTGTTTGAAAATATATCGATATATATTAAAATCTCGATATATCGCCCAGCCCTAGGCCATGAGAAACATCATCCTAGCATCAAGTAAGTGTTCATTTAAAAAGGTACTTCTGTCTGACATCCCGGCAGGTTAAACTGTCACCTCCACAGTCAGCTCCTTATCTACACCAAAGGCTGGTGTTAGCCCCTAACCGCGGCTAGTTCTTATTTATTGTGCTCTCGGGATTTATGTGGTGAAACTGCTGCAAATGGCTGTAGAAATAGGATGGTTAAAGGCACACTGTGACGTAAGAAGCCTCCAGTGTCTGTTCCGTCTGTAAGAACAAATTAAAAATCATTTTATCTGGAAGCGTTGCACATTACATTAAGGAGTTGCTACAAAGAAAATTCTTGAGATTAAATTAAGATCAACATATGCTGAACTTTGTTTCCAGTCAGTTCTAAATATCACCAAAGGGATGCTGCTAAGATGTTATTTATTGTTTTACTGTCAACCCTGCTTCCTGATGGCACATTATGGGTTCTATTAAACAATGCCATTGCTAAAGTAATAAAAGGAAGGGGGGAAAAAAACAACCCAGACACTATCAGAGCCATTTCCAGTCACTCAGTTCCATTTCAATGATTTAGATAGCTTATATGAGAATGCCCATATCTCCAACTGCCATGGAAACCTTCATCAAATTAGAATTGAAGTGATTATCCAGGGCAGAGCTAAAGGACAAAATCGATAGTTCTTTGTTCAAAGCTAAAATGAAGAATGGTCATTCAGCAGAGATTTCTCCCTCTCTCACATGCACCCACGTGCCTACGTGTTTGAGCTGCCTATTCTCCGTCCTCCTCGACCACAGCAGCGATAAGACTTGGACGGCGTGGTCTCAGACCTTCTGTCTGGGGTTCTTCTTTCCCTTTCGTTACGAAAGCAGATTGTTACACACCCGAAGGAGAAGTGCTTCCTTGGATAATTCCAATTAGTGGTTCTGGCTGGATTCTGCAGCGTTGGCCTTGGCCCCGCTCCCCGCGTTGGGTAACCGGGAGTCGGACTCAGCCTGTTTGGCGTGTTTCCAGCTCCCAGAGAGTCCTTAGCCTCACACGAGTGCCGCATAAGTCAGAGGGCAGATTGAAAACTCACTTTTCTGTTGCGTGAGTTGTACAGTTAGACTCTGAGTTGAGCCATAAATATTAAGTGTTTAAAACACTTGAAAGTCTGTTACAGCACTGAGGTGGAGAACATGTCAAATCAGAGCTCTTTCAAGGAAATTTTCAGTGCAATTTCTTTTTCGGCCCATGAAAGTGCCACATTAACGTGTAAATTTAGGACAAATGAAAAAAGGAAGGCCACTAAAGGAGGAAATAAGCCAAAGGAACATTTTATCACAATTTCAAATCGGCCATTTTTTTTTCTTTTGCACTGGGACTACTTTATAGAAATTTGGAAAATGTTGCAGCATGATAAAGATTCCAGAAACTTCTCTTTAAGTTTACATAAGGTAAAACAGTAAATTGAATGGATGGAACTATGAAATACGATTTGCATGCTTCTCAAACAAATCCTCTTTAAACAGCCCCTCACGTTTATGCAGCGCTGACTCTCAATCACACTCTGTCTTCCACTCTCTCAAACACGCCACTTTGAACACATACACGCCATGCTTCACATAAAGGACTGTAATCCATCAATGTGCTCATTGCTGTCATGAGTAAAGAGACAGAGCTCTAAGCAAGAGTCCTCTAAAACAAATTTGATTTACCCCCATTTCACTCACACAGTGACATGTAAGCACTAGCAGTGCTAATACAGACTGGCACATATTGCTGCCAACAGGCATGTGTCTGGTTCAGTTTCAAAGACGGGGCTCACGCTGAAATCTGATTTGTATGGTGATGGTTTGCAATTATGAAGAGTTTTAAGTTATAAAAATTAACTTTGAGTGACAGTGATACTGTTGAGAAATGCGATTACTTCATGAGGGAACAAGAGGAGGGTGTGTGGGCGTGTGTGTGCGACTTCTTGTCAAGGCTCAGTGGATGGATACTGGCACATCGCTTTGTGCAAAACACAGGAAATCATAAACCCCCCAAAAAAGAGGATTTTTCAATGTCTGTAGTTAATAATAATTTTAAAATTCTCATTTGATTGTTTGATCTTACTCCAACAAGTGACCAATTATTAGATTTAACTCTAATTTTGGTCAATTTCTCATATAACGTGGCAACAGGCAAAGTTTTTCCATGACAACAAGGACTGACAACAACAACTCTACTCGTTTTGACCCAAAGTTGGCCGGCGTTGCTTATGCAGACTATACAGTTTGTAAATTAATCACAACTGTGGCTGGAAGTCGTTTGTCCACAACTGCTAGTGTCACCTTCTTTTACCTCGTTTGTCAAAGTGCTTGTTCACGACCCACAATGCACTAGCCAGCCGCCTACATAAGGCTTATTAGCTCAAACATGTGGAGTACATCCCGTAGCTGGGCCAAATCAAGGTCCTGGAGCTTTCAGGCCACAAACACGCCTTGTAGCAGACCTTGGATTGAAGACAATAGAGAGTCTCGACTGATGCGTAAGGTTTCTTTATTGAGATCGCATCCAGAATCATGACGACTTTCTTTCATAAGTCCTTACACCACTGTGAAAACTATATATTAAAAAAAGGGATACAAACAATTCATAAAACTAATTTCCACAGCGCGTACAAACAACTCATGAATGAAACTGATCCTAATTAAATTATACAATGCTAAAAACATACACAACTATATCTAAATGTTAAGAAAACAACAAGAAAACAAACAAACAAACATCGTACCTCGCTGCGCTCTCCAAGGAATGCGAACAAAGGAACTCCTTTCGTCTCATACGAATAGACGAATAGGTGATTTTCCGTTCGTCACCATCAATATTATAAAGAATGTATGGACTGACCGGGACAGAACCACAGATTTCAAAGAAGACTCAGGGAAGGCCCAGGGAAGTTTTAAGTTGTACGCCAGCTGCCATGAAAGCCAGCTGATGATCAAAGCCGTGGGGCCGCCCACCGGACCTTTTCAATAATGCAGGTGGATTTCCGGTCAATTTACACACAAATCATATTAAATACATACAAAATACAATACATACGAAAGAAATCACAATTTTAAGACACATTCAAAGAATAACCAACTGACATTACACTCATAACAAATCCCATATTATCATAAAGAAAAAATATATCAACTAAGCAAATTAAGACTCAATATGGTCCTTTACACGCCTCATCACCGCATTGACACCGCCCCATCTGAAAGGTCTCAGCATGACTGTTTTAGTGCAAAACAGAGGGCGGTTGCTGTGTTCATACTGATCCACGACAACCATACTCTTACCTAGGGTTGGTTTGGGTCGACCAAAATAGTGCAATTGTGAAATCGCCTTTACAATCTACAGGACTGTCTCAGAAAATTAGAATATTGTGATAAAGTTCTTTATTTTCTGTAATGCAATTAAAAAAACTAAAATGTCATACATTCTGGATTCATTACAAATCAACTGAAATATTGCAAGCCTTTTATTATTTTAATATTGCTGATTATGGCTTACAGTTTAAGATTAAGATTCCCAGAATATTCAAATTTTTTGAGATAGGATATTTGAGTTTTCTTAAGCTGTAAGCCATGATCAGCAATATTGAAATAATAAAAGGCTTGCAATATTTCAGTTGATTTGTAATGAATCCAGAATGTATGACATTTTTGCATTACAGAAAATAAAGGACTATAACAATATTCTAATTTTCTGAGACAGTCCTGTATGTAGATTCATTTAGACTGACAAAATGTATCAAATTGGAAGAGTGAAAAAACAGATCATAATATTGTGTCTATTATGTTTGCTCTATTCAGGTGGCCAACCTGGCTTGCTCCATTTCCAACAACGAAGAGGGGGTGAAGTTGGTAAGAATGGCTGCCACTCAAATTGACAGCCTATGTCCACAGGTGAGTACTTAACCAAAAAAATTCCGTTTCATCCCTGATACAGAACTCTCTTTTTTCTATCTGCATATAACAGGTTTTTGTTCTCATCTTTGAAGAATTGAAATGATGTAAAATGGCAGTGAATAAAAGGTAGTTTTGCCCAGTCAGAGGAAGAGTTGCACATTATGTGTAGGAGGAACTCGTAGCACAGCTTCTCAAAATGCAGGCAAAGGAGAAGCTTAAAATCGATCTTTTATTTCCAAGGTTAAGGTTGAGCCCTACTCACATGGGACAACACAGTAACGGGGAAGAGAAGTGCAGACGTGAGGCTGAATTTAAGATTCAGACTCATGTGAGACTAATGCTCAGCCGTCACCATGTAAACCTGCTGCAACCTCCCAACTTATAAAACTTGGGAATCTCATGATACCTCTTGGCGGATTTTTTATTACAAAACATACCAGACACAGACTTTGTTACTCGTTTCCCAGTCACAAAGCGGAGGTGGAAGAGAGAGAATCTTTCCATCCTTTCAGCACTGGTTTAACGCAGACCCTTTATTCTTTATTTCAACAAAAAGAAAAAAGAAAAACACAAATATAGACACACTCAGCAATTGCCATGCCATAGATCATGGTGTCTCTTCCACTGCGTCAAGAGTGATTTAACTGAAAAATAAATCTGACTAGAAGTGCTGATGAACATGGGGAGGGGAAAAAAAACAGAAAAAAAAAATCATAGAGCTTGGAGTCAAATGCCAGTTGCCATAGTGACATGATTAATACTGCCCTTTCTTAGGGTACAAGTCTATTGCTTTTAAGCCTATTGCATTCAAATCAGCGGGATTTTAATAACAGAAAATGATTATATAATATTAGAGAAATTCTTTTAATCCTTCATGAAAGCATGAAAATGAGTATCACGTTGCTCTCTCTGTGTGATGATCTTGTTAGTCTTAAAGTGTCAGATATTCTTGCAGCTGTCAGATATGCATTTGATTTCATCACATGTGTACTGAAGTACATACAAAGCCTGTGGTATTTTGCGTGGTCAGAGTACTAACACTAATAAAATGTTTGTTTGGTCTAGGGGATTACTTACTAAGCTTTTCTGCTATACTAGCTACCGACAGGCCACTGCTTAGAGTGATTGTGTTTCTTAGCTGAGTCACCTACTGTGCTATTGATGCTCTATTAGTCACCTCTGTCAGTAACTTGCAGGCTGCTCCTCATTTCATACTGTCAGCTGTATATATATTGAGCGTGCTGTATCTTTTATGGTTGCAAATAGATGCAGATACAGACTAAGCCTGCAATAGTTTGCTATCATAACCTCAGAGTCAAGAGAGGCTCTTTGCATTTATTGGCAGCATGTTACAGGCTCATATTAGATACAGCTTGCCATCTTACAGCTTGACAACCAATTAAAATAACAAATAACCATCGAGGGTGGTTCTTATTGACAGTAAATTCCATGAAGAGACCAAATCCATTTAATCATCTTGGCAATGTTATGAATTTAAAGCCTGATAGCTTATTTCTTTGCAGGCCTTTCCTGTATAAAATAAAGTACAGGCATGATCCATTTGTGGGTCTTATGCTTTCTTATGACAAAAATAGGCACTAAATCAATTCCACAAAAAGTTTCACTGTTCCCACAAGGGTAATGAATCCATAAGTTAAATATTTCTTTCTTTAAACAGTTGCTATGGAAGTCTTGCTTTTGAAGAGTTGAGTGGTTGATCGGATGTGGACAAATGTGTTGGTGCCTTTCCAAGGAAAATGAGGAACTTATATGTATTACCTGAAAGAAAATCTAAATCTAACAGCATCTATAAAATATTTAATTTCCAGATTGACCTAAGTCGTGGTTTGCTTTTGAATTATTTTTTTAATGTATTTACTTTTATTGAATCAAAAAATGTAATTAAAATGGCAGGAACAAGAATGCATGGCTTGATATTGTCTTCCATCCTAGATAAAGTATAGAAGTCTCAAAACAAAACGAGCCTTCGGCATATTTCACAGTGGATGCAGAGCTTTTTTTTTTTTTCAATCTCCAAAGACGGAGCTGAGATGACTTTCCAAACATCTGCAGTTTTGCCCATCAGTCAACGATATATTTTCGTAGTCATATGTGGCTTTTCAACGTGTGCTTTAGAAAATGTCCTTGTTTTCTTTTAGTACCGACTTACTTTGACCTTGAAGGTCTACTTGAATGTCTTTGCGAGTTTTCCTTGGCTCAACGTCCTTGTCCAGGCACATCCTGGGATGTTGGCTATCGTCCCATGGCCCTGATATGTCTTAAAGATATTCATAACGTCAGTCACAGGAACACGCACCTGCTTGGCGACGCTCTCATACCCTTTACCTTTAACATACGTATCTATAATTTTCTTTATGAGCTCCTCTGTCACCTCCTTCCTCGTCTCCATGTTGAGTTTGGTAAACACAGTGATATCAAACTACGGTGCCAAGTGTCCTGCTTTAAACAAATGAAAAGCTGATAAGAATATTGATGATCAGTTATGTTGTTCAAGGTTAGACGGTCTGTTAAAAACATGAAAATCGGGCAGTGATATATGATCATTTGTATAGACGCATCTGTGCAGGCTATTTTTGTACTTGTAAATTCAACAATAAATCCTCTCTGTTTTTATTGGGTTATTCTATCACATACTGAGGTCATGCAGGTACACATGAGACAATTACTTTTAATTGAATCACTCTGCAGGAGTAAAAGAGCATTATTTTCATGAGTTACAAGGGTACTTACACATTTGTTCAAGTTTGTAACAAAAAGTGTGCTGTTTCTGACACACAAGTATGTTTGAGGCTTGTAACTACATAAGTGAGCCTTTTTTTTCTTCTTTTTTTTTTTTAAACAATCACATATGTGCATATAGCAGAGCATGTTTACGTCATGAACCCTTGTTCCATGCCAGGTTATCAACGCTGCGCTCACCCTGGCTGCTCGCCCCCAGAGCAAGGTGGCCCAGGATAACATGGATGTTTTCAAAGATCAGTGGGAGAAGCAAGTACGCATCCTGACGGAGGCGGTGGACGACATCACCTCTGTGGACGACTTCCTCTCAGTGTCAGGTACTGCAGCACAAAGTACTGCAGATTGGTCGAAGGAAAATGATGGAAACTAAATTTAAACAAATCATGTATCACAGCAATAAAAAAAAAAAAAAGCAAAGGGAGATAAGGGGAAAAAAACAAAAATTTGGAGGGAAAACCAAAACCTTTTGATGTGTGCTAATTTTATAATTTTATGTTTGTGTTTTATGAAATGTCACATGTTCACTTCTCTGTTCATTTTTCATTTCCTACAAATGTAAAAGCCATGTTGTTTTGTTTTACAGTTTTGAAAAAAATGTGCCTTAAATCTTTCCCAGTTTGCAAATTTGCCAACTGGTATTCTTGGGAAAAAAGAAAAGGTTTGGACATGAATAACTTGATTTGATTGATATAATTGTCACTCTAAAAAAATGATTAATTTCCTTTTACAAAGAATTTTTTTTTTTTTTTTTGTCAGAAGATTTACACGTCACCATCGTCCGCCAAGAAGAAAAAGCCTCCCGTCTCTGTTTTTGAATTAGCATTCATTCTTTTCTTTTTCTAGAGAACCATATTCTTGAAGATGTCAACAAATGTGTAATTGCTCTGCAAGAGGGAGATGTGGACACTCTTGATCGAACCGCCGGAGCCATTCGGGGCCGAGCTGCTCGTGTGGTCCACATCATTAACGCTGAGATGGAAAACTATGAACCCGGGGTCTACACTGAGCGTGTGCTGGAGTCAATCAAGCTCCTGTCCGAGACAGGTTAGTGCGCTCCACACAGAGCCAGCCTAGCATGAAGAGTCACAGTTGAAAATCTTTTCGATTTTGAATAATGTGTATTTTTTTAAAGGAATATTATCCCTTGTTGGACTGTGCTTACGTGAAGCTTTTTGCTATGAACCTTTTGACATGTGCAGCTACTTTCTCGTAAAGTACCTTTGTACATTCATGAATACTCACATAGTAATATTCAATGTTAGCTTTCCATTTCGTATTTCAGTTATGACTTATCAAAACACCCTAACTGGAAAACGTTTCCACATTTTGAAAAGTGTCTTACCTCTGACACAAGTGCTTGACACCAACTGTGAGCGCCTCTGACACCTTTCCCTTTCTGCGCACTATAAAGTATCTTTTTAAAACATCCATATTTCTCCGTCTGACAGAGTTAGGCGACCGCAGTTGAATAATGAATAAATACTTTTCATGCTATACGAGAAATATAAAAAACAGTAGCAAGCAAACTCCAGCAGTCCACTGAAATACCACGATGGAACAACTCTGGACCGCCCTCACCTTTTCCAAGAATATTTTTTTTTGTGATCCAGGTATGAATGCTCTTTCTGTAAGTTTATCACATGGTGATGAAAAGCCAGCAGCTTCTCTCTTCTCTCTCCAAAGCGTAAGGGCTAGACCTGTTCTGCCACACCAACACAATCCGTAGTGCTTCAGTGATTATCTGCACCAGCTGATGCTGGCATTAAACTTGCGCTCAGCTATCCAAGCTTGTAGTTGAGGAATCGAGTGATGTGCCAGTCCTTCATTTCTTTTTTGTAAGCACACACTTGCACTTGCACAAGTTTTTGTTGGTTTATTCTCAGGCATTTCATTTGGGTTAGCAGTTGTCCTACACTACACTGTGTGACACATTTATTCCCCTGCTTGAAAGCTGTTTGACAGTTCTGCAAAATTTATCACCCTAATCTTGAACTTGAGCATCAGAAAGTCTTGTTTCTTTTCTCACTTGCACTACTTTTGAGCTACTCAGCCGGGATGCTCACCATCTCTCTCAAATCTCCTGGCACTGTTACGACATCATATTTAAAGCTACAGTTGTAACAAGCACATTCAGGTTGATGACACTCCTTCACCAGCTGTGGATTTTACTGTCCAGGTGTTTTATAGCGGTCAAAAAATATAAGACTACATTAAGGGACGTATTCAATAAGGAGGAAAAAATCCATCTCATATTTAGGTCAGTAAAGCATCCGTTACCCATGATTCAGCATCTTAACTGGCTGCAACATAAGTCCAAAGCATGATCAGTCCCGCCCCCGTGCTTAAGGCCTTATGATGATATTCTGTTGCCTGTTTTCCTCCAAGCAGAGCTCTCCTCATACTCTACTACTATTCTGATGGCTGTTTCCTGAAAATCATTCTCTTGAGAGTATAACTGTAGTTTACAGTACTGCTAATTACTCCTGAAACTCTCACAATCAAAATGGAGATTTACCTTTTTATTGTTCCTATGAGCACGTAGGTACCACATTGTATTTTATTGCCTTTTTTCTTTTTAACACGCCTGAATATTTAGAATTCCCTTATTAATCTTGTAAATGCTTATATGAGAAACACATATTTGAACTCTTAACATACTTAAATGACACTACATAGCTTCAGACAATCTTGCATCTTCTATCATGTTTCATTCTGTGTTCAAAAGGAGTCTAATCAGGGAATAAAAGAGTTTAGTGCTGTTACGGTATATCACAGAAACCCTTTTGTCTTTGGTGTAATTCAGCAAATCCCCTTGAAATCGCTCCATTACTAAGGGTGGGCAAAACAAAAACATAGATTAGAACAAAGTCAGTAATTCACAAATTACCTGTCCAAAGGAATCAAATCTAGCACGAATCCTTCTTTCATACCGAACAAAAGTAGAACACCTTCTGACGTGCGATTGTGGTCTGCCCCCACCCCTCCTTCTGGGTTTTTTTTCTCATTTCTCCCTCGTCCTTCCCGCCCCAGTTTCTGCCTCTCCCATTAGAGCCCATTTAGCGAGGCAGTATATCTGTTGTTTCACAGGTTTCTTTCATCTGCCAGGATAATTGAGAGACATAATCAGCTCCCCTCCCCGTTAGCTGATAAGTCGCAAACAGCATTAGGTGAGTCCCATGTCCTCACAAAGCCATCTGTCTGAGCCTCTCATCTGACTTTCGACTCCATCACCACGGACTACTCGCATTACTCGTTATATTCTATCTCAGGCAATATTCTCTTACATTATTGCATGATTTATTTAGATTGATAAGAGTGATTAATTGACGAAGTTCATTGGCAATATCTCATGGAACCTTAAGGTCATTTTTTCCCCCATCATAACCATGTCACTTGTCACTGCTTAGACGTGATAGCTGTGCTGCCGTTCTATTAATCGTCCATGGAGCACGGATCTCGTTTCAAGCGTCAGCACCACTCAGAAGCGTGATGTCAGCATTACTGAAAACAACAAATGGAGAATTGTTTATGTTGCAACATCGCATTGACTTCTCAAAGACAGGCATTTATCATGCATTTACTTTTTAAGGCTTGATATAAAAGAAACGTTGTAGGCTTAACCTGACAAATCTTATAAAGTGTTTAAATGTTCATGCAAAGATAGACTATAATACAAAATTCAAGCCACTTGAAGCCCCAAAAGAGTAGAGAAAGTATTTGCATATACTTTCTTCTGACACCTAATTGTGAAACCTGAATGAACTTCACAATGGACGTAGTGATATTAGTAAGCATGAATCAAAGCCTTTCACTCTCAGCTCAGAGTATGCCAATTATGACCATCATTTATGGTAAAAGCTATGTTTTCTTAAGAGAACAGCATGGAAAATCTGTTTGGCACAGCCAACAATAGTGTGTTTGTGAACATGTGATTTGAATAAAAGCACTCTTACCTTGTTGACAACAAAGCAGTAATTGCACGAAGCTGCGCATGTTGGCATGGGGATTTGCACCAACTACAGTTGAGTTGTTTTTCACTGAAAGGAAAATGTATTACCGCTAGTGTATTATTACTAGTATTTTCCCACTTTTGAAGTTGATGTTTATGGGTGACACAAAGTCTTTGATGTTTCAAATTTAGAATTCTCAGTATAACAAATTTCAGACTGCAAAAGTTTTCTTAAATACTTGGAAAAGGACAGATTTTGCTCAGCTCAAAGTGTTGGGTACAAAGTTTTGATGTCCAAAGCAAAAGGAGTAGGAGATGGGGTGTCAAGGCCAAAAGGAAAACACACACACACACACACGCACACACACACACTCACAAACATGATGGCTTTGTGGAATACAGTATTTTATTTTCTGACTGTTGGACCCTTTCCTTGCAAGCTAAATTGGATCGTTTGTCTTTTCAGAGGCTGCCAGAGATCAAAGATGCCTGTTGCCCTCAGAAAAGAAAAATTTACAGAGAGGGAAAGTAAAAACAGTCTCAAAACTAATGCTGCAACACTATTATCAACTTGTTGAGTAGGTGACAGCATTATCATCTCAATGTAATGGCCAAAATTGATCCGTCTTGCTGCTACAAACTCAGCGCAGAGCTACCTTTATCGCAAAGTCAGAGATTCAATTTTCTTTTGCGCAAAGTGTAATGGAAATAGGGCTGCCACTAACGATTATTTTCTTGTTGATTAATCGATTATTTTTTTCAATACATCTAACATGTATTTTTTTAGATTAATCTTATGAATTTTTTTCCCGCTTTTTGATACATCTTTCTGTTAAATGCCAACAAATAATACATTTTACCATCCTCACAACTCTTTACTCTTGAAAAAATAAAATAAATGTAATACATAAGCCAAAGTAAAAGTCTCTTAGAGCATCATTTGGTTTATTCAGAACAATCTCCATAAATCTATCATAACTTATTTAAAGCCCAAAAAGTGCACACTCTGTTTGACATCACTTCGTGTAAAAGTCCATAATTCTAACATAAATTCTGCCCAAAGTTGTAAGTTTAAATAGTTTTCTATCAGCAATTAAGTAAGTAAAATGTATTTACATACAGTAGCACCTTTCACAGACAACGGAATGTTACAAGGTGCTTCACAAAAAATAAAACATCAATAATAACACGTATAAATATATATAAAAATAAAAGTACATAAAATCAACATGATGGTCATAAAACAAGCATCTCACTACTAATATTTAAAAGCTTGAAGAAACAGGTGGGTTTTAAGTTTGCTCTTAAAAGCATTGATGGAGTCCAGAGAACGTAGAGACTTGACGTTGAATATATAGTAACTTTTTTAATCTGAATGATCTTTTATCAGGTCATGGCACAAGAAGTTATATTGACGGACAGTATAAACATGACATTGATATAAATCAATATTATTTACTTTTAGTGCTAAAAAAAACACCGAAATAGGCTGGAACATTTTGAAGCAGGTAAGCCGTTAGTATCGTTTGATCAAGCCATGACTTACACGTGAAAACTATAAAATCAAGCTACATTTAATGCGGGGAATGCATTTACTGTCACTTAGTTATGAGGTTAAATGCTTATATTGTTTTAGTGTCGTCACGTTATTGTTTGAGAACCACAGGATGTTTTCTTTTGAGACGCTCACGCATGGCGGTTGTGCTGCTGTGATACGCTCTGTAGATTTTACTGAGCGTACAAAGCACCATTTTGTGGGTTTTTCCCCTGAAAAAGTTCTAAACCTGATGCTCGACTCCGGATTTTAGAGGTAAAAGTTTAATTTGATTAATGTATGCAACTTGTACTCGCCGTTGTCAGGGTGGTGTGTGTGTTACAATGAATAGACTATGATACCTAATGTGACCAGCAGAGGAAACTACCTAGTTATATGACTAAGGTGTATGTTGGGAGACCAGAAATGAACAAGATTAGCTACAGGCGAGGTTTGCTGGATGATGTTTGTTCATATATAAAAGTTTGAGCAAAAGCTCATTATGGATTAAAGACAAGTCTCATCTTTTAAGACTCAAACAACACATTCTGTACATGCGGCGCATCAACACTTTCTACCCAAGTCGACGTATTTACGTAATCGTTGTAATCAATTATGTCGACGCTTCGTTGCAGCTCTAAATGGAAACGCAAGTACATTCACAATACACAGTATTGATTACATTATATACAGGCTCTCAAAGATCTACCATGCTAAGCATCTGCAGCTGTCAATGACTGTTGATCCAAGCTACATCCAATGAAACAAGGCACGATGAAGTGGGGTCACCATGAGGAAGGAGAACTGTCAAACAAGGAGGAAGCACTGTGCAACATTATGACAACATTGCAACAGTGCAACACTGCTGCTGTTAGACTCCACAACGAACACTCTTAATCCATCTCTTTCTGTATGTTGTTGCAAACTGCAATTTCCCCATTGTGGGACAAATAAAGGTTATCTTAGACAAGAGACAAAGAGACAAAAAACATCATAATGCTAATGTGATCATGCTGATTGCAAAAGCATCAGTATGGCAACAAATCATCACACAAGCAGCCTGCATCCTCCGTGTTTATTCTAGGCCCATTTTTAGCGAAGTAAATCCTTTTTCAAGCATAAATTTCATTTGTCATTTCACTCTGCATGTATATTTTGTTGACAAAAAATGGTTTGGAGATTGTTGGTTAACTGAGGCACTCAGTACATTTACATGCATGTTTGTTGCCTTAATCAGACCGATATCGAAGTTTTAAAAGCCATGTATACACCTTAGTCGGGCTGTAGTCGAACCGAACTGAAGCTCTTGAGATCAAGCTTTTAGTGTCAGATAATGGGGTTCTAATCAGAGTTATTTCAGCATGTATACGCAACCCACACTTAACCGAGCTATTGACTGTCCCGGGACTCAAGTGACGAGTCGCGGGAGCGGGAATAATCACAGTCACGGCATCACAACAACACAGCCTTTGCAGTAACTGACCTCGAACTCTGGAACGAGCTGCCGCTGCACACACGTCTGGCTCCTTGAAAGGCTGTTTTTAAATCTCATCTTAAAACTCATTTTTATTCACTATCATTTAACTCACCATGATTGTTTTATTTTAGTTATGTTTTTTATGTTTTACATTGTCCTGTTTTGTTTCTGTTTTCCTTTCGCTTGTCCAGCACTTTGGTCGACTATTGCTGTTTTTAAAGTGCTTTATAAATGTCCAGTTTTTTATTAAGCTACCTACTATGGCTTAATAAACTCCCCACTGGAAGGGTTATCAGGAAAAGTATGGCGGATACAACTCGTGTCACTTTATGAAGTTTATTTTCCACACACACACAATAAGTTAGTTAGGTTGTAAACCGACAAGGCGTACCAGTCCTGATGATCGGTAGAATGAAAACTAAACTAAAAGTTAAATCTCTAATATACCCGTGCTTTCTCTCCTTACACATTCTGGAAATCAGACATAATAATAGCTTTAACAAATCTTAAAGTAAAAGGACTGATAATTCAGTGATCATCCTCATGGTTTTGTTAAATATATAATATAAACCAGGGGTATTCAACTAGATTCGGCCGGCGGCCACATCTGCAAAAGGACTGTATGGAGAGGGCCGCACAATTTGAAAATGTGGGGGTTTTCAAAATGTATTTTGCACTCAAAGACGAAGACTTATGTATAATATAATACATTTGTATTATACATTTGAATATATCTAGTTTACATATGGATTATGTATTAATTGTCTCCAGATTTAGTAATTGTGAATGTTAAATATAATATTCAGATAAAGAAATATTATTTTGAATGCAAGTTCATTTTGAAACCATGCATTGTGCAAACTTAATGAAATTGATATTGACCTACTTTTAATAAAACACGCCATAATGACAAAGCACCACTTTCCACCAAGATTTCCTTATTTGAATATTATATTAAGCATTGAGCACAACCATTTTAGTCCATAGTAGCCAGTTATAAAAATATTATAAAAAATATATATATATATATATTTTTTTTTTTTTCAACAAACACCCCCTTTTTTTAAATATGACCAGGGGCCACATAAAAGCTCCTGGCGGGCCGCATGTGGCAATTTAATATCCCTGATATAAACGTATATAAAATAAAGAAATGTGTGCATATGAAATGAGGTAGTACTTATAACAGGGAATGTACATACTGTACATACTTATTACCATGGAATACTCATTACCACACCTGCACAGACCAATAATTAAGAAAATAATCTTATTACTCAAGAACACAATCTTAACTCAATCTATCACTTATAACAACATATATGGAACAATAATTTTACCTGCTGGAAAGTTCTACAATAAATAAACTTGACTTGACTTAACTCAACTAGAATGTTCCCAATAGCTTGATTTACATTTGCATGTAACATCACTGATTGTCAGGTTGTATGATGCGACATTGAGCCACCAATCAGTCATATCATGGGAACACAGTTGTGTAGTCTGAACAGTAGGGCAATCTGCCAACACTGAAAACAAGAAGTGCACTGTGGAACCATCTGTACTTTTGTTAAACTAGAGTTTAAAAAAGAGAAAGTCTTTGTTATTTAGTTTTATGAAAATATTTAAATTAAACCTGTTCCATTTAAAAGTTTAAATATACAGACAGCTGGGTCCTGTGCTTTGGACCTTCAGGAACCTTTGCTCAGTTCTTGTAATTACTAGAGGTCATTTCTTTTATTTATCATCAGCACTACAGGAACTAAGTCCTCGGAACAGCTTTTACAGCCACTTTCCGCCTATCCAGAGTATCTAAAGTCACGATGAACAGAAACTGTCTGTTGAGCAGCTGAGAGGGTGTTAGGTGGGTCAAGTGCATGCTACATGATAGCCTGTACTTGTTGAACTAAATTTGTGCATACACTGAAAGGCATACGCCCTCGCAAGCATCTTTTTCACAACCCTTGAAACAATTTGATGTGCTTCCAGGGCACAAATGCTTTGGCACAATGAGTTTTATCTCAGGGTCACTAGTTCACCTGGAGAGCTGACCATTTTTACACATTCTATATTTTTGTATACACACTCTAATCTGCGCCTGTTTTGCAGGTTTTAGAGCTGAGGAAATGCTGTGATGCTGATGAAATCGTACAACACAAAGGGAAATCAAATGAAAGCCACTACTCTTTGCTATTGTGCGGTGTGACAACCTGTCACTGGTCAGTCATTTTGTGGGAACACCGCAGTGACATCAAGACTTCCAGTCACAAGGCAGCTAGTTGTGTAGTCTGAACAACAGTAAAGAGTCTTAAACACTGAGCTGATATGAAACAAGTACACAAAAATAATACAAGTGTTTGACTTAACCCTTGTGCTATCTTTGGGTCAAGGAGGGAGGGAAGAAGGGAGGAAAGAAGGAAGGGAGAATTAGGTCATTTTGACCCAAAGACAGTACAAGGGTTAACTTTAAGGAAGAAAGAAGGAAGGGAGGATGGGA
The DNA here is from genome assembly GCF_033807715.1 of Cololabis saira. Lineage (NCBI taxonomy): Eukaryota > Metazoa > Chordata > Actinopteri > Beloniformes > Belonidae > Cololabis > Cololabis saira. The sequence continues at coordinate 13,010,751 of NC_084587.1, read as the reverse complement.
GAAAAGGAAGGAAGGAAAGAAGGAAGGAAGGAGAGAGCAGGAGGAAAGAAGGGAGGGAGGAAGGAAGGAAGGAAGGAAGGAAGGAAGGAAGGAAGGAAGGAAGGAAGGAAGGAAGGAAGGAAGGAAGGAAGGAAGGGAGGGAGGGAGGGAGAAGGAAGGAGAGAGCAGGAGGAAAGAAGGGAGGGAGGGAGGGAGGGAGGGAGGGAGGAAGGAAGGAAGGAAGGAAGGAAGGAAGGAAGGAAGGAAGGAAGGAAGGAAGGAAGGAAGGAAGGAAGGAAGGAAGGAAGGAAGGAAGGAAGGAAGGAAGGAAGGAAGGAAGGAAGGAAGGAAGGAAGGGAGGGAGGGAGGGAGGGAGGGAGGGAGGGAGGGAGAAGGAAGGAGAGAGCAGGAGGAAAGAAGGGAGGGAGGAAGGAAGGGGGAAAGGGAGGATGGGAGAAAAGGAAGGAAGGAAGGAAGGAAGGAGGAACGGAGAAGGAAGGAGAGAGCAGGAGGAAAGAAGGAAGGGAGGGAGGGAGGGAGGAAGGAAGGAAGGAAGGAAGGAAGGAAGGAAGGAAGGAAGGAAGGAAGGAAGGAAGGAAGGAAGGAAGGGAGGGAGGGAGAAGGAAGGAGAGAGCAGGAGGAAGGAAGGAAGGAAGGAAGGAAGGAAGGAAGGAAGGAAGGAAGGAAGGAAGGAAGGAAGGAAGGAAGGAAGGAAGGAAGGAAGGAAGGAAGGAAGGAAGGAAGGAAGGAAGGAAGGAAGGAAGGAAGGAAGGAAGGAAGGAAGGAAGGAAGGGAGGGAGGGAGGGAGGGAGGGAGGGAGGGAGGGAGGGAGGGAGGGAGGGAAGGAAGGAAGGAAGGAAGGAAGGAAGGAAGGAAGGAAGGGAGAAGGAAGGAGAGAGCAGGAAGGAAGGAAGGACAGGAGAATTAGGTCATTTTGACCCAAAAACAGTACAAGGGCTAACTGTGATAATAATTTGCTGCGTCATGCTAATGTTGCTATTGTCCCCTGATATAATCAATTAGCCTCACTTGGTTTGCTCTCACTTGAAATGTTTGCGCAGTTGAGTTGATTGCTTACTTTTTCTGGTGATATGCTTTGAGACGCATTAAGAAAAAACAGGGACATATGAACAAGTCAAAAGTCTAGGTTTTCCCCTTCAAGAAGTGTCTGAGGCCTGAAAAGACAGTCTACACAGAAAAAAATGGTTCAGTCGCATGGCCTTATGGGTGAATTTTAATGATTCTTGATACTAATAGAGACGTTCAGACAGGGAAGCACCAACTGTGTCAGGCCAGTGTTTCATTGGTTCCATATCTCTCTTTGATGAAGTGCTGTTGTGTTTCCCCTTCCTGTTTGCCTCTTAGTGGTAGTTGGGGTTTTTAAGAGCTACCATGCACATCTGATCTGGACCATAAAGCATTTATTGATCCTTTGTGAACTTTTGCCTCCCTCTCCCCTCAGTCCTCTCAGACCTGATGTCTATGGATCTGAGCACAGTCAAGGAGAAATCTATAGCTGGGGGAAAGATGATTAAGTGTAGCTGAACAAAGGAAAAGGATATAGGACCACACACTTTTTTTAGAGGGTACTGAGTCCAATTAACTAGGTTCCCCCCAAAAAATCAATAGCTGTCACCAAGGATTTCACTAAGCGATTTCAGCGAGGATTTTAGTGGAATTCATTGATGGGGTCCCCTTTTCTTCCTTGTCTTGAGTGGTGTGCATGGGTTAAACATTTATGTTGTGTGTGCGTACGTGTGTGTTTGAGATGGCTTTTTGTGTTTTTATTTTATTGGCCCTGTGGTTGTTCCCACAGCAGCTCACGGCAATCCCCACCACTTACTTGTCTTCCTGACAGCTGCCACACCGACGCAGCTCTCGCCACAACTACAGTACTTGCCCTTTGACCTTGTCTCAATTTGCCCATCCCTCTGTCGCACATTGAGCGTGGCTGGATTTATGGCAGGACCAAATGCAGGCAGCTAAGGCACACTGTGTAAAGCTTATCCATAGATTCCTGACAGACACTCACCACACTGGCCTAGGATTGAAGCGTGTCCTTGAGAGGGAGAAAAATCAATGGCCTAATGGGAAAGTGGTTATGACTCCTCTCTCTCTTCCCCTCTCCACCCTCCATCCCTGATAAACTTTTCTCCCTGCACTAACACCCTCTGTTTAAACTGATCTATCTCCCAAAAGATGGACACAAATTTTAAGTTGATCATTAATGTGGTGCCTGCAGAGAGTAGATTAAGAAAAAAACTGATATATAGTCTGCAGTCATTGTACCATTTGGAAAAGGTGAGTTGATGTTGCTCCTTGTTAATAGATTGTGACACAGCAAATAGGATTAAGGCAGGGTTTTGCAGTGAGTAATAACACATATGCTCACACTGTCATGCCTGTAAATCAGTGGATCAAGTGCACTAAAAAGAAATGCAACCGGGACTTTAGAGATAGAGGTAAAGACACTTCATACTGTCTGCCTCCTACGACAAGTCTGATATTATTTTTTTATTTTATTTTATTCTTTTATTGTTTTTAAGGGGGATATCATCTTGGTAACATTAATACCCCGCAATGCAGAGAGCAACATTTATTTTTAAAAAGAGAATGAGAATCTGTGCCTTTTTTAATGCTCAAAATGTCTTCCTTATATGACCAATGTACGAAACATAGAGCTGGATGAGTCACTTTTTAAATGTGTCCATTGTTATAGTGATGAGAAAAGAGGTTTTTTGGCCAAATGAGAGGCAGATGGCAAACTTGAAGCTTGAAAGGAGAGGCGGTAAGGTCTCTTAATCAGTGCATAAATAGAGGTGGGAGTTAGACGAGGGTACTGATGAGGAAATAGCAGAGGAGCAGTGCAGGGGGAGAAGGCTGCAGAAAAATGTTAGATTTTACAGATTATTACTAGTGGAGATAACTGTGTGCGTGCCCGCGTGCGTGCGTGCGTGCGTGCGTGCGTGCGTGCGTGCGTGCGTGCGTGCGTGCGTGTGTGTGTGTGCGTGCTACGCTACATGAATGTTAAATTATGGCTAGATTAAGGATATTTGATGCTGTGAATAAGTTAGAGATTCATATGAAAAATGGCGAAATTTGAGGTTACGGGGTCTAAACAGCAAAGTGCCGGATATTGCCCTGGACAAACTGGACATCTCCACACAAGCCTGCTGCTTTGATTTATGTTTGTACAAAATATGCAAAAGGTCTGGCTAAGTTTAATTTAAAAATACATTCCAGCCACATTCCATGTCCGTGTGAAACTGGGCGAGACACATTCACACGAATTGACCCACTCTCCCCATGTTAGTTCAGAGTTCGATCTGATTGAACTTTGAGCAGCAAAATCGAACATCCCTCTGATACACAGCTGGTTCCAAAGAGGAGTTTATCTAGCCTCTCGCTTGGATAAAACAGAAACAGCTCAATTTTTCTCTTTTTTTTTTTTGAATGCACCTTTTAATGCTCCAAGCAGAGGATGAGTAGAAGCCTAGTTTGGTTGCAGCAAGTGGAATGGAAATGGTTAATCACACTAAAACAACCATTAAGGAGCTGTACCATTTACAGTTTATTGAACTGTTGTTAAACCTATAGCTATGCTTGTTCATGTGAAATCCTTTTCACATTCTTTTTTCTCCCTTTGTTTCAGAGAACATCATGGCAGAATAGGTATTCTGGAAGACTTTAGTATTAAATCCTTGATATTCACCTTTACTGGTGTCCTTCTAAGATGTGATATCTAGCACATTTGCAGGCTGATGTGCGAATCATCAGCATTTGAGAAATGCAGTACTTATTATAAAGTGTTAGCATGTATTATAATTGTATTTAATGCCTTACCAGAAAACAAAATGCCCTTGCAATCTTACACTCAGCATGGCTTACATCCCGCGTGACATTGCTTTAAAACAGCTTTTCCAGTTACCAGGACGCATGACGATAGCAACTCAACAAACAGAGAGGCTTCTCTGAGAAATTACATAATAGTGTTATTTTGAAAAGAAGAGCACAACATGATCACCTCAAATTTGGAGCTGCAGGAAGATAATTTGAGGTTATACAAGAGAGATAAAAAACGCATTGAGTTCAGTATTGTTTTAGGTTTTTACAACTGTCATCTCCAAAGGTGGTTAGAACATGCATAAAAAGCTGACACAATGATGATTTTAGTGTTAAATGGGTAGCAGCAGTCTGTAATTTGCAAGTGTTGTGATAAAGGCGAACACAGTTCAGTATGATGGCAAAGCACTCTAGCGCGTTACAACACATAGCCTTCAGATGGCTGCAGAGAATTAGTGAAGGGAAGGAAAAGCTTCTATCAGAGTATAAAACAGAAATGGGTACTACCTTGATCAAAATGTTTAAGCATATCCAGTGCCACATTAAACACCATTACTATAAGTCTTTTGTATTTTTTTGCAACATCTACTGTACTATTAATACCATCTTGACATCTGTCTAGAGGAGGGCTGTTCAAGTCCAGTCCTCATAGAACTGCATGCCTCAACAGACTTGATTCAAATCAATAAATCATCATCAGTGTCACATCAAGGTATGCCACTTTGGGGATGGAGCATTATATTCATATATAGATGTGTGTATATATTTAAGTCATTTTATTTGAATAAAACTGTTACTGTTTGTGCCGATCCTGCCAGCTGGGTACAATGGAAATTCAATAGTCAATAAAATACCAACCTGTAAGAGTGGTGTCTGTACGCCTTACTGATGAAAGACATTAAATGGATTCACAACTGTTTGACATTTAAAAAAAAAAAGAAAAGAAATTAAATGAAGCCTGTAAATTCAATGGAAGAGCTTCATCTGTAATATTTGATGGGATTTGTCGAAATAATTGTTAAATCCAATAATGCAACGCTCCAACCACAATGTGCCATATACAGTCGATTATCCATAATGAGTATGAAACCATGGGAATTAACATTTGTTAACAATTAAGTTGATTTAGCAGAATTCTTAAGCAGACAGCAACTGATCAATATACTAGTTCAGCCTTGGTCGGCTTAAGTTTATACTTATATGTAGGATCACTTTGTAAGTGTATTATCTGCCATAACATACTGTTTCACAGGGGCAAACCATCTCTTTGCTCGGAGCTTTTTAAACATTCATTGTACTTCCATAACTTCTCACTTTAAACGTGTTTAAGCCTGATGGGTGAAAAAAATCCATTCCTACATGGTCACATTTAATTCTCTTCATCATTTTTCAACTGGAATGAGTGAATTTGTTCCTTACCATCAGCAACTTTGCTCATTAAGAGCTCGGAGAACATTTAAATATTTCTATTTAAAACGCCTTCCCAGCAATTCCCAAAAGCCTATTTTACGCTTCTCCAATAAGTGGATTAAACTGAATTAAAAAATGAAAAGGGGAGAGACTTTTTGTAGTGCCTTTTATGTTTTGTGAAATATAGCTTATGGTTTTATCAAATAAATAAGTACACTGCAGATACACTATTAGTACAAGTGGGATAATTGATAAAGTTTATTTAACATGTAAGACGGAAGAAAAATATGGAAATAATGAAATCACAAAGTTGACACTCAGGTCAGAGCTCGGTGACGAAATTGCAAGACCCTCATTTTTTATTTATTTTTTTTTCCCAGATGTGTTTTTCCCTATCCTATTTCATACATTATTTCCATACATTATTCTTTGCATCCAAAAAAAAGTGTTGACATAATGCAGGTCATTTACTTACTCTTCAAAAACCAGTGAAAACAGCTATTAAGCCTAGAACTGACAGCTTTCTTGCGCCCCCTACCAGCACCTCAGCCGTCTCCCAGACCGTCAGATATCATTTCATCGTTAGGGCACAGAAATCAGTCCTTGAAGTCGAAAAATGTGTGTTGACATTTCTTCTCCTTGGTGTTTTGTCTGTGTGCTAGTGGGGTAGGGAGACTGACATAATCAAGGCTAATTGTTTCTTTATTGATTTGAAATTTATTACAGATATGCCTTGAAGTAGAACATATACATTTTCAAGATATATAAGATAAGATAATCCTTTATTTTCTCCCTCAGTGGGGAAACTTACTTTGTTGGCAGCAGTACACTTAGCACACACATGCAGGGGGGGGGGGGGGGGGGGGGGGTAAAAAGAGACTAAAAAGTAAAAATAAAAAATATATATAAAATATGTATAATTACAGAAATATGAGCAGTATATACAGTAGAATGAGAGAAAAGAAACAGTGCAAAAAAAGCAGGTAGAGTGTGTGTGAGGTAGACTGGCAGATATTGCACATATGATATAGCACATCTTATGTTATTGCACAAGTTATTGTCCGTTGGCTACTCAACATGTCCATGGCACTATCACATTCTTCAAAATGTATTTTTAACAAACGAAATGAATAACAAACAGGCAATACACACACAGAAGATTGTGTGTGTGTGCTCATGGATGAAGTGCTCGTGACTGTTTGTCACAATTCTATTGATATTTATTGGGTTTATAGTATAGAGTACGTTTAGATATTGGAATCAGAATGAATTTTATTTGTCAGGTTTGTACAAACAAATGAGAAATTGATCTGGCAGACTTTGTCTCTCAAGGCTCAATAAATTAATTAATGAATAATAAGGATAACAATCCACATTAATCAAGAGATATGTACACTATATAAAAGACAGATACAATATTTACAGTCAAAGATATAGCACAAATATTCAACACAGAGTAATGGCCTGAGGGAAGAAACAGACTGTGATGGGGGGTTTTGGAGCGCAGTGCTCTGTAGTGCCTACCAGACAGAATGTTTTTCATGGTGTGACGAGTCTGGAGAAATGTTCTTTGCCAGTTTCATGACCCTGGACTGGACTGGACCCTGGTACAGGCGCTGGATGGAGGGAAGGGCGGGCCCATTTTTTTGTTTTTCTTTTTTTTTTGCAGCTCTTACTGTCCATTGAAGTCCGTAGCTGTCCTGTTCGTCAGGTTAAAGTTTCTGAGTTGTCTTTGGAAGTACAACTTATGTTGTGCCCTCTTGTGTACAGTGTCTGTGTGGGTGGTCCACTTTAGATCCCGGGAAATTGTGGATCCCCAAAACCTAAAAGTGTTCACAGTAGACACTGTTGTTGAGGATGGTGAGGGGAGGGAGTGGTGGGGGTTTCTTCCTCATACCACTGTCACCTCCACAGTAGGGCTGTTCGATTAATCGATTTTAAATCGTAATCGCGATTATGTAATTAGAACGATGTTAAAACGTGAAAATCGTAAAATCGATTTTAATTTTTTTTTTTTTTTTTTTTTTTTTTACCTTGTCTGCACACATATTAATGATTGATACCATATTAATGATTGATGGAAATACCTCTCAATACCTGCGACAAGTGCCCCATGGGAGAGGCTCTTTAGTGTAGGAGGGGGTGTTGTAACATGCCACCGGGCATCCCTCAAACCAGAGGCCGTAGACCGGCTCGTGTTCCTTGCAAAAAACTTGCAAATGTGAACAGCAAATGTAATGACTGACATTACACACCTCTACCTCCTTCATGGGTTGCATTATTATTTAGCATGCAAAGACCCAGTTTAGTTTAATTAGAAAATGTCTTGTTTTATTTAATTGGAAATATAACTTACTGTATGTTTGCAAGTGCTGATTTGCTGATTTTTTTTTTCCAGAGATAAAACTTTATATTTTATTATATTTTTTAAAACTTTTTTTCAACTTATTTTACAGAGCTTTGCACTTTATTCATTCATTTTTAGTTTAATAAGAGCAAAGTTTGCACTTAAAGCCCAATGGGGCAAATGTTCAATAAAAAAACAGCATATTTGAAATCATTTCTTTGCCTTTTGTCAATTCACAAAATAATCGTAATCGAAAATCGGATTTTGAGAGAAAAAAATCGAGATTTTATTTTTGGGCAAAATCGAACAGCCCTACTCCACAGTCGTGGGTGGGTTCAGCTCGGACTGGTTCCGACTACACCAACTGTTCCACTTCCAGTCTGTATGCAGACTCATGCATCCTATGGCTGGGACAAACCGGTTGGTGCGTCCCATGCAGTCCATCTCAGAACAAAAGCAATGACCTCTCTTTTGAGAGCAAGCTACATGAAAATGTGATAAACTGTCAATCAAATAGTGCCTTGTCGGTCAACGACCCCGAAACCCATCAATCTGGTTGCAGTCACGAGTTGTTATAGTCACATGGGTCGTTAGCATGTTCACATTTTTATTTTATTTTTATTCAAGGTGAAGCTGGGTCATGGAGGTGTTGTTTATGAATGTATGAACAAGTTATGTTGTCCAGCTTCACCCTTTTGTCTTTGAACCAATTGACCCTTTGTCAAGCCCCGCCCCTGTTGCTAGGTTGGACAAAACTGTCATCTCTCCCGTCCACTTCCATTGGAAAAACCGGGTTTAACATCACTTTATTTCCAATTATTGTACCGAAGAAAATCAACAGCAACTAGATATGAATAAAGAGGTACACTTCATGTACCGTGTAGTGAGTTTAAAAAACGTATGTTTTCGGCAAAAACAAATTTAGCTGATAGCATGGTGGAAAGGTTGAACTGCGAGTGCAGCCGTCCACATAGCTTTATCCAAAACAGACATTTTTTGTAATTTACCGTTGGTTTTGGGATGAAATGTATTCCTGTGATTCCCTCTGGGTAGAGGGTGTCACTTTTACAAGTGCCCAAGCACACCGATAAATAAATAAACGCGTTTGCGGTTGTAGCCTGCTGCCAAGCCGACTTTGTTTTGGCAACACGGATCGGATTTCTGCCAGTTTGGGGATAAAAATACGCTGCACCCTCGCTGCACTGTGTGCAGTGTGTTCCCAAGTGTTCCTTTTAAAAATACAAAGTTTAAAAAAAATAATCCAGTGATTTAAAATTTGAGACAAGGCAAGTAAAAACTACGCGAACGTTTTGTCCAACCGCATATTCTGACATGGATGTAGCAACGGAGAATCATTTTTCTGGTTGGTCAGTCAGGGACCAACAGAGGGCTGAAAAAGGGTCAATTCCTGAATGCCAGGTTTGAAGTAGGGATCTCAGGATTTTAGACAGACACTAGCAGCCCACATGACTTCACAGTCACAAGCCCCTTTCACACAGAGATTCCGCAATATTGGTGTAAAGAAGTCCTGCCAATACGCCGCCTTTGTTGGTTCACACAGAACCATACAACGCCGGCATAACGCCGCTCCCGTCTGTAAATTCACACAGCATGCCGGCGTTCCGCAATCAGAGGCGTGACGACAGCGCGTCAGCGTCTAGTGGCATGCCGGCATGCCGGCTGTGTCATTCACACAGACCCCGTTTCGTCTCTGTGACGGCTCTGTGACTACCTCCGCTGCCGGCTTATTGGTGGGGCCACTTGGCCCCCCCATTCCGCCTCCGTGACTTTCACACAGAACAGCGAGGCGGCTTAAAGGCGCAACGTTCCCGCCTCGAACTGGCTGTGTGAAAGGGGCTACAGTTTCCCTCTCCCTCCTTCTCTCCACAGAAGTTTGTTTGTGGCGCAGGGTGTCCCCCTCCTGCTGTGTGCCACCAACGGCCTCATTTCCATAACAAAATGAGCGTCCACGGGCGGGGGGCTTTGGGTCAACTGGCCCTGCTGTAGGTTTAATAGGTATAAAAGCCAAGTGCCCCTTCTGTGTAAACGACTTCATGACTGCATACGTCAGAGCTATGGGTCTGTAGTCATTTATTTATTCCTGTGATGGAGGGCTTCTTGGGAACTTGTGTGATTGTGTAGCGAGGGATTTCTCACATCTCCAGGGACTGGATAACGATCTTTCAGACTTTGAAAGAGCCAACACACACGTGCTCCTCGCAGATCTCTAGTGCAGGCGGGGGGTCTGATGGGAGGGGCGTAGGGGGATCCTGGGGAGCAGAGATAGAGAGAGACAAGTGGCTGTGTCATCAACAGAATTGTGCAGACCTTGATGACACGCTAATTAGGACCATTAATTAGAATCAGGTGTGATGATGAAGGGATGCAGGACAGTGTTGCCTCGAGGACCAGGGTTGGGAAACACTGGTCTAGATAAGTTATAAGCTAATAAGTTCTCAAAACTTGTTTTTCTAAAATGTTCAAGACTTCAGAAAGTATAAATGCACATATTTAGGAAAAGTCACAAAGTTATTTATATAAGAAAACCCCTAACCGTCCATCTCGGAGGTTGTAGTCTTAATAATGCATATAATATATATATATATATATATATATATATATATATATATATATATATATATTACTATTATAACTGAAAAAGTTGGTGTGTTATGAAAAGTGCAATTTAATGCTTACTTTAACTGGCTCATGGCATTTCTTGTTTTGTCTCATCAGCTTAATTTGTTTTAATTAAAAATAAATTGAAAAATAAATTCCATTGAACAGTATTTTTCTTTTTATGAGCGTAACTCGCCTAATTCCCTCCTCATATCTCCTTAACTCTCCATATCTCAACCTGCAGGAGTTGAAATGATTATTCAAAGGGAAAAGCAAATGCCTTTAGTAATGCAGTAATGCATTATGATTAAGTAGTGTTGTAGCACAAGTACATCATATAAATGAGGCTTAAAACAGCTGGTAACTACATTTTGGTAGCCTTGGATTGACATCTAGTGATGTTGGAGATGTGCAAATGTGAAAAAACTGGACTTTCGACACATCTGAAAAACCGCCTCATGCACCTCATTTGCCCTTACAGGGTTTTCTTTGCAATATTTAGGTTTTGGGCAATTGTAATGGAGACGCAACTATTATTAGTTTTTGGTCACATTACTAGACCAAGACACAACTTATTTTGTATATGTGGCATGCTTGAAAAGCAGGAAAAAATATTTTAACATGAAATAAGTAATCTTGGGTTTACATTGTCTACAATGAAATACAATTCAAAAGACAGTAAATTTAAGAATATTTTGGCGTTTTTAGATTGGACCCCGCTAATATCGCTGGATGATGAAAGCGTGTTTAACGTGCGTTGGCAATGTTAGCAACGCAAGGCCTGTTATTCGTCACCTTGGGCCTGAAGGCGAGTTGAGGGGAGGGAAGGCGAGTCAGGAGACGTTATCTGCGAAACATAACGTAAGCTGTGTGGTCGTGTAGAATAACGTATTGTCCCTACAGCAGCAAGATTTATCGCCATCAGACCGGTGTCATTTTCAAACTGAGGATGGATGAATATCGGGATGAGCGTCTTTTTGTCGGGGTTTTGCTTCTTGGGAATCTCCGGTTTGTCATTTTTGTGGCCACTCCTTCAAACAATGGACCATCCTTAGTGACGTCAGTTTATGCTGTCCTCGTTTCTGAGGCTGAGAAGCTCCTGGATCTTCTCGTCTCCCAAATTACTCATCTTGCAAATATAGGCCCTACCTGTGACCTCCTGCTGCTGTCGTTACTCTCATCAGTCGTTTCCTTGTTTTGTAAAATAATACGTGTTACGTGATAGGGCTGGGCGATATATCGAGATTTTAATATATATCGATATATTTTCAAACACGATATGGTACCAGACAATATCGTTTATATCGATTTAAAAAAAAAAAATATATATATTTTTTTTTTTTTTATGATTTTGATATAGCTTATTTTGTGACAAATTGACTTGAATGTTTTATTTGAGATTTGCACAAATGTTTTGTTATTTGCACAACTGTCAACCTCAGTGGAAAAGTCTGCCTGTTACTGTCTACATTGTATTAATTGCACAGTGTATTTTAATTTAATTGTTATGCAGGAAAGGGATATTTGTTTTATTTTCTTCAAGAAGCATTTTTATTCTATATATGCAGGCAGTTTATTTTTATTTCATTTGTTTTATACATTTTGATATTGTGCAGACCTCTGTTAATAAAGGTACCTGTGTGACATTTGGCACGAGGCTTTGTATTAAAACTGACTGTTTTTTTAAGGGTTTGCCTCAGAAAAAATGAAGCTAACAGAGATGCTATGCTATAATGCTTTGGGGGAAACCCCAATTATGGCACAGAAAAAATATCGATATATATCGAGTATCGCCATTTAGCTAGAAAATATCGAGATATGACTTTTGGTCCATATCGCCCAGCCCTATTACGTGATCAACAACCCCCTCCCACAACCAGCCACCCTGTGCTAGTTCTGTTTACATTAGATCTGTTAAAACTAACCCCAGAGGCCAGTTATTCGCGTGGCAGCTCGACACGCCAACCCGCCATCGGTCAACTTAAAAAGGGCACACAAAACGTTAGATACGCACGTTAAACGCGGGGTATCCACCAATGTAAAAGGGGCTATTGCTTTTGCTTTTTGTATTGTTCACACCTTCCCATTTTTTTCTGTCCTGGATGTGTTTTATTGAAGATTTTTTTTTTTTTTTTAAGGAAAAAAATACATACATCTATCTTTATACCTGAACAAATGACATTTTGGAATTATAGACATTTGTACTGTTTGGGGGAATAAAAATACTCTTCTTTCTAGCAACTGTCTGTCAAGGTAAACCATTGCTTTTGTTATGGTAATTTTCCACGGGGCAATTATGGTGACACAACAGGCGATTACGTAGAAAGGTAGCCTGTTAAATATTGAAACATTTAGCCTGGACTCTTGAATATAAAAATGATGTCTATTCACATTCAGTTCAATTGATTTGAAACACAAAGAGCAAAAAGCTCTTCCATCAACTCTGTCTAGTTGATACTGACAACAAAACCAACCATTTTTTTGGTCAATAGGGACTTCTCTTTTGTTCAGTGGCTTTTGTTTGGCTGTAGGGACTTTGATGAATTTGTTTCCATTCATCACACTTGACAGTCTGGGCCACCGTGTTGGCAACACAGCAGCTCACCCAGCCATCTTCCCGATTAGTCACACATGTACATGCAAATGCCCACCTACACTTGTATGCTAAATGGCTCACAACCATGTGATAATCAGAATATATCTAAAGAGAGGCGGTGTGACATTTTGCCTTTTTCCTGGAACCGTAGCAGAAGAATATGTGGAAACAAGTTTCATGCTCTCAAAGGACCAAAAGAATGAACTGATATTCATAATTTCTTTGTGACATTAAACTTTTTTTTCTAATTGATAACCTTTCACTCATAGAAAGAAGCCGATAACTAGCATATTAAATGTGTCTTATCTGTCTTTTTGGTCCTTGCCTTCCATATTTAGCTTTTTTGTTTTTCTTTTTCCTCTCTCCACAGTTATGCCCCGTTTTGCTGAACAAGTGGAGGTAGCGATTGAAGCATTGAGCACGAACCCCCCGCAGGCCTTTGAGGAGAACGAGTTCATCGACGCATCACGTTTGGTGTACGACGGCGTCCGCGACATCAGAAAAGCTGTCCTCATGATCAGGGTAGGTCCCTACCTGTTCCCAGAGTAGGACGGCACTCTGAGTCATGTCAAGGGTTTTGAATAGTGATGCACCGAAATGAAAATTTGTGGCCGAAACCGAAACCGAAAATAATAATAAACACTTGGCCGAATACCGAACAATACCGAACATGGTTCTTCAGCAGTTTTTCATTTATTTTGCCAATTTTTTCACCATTGCATAAATCAAATACATTTAATTTATGCATGCTTTTAAAAGAAAAAAATCTTTTACAAAATTACAAGGTAGAAAATATTTATTGAACATAAAAAAATTAAATTTTTTAATTTCCCAGCATTATGTTGTTTTGGTTCCACCTCCTGGTGAATGTTGGTAAAATTCTTAAGGGGTTTAGTTTTTGGTTGGCCAACGATTAATGTAGTGCGCAACATTACGGGATGGAGCGGCCAGTCTATTTCCTTATTTTACAACGCCGTTATTAATTGTTCGGTTTTTTTCCCACTTATTCCACCGAACACCGAAAGTGTTTTTTTTCCATTTTCGGCCGAACAATTTCGGTTACCGAACAATCGGTGCATCACTAGTTTTGAATTCTCTTCCACTCATGAATTGTTTCCGTCATCAGCTCTCTTTTCTGAAAGATTTGACTGGGTATTTTGGTAATAAACAAATAGTCAGTTGTTTTTAATTTAACCCCTTCCCCCCAACGGACTCGGTGTGAAAAAGTTACTCAAGAGCTGGCAGGGTATTTTTCTTTCAAATGTTTCTCAAACAAGAAGCCCTAAAGCCAATGTGTCAAAACTCCAAGTACGTTTTGTCAACAAAGTATTTTTATTTATAACAACTTCAAAATACATATGCAACAAATGATGGTGCCCCCAACATGAGCAACACCCACAACAAAACGCAAGATCAATTTTCTCCACCCCAACATAGTGGGTATCATATAAAACTAGAACAAAGCTAAACTTTCAGATGATACCGAACATAATCTTTTCTGGGCCGACACTTCATGACAATCTCAAAACAAACCAAAAGCCAAAATTCACATTTCACAGCCTGTTCATCAAATTGCGTTTTCATCACACACTACGTCAGCAAATCCCAAAGCTATTCTCACCAAAAGCAGTACATTTTATTTTTTCCACACCATCCTCTGACCAAAATTTACGGCGTAATCATTCATAAAAGTGAAACTACTTCATCCACCGTCATTTAATATCCTGCCGGTTGCGGCCATTTTGTTGACTTGTCGTGGCTTTTGGGAATTTACGTAAACTTTGTTGATATTTTACATGTCGCAAGCTTTTAAACGAGATTTCATCCATCAGGCCTCTACCGTTGAGCCTAAACTATGGAGCGCGGCAGCCATCTTGGATCAGTGACACACAGTTGCACAACGCATAGAGCGAGACGCACAGATAGACCCCCACAGAGCACAAAGTATTTTATAGACATATTCCCTTCAAAGAGGTAAAAAACACATTTGGCACATTTTGGCACAGTCTGCCTGGTACTATCCACACTAAAACCTTTATAAAATCTATTGCTTTAATCTATTTTCATGTAACTTGGTACAGTTGTACTCAAGGAGTTGTTAGATCCAGGCAGTGGTGTCTTTATTCATATATGCATTTCTATCATGGTGTTTTCCACTTGGCAAACAAAAAAAAAATTAGACAAGGGTAAAAATGTCTCCTTTTTTTCATTGGCTTATCACAGTTTGCTCAGGCATGTGAACATTCACAATTTTCCTGACACTGGAAATGTTTGCTGTGAGGTCTTATCTATCCATTGAGACCAAGATTGTGCATATTGTCCTTATAATTGTGGAGATATTATTGATTTAATTTGGTTAGGCCTGTTCAGGTGAAATTCACCTCCAAAATCCCTAGGGGTGAACAGGTTAATGCCACCTACTATGACTTAAGCACATCTTTTATGATGTATTTTGGTGAGATTGGTCATTTAAAAGTGTAACTTGTAAGTTCAATCATGACTCAGCAAAAATATGTTTTGCACAGCAAAATTGGCTTTTTAGCTGACATACTGTAGATGATAATAGAAAACTATAATTGGAATATATCCGTCACATCTTTTGTCGAGAGCTTTCTGTACACTTTAGAGGGATAAAAATGTGTTACACCAAGATGCCAGCAGCGCTACAGCCTCACATACCCACTTTGATTTTAAAGTACCTACATTTTTCACTCAAACTGGCCCTCCTCTTTTCAACATATAATTCATTTATTTAACTTTATGCACGCTGGAAGGTTTCCCAGTGCGGCTCTGGAAAAATCTAATTATGGAAAATAATTTGTTGTTGGTAAATAATGTAAAACAGGCAGCTTTGAACTGCCCGGGACCAGCTGGCTTCATAATCCCATCCAAGTTCAATTACTTTCTGAGGAAACAACTTTGGAAGATCTGTGCTTTCTCTGTTGTCTGACTCCATCATACAGATAGCAAATGTTGGTGCCACACGTAATAGTCTCTCTCTCTCTCCCTCTCTGTAATTTTCTCCCACTTAAACCACGCAATAGCTCCTTTAGAATTTTTACAGCACAAATCTCATGAGAAGTCAGTGGATTAAGAAGCTAATTCTCCACGGTGTTTAAAATTTGAGGCAGGTCTTGAGAAAAGAGTAAAGTTATAATGAAATTTAAAAATAAAACAGATTTATGGCTTGGCCTCTATTTACCCACTCCATGCACACAACACTATAGTTGAATGGGGAAGCAAGTATTGAACAATTCCACGTATGTCGAACTATCTGGCAAGTTAGAATATAAATCAATTTAAAAAAGCTCTAAAATCAACTCTTTTAAACAATAGATACTTCCCATATGGTCTTCCAACTTAACCAGGTGTACCCAATCTTATCATTTTTATTGATTTTTGTTTAATGTTTCTGTATTTAGTTTTACTGCCCCCCCCCCCCCCCCATTTGTTATAAATTGTATCTGCTTTCCAATGCTCTCGGTGTATGTAAAGGGAGAAAGCCACTTCTCAAGCCCCTGGAGGGTTTTTAGGCTTTCTCCTTCACATTTCTTTCTACTTTTATATTGTGTTACAAATGTTTTTTATATGTGAAAACAAAATAAACTACCGTATTTTCTGGACTATAAGCCGCACCTGCTCTATTTAAAAAAAAAAAAAAAACAATAAAAAAAGATATACAAGCCGCACCTGTATATAAGCCGCATCCGCTCTATTTGAAAAAAAAAGATATGCAAGCCGCAGATATTTCTGTTGTTAGATTAGATATTTACTACATGTACAGAACAATTTTGAACTGTAAATGATGTACATGTTTGTACCTAAATAGATCCTTTCCTAACAGCGTCTTTTAACACGGCAGCAACTTTGCTGATTTAAAATGGGACAGAACCAAGAGAAAATAACTGGTATTTATTTATCTATTTATCTGTTTGAAATCTGCTTCTACCTACTTCTATCTGCTAAAGAAGAAGTAGCGTATTCTTCTTTGCATTTATTTTGTCTTAGTTTTTATTCTAATTCCGGTTAGCACTTCCCCTAGCGGTGGAAGAAAATCCACAGAATAGCTGCACCTTTGTATAAGCCGCATGGTTCAAAACCTATGAAAAAAGTAGCGGCTTATAGTCCAGAAAATACGGTAAATAAAAGAATAAAGCCAGCTGCATAGATGGGATCACGTTGTTTCATGAGACAGTGAAACAAAGAAATATAATCTGACAATCAAACCCTTGGGTTTAAATGTTTATCGGTACCAGAATTTCTACAAGCTTGTAACATTTTTCTAAATATCTGGTTTTATTCTCTGCTGTTATCTCCGCGAGGTAAACGGCCGACTCACACTGAGCACATAAGCAAGCAGTCTCCAAGGTAACTGACTGTGGGTTGGCACCTCTGCTGCGCCGCACAGTGACCTCATTGAAGCTAATGGAGGGGGCTGCGTTCATTCTCACTCTTTATGTATGTGTGAACATGGCTTTGGTCAGACAGCACCTCAACTTCACTGAAGTCATGTAATACACGACATCCCTCACAATCATCATAGGAGGGAGGGAAAAAAATCACGGTTTGACTTACCTCTACAGGCTAAATCATTAAAATATGTCTTTTTACATCTGACAACACCAAATTGTCATTTGCATGTGTAACCACAATGAGCCACGATGTTCCCCAGCGCCAGGACACTTCTCTGAAAAACATATCGTGGGATGACATGATTCTTTCTAGCACAAGTCGGACCGCTAATATTCTTTCACTTGGCTGAGTTTATTCTCCAAATTGGCTACATTAATACTCTTTTGTCACATACTTCAGCTGGTCAGTGTTTTCACTACCCTGGATTTCTTTTTCTTTCTTAGAGCTAAATGTATTCATAAAAGTGAAGAAAATGTCACAAGCATCTAAACATATGCATCAAAAATTAATCAGCTAAACCAAATTTAATCTAAGATGAGATGAGATTGTTATTTCCTGTGGGATTTTTGTTCAGTGATATGATTTGGTAGCCTGGCAAGCAAAAGCAAGTCCACAAATGAGAATTACTCTGGAACCTCTCAGTTCAGTTTTGATTTCCAAGGGGAGTTATTAACAATTTTTGGATCAGATGTCTCGTGACACAACTGGATAGATCTACCACCAATTAAAGCACGGGCACACCTGACACACAGTCATGCTGTGCAGCATCCCACTTTGATGCTCCACTGTGAAGTCCTCTTGCATAAAACCTGCCACATATTACATTTTTTTTGATTGGCCTGTGCTGAGCATGAGGTGAAAATCAGTTTGAGCTAAGGGGACGAGACACGTTGAATCAGAGCAAGTGAAACTCTCAAAGTCATCCTGTCCCCAGGCTAATTATTTGGAGAAGCACAATAGAGGTGAAAGCCTGCAAAACCAAACTAAATAAATTATACATCAACTAACCAATAAAGTAAAACAATCACGGTTCCAATATCTGGAACACGCTGAATCATTTGTTAAAATATACTTTGTTGAATATCCACCGTGGGATTGGGACAGCACTTAAAGCCAATATTCCCACACCTCCTTGTCCTCAGCTTCTTCCTATACCTCACTAAAGATTCTAGGACTTGTCTAAAATGCTTTATGCATGCGTGCAGGAGGTTTCCCCACGAGACGCCTGAACCACCAGAACTGGTTCATTTTGATGCAAAAAGCAATAACTCCCTGATAAGCCTCTCCTAAATGACCAAACTCTTCACACTCTCCCCTAATGGTGAGGCCAACAGAACAAATGGACAGAGCTCTCCTGGGTCATTTGCATTTACAGTCTCATTTATTCAGCAGCTACCCACAGGCATAATGTGTTAGCAGTTAGAGCCTGTTCCATGACTTGAAGGTTCAAGAAAGCCATTCTACTGTTCACAGTCAAATTAGAGTTGGACTATATCTTGATGATATCTGTCAAGCTCCCATAACAATTCAGATTTTTATCCCCCCTATACTACCGTATTTTCTGGACTATAAGCCGCTACTTTTTTCATAGGTTTTGATACATGCGGCTTATACAAAGGTGCGGCTATTCTGTGGATTTTTCTTCCATCTCTAGGGGGAGTGCTAACCGGAATTAGAATCAAAACTAAGACAAAATAAATTCAAAGAAGAATACGCTACTTCTTCTTTAGCAGATAGAAGTAGGTAGAAGCAGATTTCAAACAGATAAATAGATAAATAAATACTGGTTATTCTCTCTTGGTTCTGTCCCGTTTTAATCAGCAAAGTTGCTGCCGTGTTAAAAGACACTGTTAGGAAAAAATCTATTTAGGTACAAACATGTACATCATTTACAGTTCAAAATGGTTCTGTACATGTAGTAAATATCTAATCTAACAACATAAATATCTGCGGCTTGCATATCTTTTTTTTTTTTAAATAGAGCGAATGCGGCTTATAGTCCAGAAAATACGGTATATACGCTATACTTTATCCAGGGATTATAAGACAAAGATGTCTGTTTCAACTGCCACCCAATCCACAAAGCACTAGACTGTTACGGCCCCGTAAACATGAGAACATGGGAAAATGAAACCCCTTCATTACAACAAGATGAGGAGTCGTGGAGGGGCTACTATAAAATAAAGGGTTTGTTTTATGAAGCTTTGATGACAAATGAGCAAAATGAGATCTACCAGTAGTGTTATTGCTTTTCTAGCAAAATGTAAGGACTTGATTCAAGAACTCTCCAGTGTTGCTCCATATGGCGTCGTCAGTGTGCTAATAAATCATTTGCAGCTCGTTTGCCACATGCGCATGCTTATTCACTTTGCTTTTGTTTTTATTTGTAATTCATTAACGCCCCTATTACAGTGGACAAGTGTTTTATTTTAATTACACAATTGTCATCTTGATGAAGCTATCGGACTACAAAGGAAATTCAACCCAGATACTTGTGGAAATGTAATTGACATGCACTGCTGTAGGGTATAACAATTGAGATGACTTCAGCAGATCAAAAGGCCTGTGTTGTCTGAGAGAGGGACTTTGAAGCCAGTAGGGTGGAATAAAAAATGCCCTTCAATTACTTAGTCAAATAATTTGTGCTTGGGGCTGGAGATAGCTCAGTTGGTTGAGCGGGAGCAACATATACAGAGACTATCGCCCTCGTCCAGGTGGTGCAGGTTCAAATCCCGGGCTGTGGCACTTCACTGTGCCTTCCTTCCTCTCTCTACCCAATTTTCCTATCCAGCCACTGTCAAAATAAAGAAAAAAAGATTGTGCTCGCGGAACGATAAGAGAATTAAAACATAGAATATTTACTTCATGAAAGACGACAGAAGATTGGTTTACACATTTGTTGCCAATATTGCACATAGTGCTGTATATTTCCTTAACACTTGAAAGGAAGAATTTTAAAAGGGTTCTTCTGTAAAATAAAACCCTGTTAGATGATTAAAGATTGTGCTTCTTCAAAGAGAAGCACGGACAAACAAAGAAAATCATGAGGTTCACAGATGAAAGCGAAGAACTAATGAAAGATCAAAAATGAATGGTATAAGCCGTTGGAAATCCAGACGGTGAAACCCTTTGTATGTCTTGTCTTTTTGATTTATGCTTGGGTGAAATAGATGAAGTCATTTTTATTTTGTTTTTAAGTAAAGTTGACTAATGATCAGGGTCCATTAGCGGGGGTTCAGGTGTAAACGGCCAGACGGGAACATCTGACATGGCTGCCCCCCCTCCATCACACTGTAGCGCCGCACGAGAACAATTGACCACAAATAACACTGCTCACCATGTGATGGCAGTAATGCACATTTTTGGCATTTCGCAAACGGTAAACAGTATAAACATGGATGGGACATGGGGTTTTTCCTTCGTTTTTTTTGTGCTTTTTTTTAGCACACACTGCGGTGGAGATTAAATGACAAAGTATTTCTAATCCAAATGGTTTACATGAGTTGTGTCCATATGGTTCACACAAGAAGGCTGAACGTGATTTCCTGCCAGTATTATTAAACCCAAGCAGCAGACAGTCAGGTAGTTCCTCTCGGGCAATCGGAGTAGCTCTCCTACTACAAGAGTGTTTTTAACCCACAAAAGGTCCCCAAAGGCTCTTTTGCACGGCCATTCTAGGTAATGAAGACACGCATCAAAAGGCTACCTGAAACCTCTACAAGTGGAAACACACTGAATAGTACTATTTAGTATTAATGTGAAACGGTCTGACCTTCTGCATATTTTTATGATTTATGAGTTCTAGTATTTGCTCACAGTTGAGTGAAGAAAAAGTATTCCAAATGTTCTCCTCGGGCCTGCCCCCATTTAACCACCTACAAGTTGACAACTTTTTTAAGCGTAGTGTAGAGCAGAATCACAGCTGCAAACCTCAGTCTTTGACAAACAGTTTTTCTGAAATGGTTTGAATACTTACTCTTGCACTTTTCTTGGTTTATCCCAAGCTTTCTCTAAATAGTCAGCAAGTGCAAATACTTTATAATCAAAAATCCATTTGAGCCTCTCAGCATCACTTACTCACATCAAATCCAAATTCTTAGACCTATCAAATAATTTCTGACGCAACTCATGATACAGAGGACAATAAAATAGAAAATGGAACTCATTTTCAATATCATTAATATCACAGTAAGGACAATCCGCTCTTCTTCTTCTATATATATATATACACGCATGTATATCTATGTATGTATTACACACAATCTGATTCTGGAAGTTGTGTTGCATTTCTATGTGCATGCTGAGTTTGTTTTGAACTAAAATTCAATTTGAGGTATTTTGTACTGAAAGCTACAGATGGAGACATACAAGAAGACATTTCCACGGAATAGAGTTTGAAATAAAAGAAACAAAATTCAGTTTTCAGTCATCACCATAGGAAGTTGTCTATTTTTTCCCCTTTTTTCTTTTTTTTCCCCGTTTCGCCCTTGATCTCTGGCTTTCTGTCTGACTGCCTTTGTGCTTCTTGCAGACACCAGAGGAGCTGGAAGACGACTCTGACTTTGAACAGGAGGACTATGATACTCGCAGCAGGACCAGTGTCCAGACTGAGGATGACCAACTTATTGCTGGGCAGAGTGCTCGGGTGAGTAGTTGTTCACTTCCCCACTGTGCAATACACTTTATAAAAGAAGTTTATAGACATAGAGTTATAGAGCTGTAACAAATATATCAAATAACATCTCTTTTGTTTTGTTAAACAGTGGGAAGTAACCCCAAATCTTTTATAAAATGCCACTAATTTTACTTAAATTGTGCACAAACATCCACTTTGTTTCCTTGGCTGCCTGTAAAACGGTTCATCCAACTAGTTCCACTTGCATAGCATTTAAATTGTTCTTACAAGCAGCGCTATTTGACATTAACATTGTTCAGGGATGTTAGGTGTAAAATTGTAATCATAAACAAGGACGTAATTACCAAACTCCCTTCAGACGCTACCCAAAATACAACATAGCACAGTGCCAAGACCTGAGTCATGATCACCAGGGTCTGAGCTTTGTTGCACATTAGCAAGTTTTCACTTGGGCCCAGCTTAAAGGACATTAAGGGGGTATCAGGCCCTGCTCCCCTTCAGCAACACAGAGGCTCCAACGGTGAGTTGCACGTTGAAATGGATTGTGGATGGCAGGAGTGTGACTTGGCTCAATGCCTCTCCCTGTGGCCCGGGTTTTCCTAGGACTCTATACAGTTGCAGACGCTAGAGTAATTCACCATAAAAGGAGAAAAAAAATAAATCCTATCAAACAGCAGCTTATTTTAGTTTAATTTCTGTTCAGTGCAACTAAAGCCCAAATAATTATGTTTTGTTGTTCTTTGTACAAACATCAGAAAATACAATAAAACACAAACCTTTATTCATAAGGAACCACTAGTAGCAATAAAAACATCACGTTTAAGCTCAATCACAGTTATTATGGTAAAGATCCAGTGACATGTTTACTGATCTTCTGGTCGGCTTTGAAACACAAAGACTGGAACTTTGAACTGCTATGTACAATACTGGGGGACAAAAAAAAACGTCTGTCCTCACCATATCTTAAACTTAGATGTATAATGATGTGTTTTAGTATCTCATGTATTCCTGTTCATCTAAAGCTGTACTTACCCCACACAAACTAAGTCTGGCACATGCACTGTGCTCTTTGAGCTGTATATGGCCGGCCAGGACGAAATAGACCGCTGCATAGCGGGTGCAGATGAGAAAATGCATGTCAAACAGGCCTCCTGCATGGGCAGCTTGAAAAATACGAGTTAGCTTTAAGAGGGGAAGTAGCGGCCAAGTTCTGCTAATCAACCGGCTTCTGGTGTTGGCAGTTTGTTGGTCAGCCGTCAGGACACAGTGACAAAGATGATTCAAAAGTGAAAAACATTCAAGACGATTGCCAATATTAGGAGGTGTGAACATCCCAGCGTGTAATGCTTGGAACCTGCAAAAAAAATCAAGAGCGACACCCATAGACATCTATGAGGCAGTACTTATAGATGCTTATAAACAGGGCTGCACATAATTATTTTGGTCTGGTGCTCAGAGGAGCCCCTGGATATGTGACTTGGGGCTCCAAAAACGCGGTGACCCGTCTCGCCGGATCGATAAAAGAGGGATGCAGGAATAAGTTATAGGCAAAACAATATTTATTCACTTATAAAAATGAATGGCTCAATATGGTCCTTTACAAAGTTAATTTATTTCAATAATTCAACTAGAATATGGTGTAAAAGTTAATCTATTTCAATAATTCAACTTAAAAGGTGAAACTAATATATTACCTAGTCTTATTACATGCAAAGCAAGATATGTTGAACCTTTAATTGTTATAATTTTGATAATGGAATTGTTTATTGATTTCATAAAATATTCTCTAATTTATTTTTTATTTGGGGTTTTCATAAACTGTGAGCCATAATCAGAGAGCAGCGTCTTGCTGGTGCAGGAAACTGCTGCACGCAGTGACGGACACTGGCTGATTTATGGTTCCGCGTTGCACCAACGCAGAGCTTACGGGGTAGGATACGCGGGAACGCGAACGTACGGTACGCGTCGCTCGTAACATCATGCAGCCACTTCTCGGCGAACACACGTTTTCTGTTCGATTCGGGTAGTGGTTCAGTTTGGCGTCTCTTTGTAGTTGGTGGTGGTGGAACGCCAAAATAATTACTTAATGGCGCTTGCTTCTTGGACATTTTGACGAGACGTGTCGGGGTTTGTTCAGTAAAGCTGATCCTTACCTCTCTTCCTGCCCAACGAGCATGGAGGGGGAGTAAGGACGCGCTGTGATTGGCCAGTACCAACTTTGAGTGGCAGTTCTGGGGAAAAGCTCTCGCTATAGATTTTTTAATATTAGTATTCTGGTCTGGCCACAACCAATAATATGAGCCCCAGCTGTTGGTACGCAAAAGCGCTTCGCAGCACAAGATTGACAGCGCACTGTGGATTTTGACGGCGCATGCGCTCTGGCAGCCCACTTATGTGCAGCCCTGCTTATAAAGCATTAATTACATGGATATTACCAAAGTAAGAAGATAAGAAGTACTGTAGTAATGTGGAAGCAAATTATCTGTGGAGCAGGGGCATACAAATTAGTTTTTTGTGTTCCCCTGATAGTGACATAGTTGATAAGGGTTTAGTTAACTAATCAAAGCAAGTGCTTAAGGTTTAATTTGAAATCCAGCCATGAACACGACGAGCAGATCGAGGGTTTGGTGCAACTTCAGGACGACTGTGAGGGGGTTTCTGCGTGCGAAGCACCTTAGTTTTGTTGCATTTCTACTCCCACTAAGGCCCCTGCAGTGTAACATTGCGGGACCATCTGAGCTAAGATGCACCAACGCTCGTACACAAAGAAGATTTACAGCACCAAACTGTTCATTAGTTTCCCTGGCATTCAGCTGTGCTTTGAGTGGGCAGATCTTTTCAGACAGAGTTTGCAGTCACAGCATGGCTCTTTTGTCATAACTTTTGACTACATTACAACATTACAATGTACATTAAGGTGAAATAATATTTATTAATATTTGTTGCATGCGCTCAAATAAATGCACAGTGAATCACCCAGCAGGATTTATCCCGTTTATACCCATAGTGTACATTTTCTTGAAGAACATAGCTGCCATAATGACGAGGTTTCTCAAGGCTCTTTCAGACGTGCACTGCTTTCCATTAATCTGGTGACAGCTGCTCATGTCGAGTCTCAAACCTCCTCCAGGTGTTTTTTTTATATGATTTTGCACACACACACTATGTGAGACCTATTAACATATACCATCGGTTCAAACGCAGCACTAGTCTGAACTGCAGCGTTAATGAAGAGGACCCAACTGCAGCCATGTGGGAATTCAATAATATCCACAGTTCAGAGGAATACAGCAGATCGTGTTATTAAAATAAGCTGTCCAAGTTTTCCTTCTGCATGGTTTTACCTGCAATAACTTACAATGGCAGTCTTTTTGTTTGTTTTGTTTTATTTCCCCCCTCGATACACTATCTGCTCCAAAAGAGCCAGAGAAAACAGCGAAAGCTTCAGAGCTGCTGCTGGTGCCATTTGTTTGACTATATATTATTTATTTCAACTCAACATGATTAAATGTAACAGAAACTGTAACGTTAAGGGACTTAAGCGTTTTGCTTGCTGCGTGACTGCGGAGAGATCTGAATTAAATGATGTCATTTTTCCTCGTTCTGATAACACCTACACTGTTACCGTTGTGCAATTAATTCCCCACAAATGAAACCCTGTGACAGCTTCTTTTCTGCCACATCGATCCACAGCAATGTTTCAGAGAACCATGGCACACTTGGCACACTCATTAGAATTGTTGTGACATTACAGCATGATGTTGTGAGCGAACGGAGAGTCTATAAGGACTTTAACGATACACGTCGCTTGATATACTATCCGGTCTTGATTGAATGGCAAGTATTGCGGGCATGCATGGCTCATTCCATTACTTTTACAGGCATGTCTGTAGGAAACCAGAGCAAGGTTAAAGGAAAAGTCACCAACGTCTGAATGTTTGAATTCCATCACTTTAACAGATTGATGGAGCCAATAATGTCACATATCTCATATCTGAAAAGGACTTTACACGGTTAAATATTGCCTGTTTTTCCACTGGTCGACAGTGTCATGCCCTTAGAGATTAAACTTTAAAACGTGCAAAAGACAAGTACATCCATAAAAGATGTGCTTGATGTGAAGCACGGGTTATCTTCCCGATCTGCTTCAGCCTGTCATCTCTCAAAAAAGCCTGCTGTCATCTCCCGGCCGTGTCCAGTCGCCACTTCTTTTCAAAGAGACGAGAGAGAGTAATCCATTTTCTTTTCCTAAGGAGCTGACATGAGCACACTAAGGTTTATAGTTGTGATCCCGGCAAATCTGTCCAGTTGTGCCCATTACACACAGGACACAGGCGTGATATCTCTGCTTTACTCTTTCTTTCTTGCTTTATCCATTTTTTCTCAGTGTTAAGAAGAAGCAAATCACGTCCACAGGACCCTCTTCTCCCAGGGCTTTCCTTCACTTCCTTCGGGCTTAGTTATTAGAGCTCACATGCATTACAAGGAAGTAGATGAGAGGGACGGCTGTATGCAGCGTATTTTTGAATCTTTCCATTTAAAAAAAATTCTCCTGTTACACGCCACGGATAATAAACAGGCAGCCAAACATAAAAGTGGCCCTTGCACAAACAGAAAAGCATTTTCAAACCGGGTGATTGGATAACCCTGCTGATAGGTCATCCATAAAATTGAACTGTGAATGTCTGGACAGTTTATTTCAAATGAAACAAATTAAAGTCATTTCAAGACGCCCCACTCGGTGAAGAAACCCGGAAAGTGCACTAATCCCTCCAGACGTAGCCGAGTCGCAGAGTGTATTGGCACGGCGCTCCCTCGGCCGGATTTGCCACTATGTTAAGCTCCCAAGGCCTGCTCTTGTTGTTATCAGTAAAGAAGGGGAAGGGATTTGGGGATAAGTGAATTCTAGAGAGCTGTGCGGGAGGAGGGGGTGGGGGTGTGGTGTGGCTTTACCACGGGCCTTAGTCTTCCCCTGACGTCCCAATTGGCTCATATGTTTACCCATGTGCCGCGGCTGTCTTTAATATACAGAAGCTCGTCCCCTCCCTTCCTCTCTGACGTGCCCTCTATTGTAACACCATTTTCAGAGTAAACTAGTATGCTAACACAAACCCTCTCTCCAACCTTCCTTGATCCCTTTTTTTTCAGTTAATTCTCTCTCTACACTTTTCAGTTTTGCTCCTTTTAACTGTTCGAGGGAGCCGTTTCTTATGTGCAGAGAGAGAGTGCCTAACATTATCTGACTCAAAACAGTGGCAGAAAAAGCAACATGGTCCCCTCCTTTTGACACTATTAAGTGTAATTGCAGAAGAAGTGTATAATTGATGCCTCAGCGGTTGGGTGTGAGCATCAATTTGAGGGGAAGATTGTTTTTTATTGTGCACTTTGAGAAAAAAGTTGAAATGTCTGGAAAAAAGTCTAAATGTCGAGAAAGAAGTCGAAATGTCGAGAAAAAAGTCGAAATGTGGAGATTAATGTTGAAATACAATTTCGAGAAAAAAGTCAAAATGAATGTTGAAATACAATTTCAGGAATAAAGTCAAAATTTCGCCTTTTTTCCTCAACATTTCAACTTTATTCACGAAATTTAGACTTTTTTCTCAACATTTCGACTTTTTTCTCTAAATTTTGCTTCAACATTAATCTCGACATTTCGACTTTTTTCTCGACATTTCGACTTTATTCTCGAAGTGCATAATGAAAAAAAAAATGACCTGTAAAATATTATTTCTATTTTTCTCCTGCCTAGCCCTAATACTCTTCCGTAAAACTGCCTTCCTTGATCCCTTTTTTTTCAGTTAATTCTCTCTCTACACTTTTCAGTTTTGCTCCTTTTAACTGTTCGAGGGAGCCATTTCTTATGTGCAGAGAGAGAGTGCCTAACATTATCTGACTCACAACAGTGGCAGAAAAAGCAACATGTTCCCCTCCTTTTGACACTATTAAGTGTAATTGCAGAAGAAGTGTATAATTGATGCCTTGGCGGTTGGGTGTGGAAAGAAATGTGAACAGCAAAGATGTTAAAGCAGACAAATTAAGAAAAAATCATGCAGTGCTGTGTTCGCAAGTTCATAAATGCATGCCTGGTGTGATGTCCACATGGGGACTGGTGGATTAAGTGGTGCTCCCGTAGCAGCCTCTTGCAGTGGCCCTGTTAAATGATGTCTTACTTTATATTTATTTTACTGAGCTTTTTTCAATTTAAACTTTGATTCTTGGAAACAGTTTCCATAGCTGTTTTGGATGCTGTTCTGCTTGAAAGTGTTCCCCTGGTAATAGCACTTTGTGTTGCACTTTACCTGCATGAAAAGTGCTTTATAAACAAATAAAGTTACCGTATTTTCCGCACCATAAGGCGCATTGTATTATAAGGTGCACCTTCAATAAATGGCATCTTTTAAAACACCCTTCATATATAAGGCGCACCGCATTATAAGGCGCACTAAATATATGGTAAAATACCGTACTATAGTGGTTGAGTTACGTATCTACCTGATGGATCTGTGCTACAGGAAATGCTACAAAATCCTACAGCAAATGCAAATGCAAAAAAAAAACAAGAAGAAAAGTACCGTATGTCAAACTTTATTAACAAAATAAAAACCAGCTTTGCTCCGTCTCGTCAAAGTCGCCATTATGCGAGTCAGCGTCGCTGCTGTCGTCTTGAACGTCTGTTTCGATTCCTGACGTTTTTAGTGCCGTTACTTCGGCGACACCAACTACATTACCCACAATCCCCCTGACTACAGTAACAGAAATTACCGTAATGATCATATATAAGGCGCACTGCCGGTTTTTGAGAAAAAAGGCTTTTAGGTGCGCCTTATAGTGCGGAAAATACGGTAAGTTAAGTTAATGCTGGCACTTTGTGCTGAGTAGCCATGATGAAGGACAGGTGGGGCCAGAAGATTGAGCTGTCTAAAGACCAGCTAATAACTAGTAAAAGGGGTCAAGTGACTGATTCCATCCCCTTAAAACTGGCTGCTGTGAACAAAGCTGTAAAGACATGGCTGAAAAGGATTGGCTGCTCTCAGATTAGACCCTGTTGCTCTCCCTGGACGAACAACTAGTGTTATACGTGCACTGGGCATTGTAAATGAAAGGGGTGTTATTGCCTCCCTGGTGCTGAAGCCAAGGGGAGGGAAGAGGAGTACGGAGGCGTCGTGGAGTGGTACTGCATAACATGACCACCTGACTGTATGTTTAGTTGGCCTCGCTGGCCAATGACAGATCCACGGTACCCTAAATATAAACAAGTGGACCCCCCCCGAATTTCTTTCTAAGACTCTTAAATTTCTTAACGACCCGAGTTTCGTTTCGACACCCAACCCCGTGCCAGTTGATGTAAAAAGGACAGGCGGTGCGCTAAATCGGGTTAATAAACACTGCCAGGTTATCCAGCAATGTAAAATATGCTACAGATATTTCATTAACACCTAAAGAAATGTTGTCAACATTTTAAAGGGGGAAGAAAAAGGCCCTAATATGTCTCCTTTAATGACAGCCAACCAATCCTGAGGTCAGAGAATATTCTACCAGTGTTGTTGATGATTAGGTAGAAATCACAGAGCATCATATTTCCGGTCACACTGAACATGAGCATGTAATCAGCAGACCAAAGTCCAGGGAGCCAAAGCTAGAAGCTGAGAACACAAGCACCCTATAAGTGTCTGGACTGAAATGTCTTTTGTTGATTTTCACTGCTCTATACTGTGTTTAAAAACAGGTTGTAATTTAAATCAGCAACATGCATAATACTTTCTTTTAAAAGACACAAAGTGTTGGCCAAAGTCAGCTAACACATTCAGTTCGCAAACCAATGTAGCGAGGGTTATTACGTGAATGTAGAGTAAGTAATTTGGCTTTGCTGCCTTTAGAATATGTCTATTCGCATGAGAAGACAATGTTTAGGTCAGCAGTGAGCGGGCAGCGACGGTCCCGACCTCTCCAGCAGTGGAAGTAGCTTTAACCTGTATGTGGAGCCTTTGGCTTGCGTGGGGGTTCAAAAATGCTGAATGAAATGCTTTTCCACCACAGCAGCGATATCAAACTTGGTTTCAAGGGTGGCAGCAGGGATTTGGTAGGAGTCACCTTTGAAATATCGCATCATGACAATTCAAAAGGCAAAAAGTGATTGACGGCACTGCAGCAACACATTAAAGAGCAGCCAAAAACCAGCACTCATGAGGAACGTTACAAATACAGAAGCATGCAGAAGTCTTAGGCACCCTTAGTATTGTTTAATCAGGATTATGACTATATCTCTTTGTTGTTGTTGTTTTGCCTTTTAAGATATAAACAGGAAACTGAGGAACCTGGCTCAACCCAAACAGGGCTGAATCGTGCATGTGTGTGTGTGTGGATATATTTCTGGGTTGATCGTCATCAAACTAAACATGTTTATATGAAAAGTTTCCCATTTTTCACTTTTCTTCTCATTTTATATACCCTGAAAACCAAAACTTAAGTAAGTATTTTCTAGGAAAAACACTATTCAGCAAATTAAACATCCATAATCATCTGCCATTGTTACTTAAAAGTAGGGTAAGCAATTTCTGGATTTCTCATCTTTTGAGGAAGGCAAGCATCGACTATTTTCCCCAGCTCCCCCTCCTTTTCTTTCTTGGTTATTTTCTTCCAAACAATTTCAGGACAGCAAGCCATCTATATTTTTTGTTTTCATTTTCCACCTGACTCAAGAGAAGTAATAAACTTTCTCCACACAACAAAAAAAGAGTAAGAGGGTGAAAGAGGGCTATGGTGATTATTTCATTAAAGAATATCAGTTCTTGGAGGACAATCAATAATAAATGAGGTTAAAAAAAACAATGATAACTTTTTTTTTTTTTTTTTTAAACTGCACTCATTTTTTTCTCTCCCGCTCTCCAGTCAATAGAATCGACCTAATGGAAACCAGGTTACTCTTCCTTGCACCTCGCCTCACTGACACAATGTTGAACAAATGCATTATTCATTCTCTGGTCTAAGAAGCAAGGTAATTATACATTTATCTCCCAAATAATACTGGGTCCTAACTGCGCCTCTGACCTTGCCACAAGATTTATGCCATTTTGGACCTGCCCTCAAAGGCTGCTGAGAGAGCAAATGTGTTCTCGGAGATGGAAAAAGGGGTAAAATGGATCTGCATTTTAAGGGTATAAGATGTCAAGGGCTTTGAAAAGGTCTAGTCATTAAAATCAAAGATTATAAACTTTATTTTAAAACGTTTCAAAGAGACAGGAATAAGCAGACTCCAAACTTTATGTTCAAGTTCTTAGTTTTGCGGAACAATTATAAAGAATACTAGTCAGAAAAAAAATTTACATTTTTACTTCCAGCTATTCAGCTATTATTCAGCAATTCTTTTGTATTGCCACCTTTATTCTTTTTCTAATAACTTATACCTTTTCTACACTCTTCCTCATTTACCTCTCACTCTCTCATATCCAGCCTCATCTTCTTCTAGCCTCACCCCTCATTCTGAGCCATCGGTCCAATTTCACTTCAATTTGAACCTTTTGAATTGTACACCTCCTCCTCCTCCACCTCCTCCTCCTCCACCTCCTCCTCCTCCTCTAACGCTCCTGCTTCCTGTGTTGCCCGTAGGCCATCATGGCACAGCTTCCCCAGGAGGAGAAGGCGAAGATCGCTGAGCAGGTGGAGAGCTTCAGACAGGAGAAGTGCAAGTTGGATGCCGAGGTCGCCAAGTGGGATGACAACGGCAACGATATCATCGTGCTCGCCAAGCAGATGTGTATGATCATGATGGAGATGACGGACTTCACCAGGTAAAAGTGACACCCAGTGGAAAATGGCCGTCATAAGTCAGTCAACGATGCTGTGTACTGTTAGATGTTTGTGGGGGAGTGCTGCATTTCTCTCATATTTAGAAAAAAGCCATCAGTTTTCCCCTAATTTTCTTCTGTCTGGGCTCAAATATCTGAGGAATGACTAAAGTTTGACCGTGCACAAGCCAGAGAAGCATCCCAGTTCTGACCAGCTTGACAGCAATAGGGTATAGGAAGAAAAACAAAAACTAAAGACATGTCAGTTATTACAAATCAGAGTCATGCTTATTCGTCAGTGTTTATTCCCACTAGGGCTGGGCGATATATCGACATTTTAATATATATCGATTTATTTTCAAACACGATATGGTACGAGACAATATCGTTTATATCGATTTAAAAAAAAAAATAAAAAAATTTTTACATTTTTTTTTTTAATGATTTTGATATAGCTTATTTTGTGACAAATTGACTTGAATGTTTTATTTGAGATTTGCACAAATGTTTTGTTATTTGCACAACTGTCAACCTCAGTGGAAAAGTCTGCCTGTTACTGTCTACATTGTATTAATTGCACAGTGTATTTTAATTTAATTGTTATGCAGGAAAGGGATATTTGTTTTATTTTATTCAAGAAGCATTTTTATTCTATATATAGAGGCAGTTTATTTTTATTTCATTTGTTTTATACATTTTGATATTGTGCAGACCTCTGTTAATAAAGGAACCTGTGTGACATTTGGCACTGCTTTGGGGGAAACCCCAATTAAGGCACAGAAAAAATATCGAGATATATATCGAGTATCGCCATTTAGCTAGAAAATATCGAGATATGACTTTTGGTCCATATCGCCCAGCCCTAATTCCCACAGTGCTTAAATTCCTCCACTTTTACTTTGCATTGACCCTGGTAACTGCTCGCAAACACGGTTGTCTCAGCTAAATTAATAAAAAGACATTAAACCTTCAAGGTTTTCTTTCTTCTTTTATTTGCAATTGTTCCAGTCAAAAATGATCCTGTTGTGTCCTGTTTTCACACGCATTGTTTCTTCACGCATCTCGTTTTCAAAGCGCATTTCTAGGCTTCATCATTAAGGACAGAGATCCACCCATTACCTGGAAAATTTGTTTTTTGTAGATATTAATACAAAAAAGCAGCAGCAAATTAGCTGGTGTACACGGAGGGGTAAACCGAGTCTTTTTAAAGAACCTCTGCATGTCCGCTGCGTCTGCAACTCATCTTCTTTCTTTTTACTCCCTGAATTTGAACAGAGGCAAAGGCCCCCTGAAGAACTCCTCAGATGTGATCAACGCAGCTAAGAAGATTGCAGAGGCGGGTTCCAGGATGGACAAATTGGCTCGCGCCGTTGCCGATCAGGTAGTTGTGCAATCCAGTCCGTCCCACGGTCCGTCGCTCTTTTTTGTCTTTTTTGGACTTAATGCTTTTCTGTCTGTCAGAAACTGTTCCTGACTTTGTCACGACAGCTTGGCAAGAGAGCAAATTTTGAGTTAGAGTAAGTGGGCATGGCAAAGGAAATCGTTATTGAGCGTATTGATGAACGTAGCTGGAGTGGTTGAGCGTTGTTGCTGCATGGCTTTTTCTCCCGGTGGTGCCAACACTGAGAGAGCAAGACAGCAGAACTAAGTTGTGTCTAATATAATTAGCTCCCAACCGAGGTGATGCATTCATTATCAGATGAGTACCTCTCTAAAACATGCTGACAGACCATTTTCAATATCTAATCAATCAGTTCGGTGCCGAGGGAAGATGGGAGGGAAAAGAAATAGGTGTTTATGCTGTGGAGGTGTGTTAATTCAGTGGGAGGCATTTCAAAGCACTCACTCCAGGTAATGCATAATGTTGTCTTTCATTTCTTCTGCGTCTAATAGAAACAAGGATAAAGTTATGCTCAGAAGTCGCTGATTTATTGAGGCTTCCTGTTGTTTTTGTAATTGCGACTGCTGTTAGTTTGCAAACTCAGAATAATTACCGTTGGTTTCAGTATCACACACTGAGCTTCTATCCAGCGTTGCTGAGGAGTATTGAACTTTGTGTCAAGTCTGAGAATCACAATAATGAAATATTTTTCAAAAATCTTTTGCTCTCTGTGAAGCGTGTCCATTAGTTTTGTTTTCAAACCTCTTTTAAGAGTTGTGTTTTTTCTCTTATTGTTTTTTTTTTTGCGTGTGGATGCTTCCAGACCACACAAATTTCAGCATCAGCAGATTTCTATGCTGTTCCCGGTACTCGCTGAATTATAATCTGTAGTCCTGAAGTCTCGTCAGCCAGAAATAACAAAGCACAAAACTAGAGTTAATTGAAAAAAGCCTGAGGGCGTAAATTAGTACTGCTAGGTTTTTCTGCAA
Organism: Cololabis saira; assembly: GCF_033807715.1. NCBI lineage: Eukaryota > Metazoa > Chordata > Actinopteri > Beloniformes > Belonidae > Cololabis > Cololabis saira. The sequence goes on along the minus strand of NC_084587.1, from coordinate 12,976,753 downwards.
TAATTTGTTTAGAACCCTAACAACAACAAAAAAAGAATACAAATGAACGAGGAAAGGAATGGGTTAGCCCTCACGGACAGCAGGGATTCTCTGTGCTACTAAGGTTTGGAGTTTAGAAAATAAACTACCGGTACTAGTAAAAAATTGGCTGCCTGCTCCAATTGTAGCAGTGTTCTGGGTCCGTGTACTTCGCGGCCATCCGTTTTTTGTTTTGAAATGACAAAATAAAAACGGAAAACGGATCGTTATCCGTTATCCAATTTCGTTGATGTGTTTGAAAATCAAAATTGGGAATTAAAACAGCAAGTGGAAAACTCTTTGCTCTATTTCCTATTTGTTTCGCAGTATGATAGAGGTCAGTTTATGTTATTGATTGGACGCTGCAGCTGAACGGACTGTCACAACAATCACTGCAGTTTCCTGACGGAGTGAAGACAGAGATTACAGATTAAACTCATGTTTCACTCCCATGTTTCATATTTGATTTATTTTCTGTTTCAACATTAAAAAAAATCTAAAACTGTTCATTTTCAATCTGATCAACAAAAGAACCAGAAACAACTTTCTTCATTTATTACTGCGCATGTACAATCCCCCCATTTGTCCAATCCTTGTTTTCAGTATCCTTGGAAACGAATAGGAAATAGAGAAAAGAGTTTTCCACTCGCTGTTTTAATTCCCAATTTCGATTTTCAAACACATCAATGAAATCGGATAATGGATAATGGATAACGATCCGTTTTCCGTTTTCCGCTTTTTATTATCAAAACAAAAGATGGGGAACGGATTATTTTTTGATTATTTCTCTATTTTTATTTTGTCATTTCAAAACAAAAAACGGATGGCAGCGAAGTACACGGACCGTTCTGGGTCTGTTACAGTGTCACCCCTTTGCTTCTGTTGCTGCTTTGGTTTCCTATCGTGCTCCCCTCCCTTCCAGTTACCGTACCCTGCTCTCTCATTGGCTTTGACTAGAACGGCGAGCCGTCCCATAGTTCCAGATATTTGGCATGCTACTTATCTGCCTGCTGTCAGCAGCGGCTCTGTGATGTATCAGTGAGTGTCCTTGATGCATCTTTTGAGTTGTTCAGTCATAACAGCTGAGTGCTTAACAGCGTGCCAACTAGACGACTGGCAGATCACACGCTGACACGTCGTGACCCTCTACAGATGCCATGGCAAGTATTTGAGCGTACACAATGCAATGTAAATAAAGTAATCATTTATTTCCGCCTCTTTTCACGTCCACTTACTGGCCGGTTCTTTACAGTCTAAAACATTGAATGAACAGCTGCATTTTACTACGCCCCACTCGACCAAACAGCTGACTAATCAGAGCAGACTGGGCCTTTTGTCAGTGAGCCATGTGGGAAAAGGAATATAAAACAGCTTCCATAAAAACCAGATAGAAAGAAATGACAAGATCCGAGTATGTAAACATGCTCTTATAGGCAGCATAACAAATATATGAGTCTTATAAAGGAGCAGATACTGTACGTGGGCCTTTTTGAATGACCCATTACTTTCATCAGCTATGATCTTAGATTCCTTAGACCTGAAGAGGCAAAGCTCTTTACATTTTCCCTTTTTCATGCCTTTTTTTCACAATATGTGACTTTACAAGCTTTGTGCTGAATGTCAGTCTGTTTGTGTGGCTGTTACGCTTTGAGGAGAGCAGAAGGCCTCATTGTTGCCACTATTCTGCTCGTGCCACAATGTCCTGCTCCCTGGAGCATACTGCGTTGCATCGAAGAACAAATTTACAGTATATGAATACTTCTCCGCAACGCTGTCTGTAAAGAGGTAAGAAGTGCAAATGGAGGGAGATGAAAAGATAGATTTTTTTTTTCCCCTGCAGTAGTCCTAGAGGTAAACACGTCGCCTTTATATTACCAATATTACCATAAAAGAGGAAATTTATCTCTGTTTGCAGTCAAATATGTTATATAAAGTTAAGATCCACGACAGACAAGATGAATTCATATTTTTGTGCCTGTAGTGACTGTGTGTGTGTGCGAGTGTCACAAGGTAAATCACCCGAAGAACCCATGTCGGTATTAACAGTTTGCTGTAATGAAAAGAACAGGTGGCTTGCCATTTCTAATTTTTGCTTCAGCATTTCTTTGACCAGTTTTTCCTGAATATTCAGAGCCTTCTGCTGCACGTCTGGAAACACCAGAGCGTTATGTAGCACAAAACGTTTGATATGACCACCCTTTTCTCTAAATTGGCACCACGTGTTTGTTATGCAAGTCAGTTGGGGGGCATGCGTTTGTCATGACATTCTGCCACAAACTACCGTCAAGTTTAACAGAATTACACGACAAGCAGCAGAGAACTGATTAGTCGCCTTTGTGTTTGCATTCACACTTTTATGGTAGGTAATCCATGCTTGTTGAAAGCACTGTGGCACAACAATAAAAAGGAAAGGTCGCTACGGTGCTTCCATACAGCTTCCTTAAGTAGCAAACCTTGTCACCATAATTCCACATCAGCCCTATTGATGAACACATTTGAGGGAGAGGGCAATTCAGCCCGGAAAGACGGCAGGATGGGAAGCTCATTCATAGTCTATTAACCACAGCGTTTGACATAGAAAACCCATGGGGAACATCACCTCATCTCACTCCACTAACCTCTTTTTTTTTTCCCCTTCTCTTTTGCTTCCTTTCCATTTCCCTACGATGCCTGATCTGAAGCATTAGCTCCCAAATCCAATACTATTAAAGTCTTTATCTTATTACATTAAGACTGCTGGCATTCCTAAAACTGATCATCAATATTCTCAAAATGGTACGCCGTTTCTCTACAGTATCAGTTTTGATTTGTTTTGTTCAGTTTTTAATTAGACGAAAGCCAGGACAATATGTATTAGGACAATAAGATTTAAAGTAATTTTTTTTTCTCATCAGCTTTATTTCATTTTATAAACATCCATTCTTTTGTTTTGGAGTAAACATCTTTGTGTTTCGATGGAGCTTTGCAAACCTCAGACATGCTGCCATTTTCTTTGTATAGAGAACATACATATTTCCTCTTGGGAACATTTCAAATCAAGACGTAGCTCTTCTTCTTTTTATCTTTGTACTGTCAAGAACGTTATCATATCCAGTTAACATGCTAACTGAGGCCAATTAACTGAGATGCAAGTCTGACTTCTTTGCAGTTCCTCGTAGCTTTGAACAGTCTGACCTCGGGGTGAATTTACTGGGACACCCTCTCCTGGGAAGAATGACAACTACCTTGATTGCTTTCCAGTTGTAAATATTCTTTCCCACTGTATAATGAGGATTTCAATTTCCTCGAAATGTCCTTATAACCCTGCAATAGTCACTATTCTAAGCTCTTCACTGATGTCTTTCCTCCTGGGCATTGTGTTAACACAAACATGCTGCAGATGCGCAAACTGTCCAGACAATTGCTGATGATCAATTAACGAAGTGATTGTGATTAGCAGAACATGTCAGCAACTTACTGTTTTACATGCAAATACTATCAGTATGATCGTACTCATTTTTCTACACTGCTTCAGCTTTTTGTTAGAGTTTTTGATAAAAATAAATATAAGAAAGTGTAATATGCTGTGTTTTTGTCCATCTGAGGTTGCATACAAGACCAGATGAAACAAAAACATCCATAAAACACTGAGAGCTAGCTCCCACCCCCCTTCCATCACCAATATTGCCCCATCATGGACTCTTTCAAGCCACCATCCATCCCTCCCCTCTCAAGTCTGCTCCCAGTTTGTTTGTTTCCTGTGTCCTCACGATGCCTCATGGGTAACGGACGGTTATTCACAGACTGTGAAAAATCATTCTGAGTTAGAGATGGCGTAGTTTCTTACACTACCTTATAAGAGACTCAAGTATTTTGCGTTTTTTTTTCGCCTCCTATAGGCTTGCAGGTTTAATCACTATTACAACACAATTCAAGACTTATTCTTGTTCTTTTGCTTGTTTTCCTCCTTGTTTCTTCCACCATCAATCTTGTGTCTCCATGGCTATGTTCACACTGAAGCAAACGCCACCCAAAGACTTTTTTTCTTTTGACCTGAATCTGATTTTCTTTTGGCTGTCCGCACAACTCAAATGACAGAAAATCAGATTTTTATGTTGTTCCTAAATCGGATGTTTTCCAGGGCGACTTCAGTCTGAACCATCAGGTCGCATCTCATTCGTCTTTGACGTCACTGTTGGGTAACTCATGTCACAATTCTACACCGGCGGGATTTGCTTCAGTAAAGCCGGTCACATCCTGGTCCTCCACTCCTGGCTCTGATTCCTCATCCACACGTGTCTGTTCGGATATTGAAGCCATCGCTGCACACATGGCCAGTGTTAGAAAGTTTGCTCTCCTTTTCCTCATGTTTCTTCTCATCATCATTAGTTTTTGAATATGTCCACTTCCACGCTGCAGCGTTTTTGTTTACATCCTGCGTTTAACGTCACTCTGCCATCCTGCACATGCGGGTCACTTCAAAAGAGACGCACATTCACAGCGGAGTCGCATATAACCGTTCATTCGCATCAAAAATCGCTTGTGGTCGCTCTCGCCGCTTGCCGACGCCAGCAGAATTGGAGGGGGGGGGGGAAATAAAGTATATATATATATATATATATATATATATTGTCATGGAGCGATTGGAGTAGGACACAGATGCAGGAGATCAGAAGGCAGGAGTTCCCAAAAACGTGTTTATTTTAACAACAAAACCAAAGCGCTGCTGAGCAGGATACCAAAAACCAGACCGTGAATCAAAAACTATGGAAAAACCTTACGTGGAAAACACAGAGGGAGGAAACAGTTCGGACCAGCAGGGAGCAGGGAATGACAAGACTAGATATACACAAGGGTTAACGAGACACAGGTGCAGACAATCAGGGCCGATGGGAAACAGGAAAGTCAAACAAGAACTGAAACACAAAGAAATGGGCTTCAAAATAAAACAGGAAGCGACAAAACCGTGACAATATATCACATCTTGGGTTTCCTCTTTCACCATGGATTGCTCTTTGGGAAGCCGCCTTTATATTTCAGCAGCTGAGGAAGCGCAGGGCCCGGAACCGTCGGTCCATCTGGGTCCACAAAGTGCTGCGAACCCGGCAGCTCCACGGGGAATTTCATCATCTGACATCGGAGCTCTGTTTTGACGATGTTTGGTTTCTGCGTTATTTCTGCGTAGAAAAGAGTGTTTGATGCTCTCCTTAACAAGGTTGGTCCGCGGATCAACAGCAACTATCGACGAGCCGTTGGTCCCGGTGAAGCTGCAGTCTGTCTGCGGGGATCACTGACACACCGGGTAGTAGCGAATTTAGTCATATTGTTTAAACTGTGTTTTGTGATTAATAAACACTGTTTTTAATGATTTTGCGTCGGATTGATGTAGCAAAATTAAATTGTTCAGACCATACAGCTCCTCAACCATCAGTTACGTGTGTCCAATGAGCAGAGTTCAGACAAAAACGGCAGTCAAATCAGCAAGAATGTCAGTTTGCTGGATGAAATAGGTTAATTCCTGATAAAATAAGTTTGTGTGCGCACAGCTATGCTCAGTTGAATAAGTGTATCTTTGTACACAAAAGTACAATGTGCATTGAGGCTTTGGGAATCCCGGTCTGTGATTGGACGCTGCCTCGGCGTTGCTGCTGCTCATTTGCATAAAGTTGAGATTCTCTCAACTTCAAATTGACACTCGGGACATTTCCATCCCGACGCCTCCATCGCCTCCGACGCCTTTTGCAGTGAGCTTTCATAGAAAATTAATGGCAGCCAGAGGCCTATGACGCCCGTGACGCTTTTGGTGTGAATGCACGGTAAGACGCATATAAAATACTAATGGCAACAAACACAAAAAATCACATCTTGGCAAAAAATCTGAGCATTAAGACCTGCAGGGTGAACGCAGCCTAAGTTGCCTCCGCCATGATGTCCTCTGTAGCTCTGTGAGCAAAGCTCCGGGAGCCACGGTGAAGTCGTAGTTAGTGTGTAAACTATACTTCCTGAAATTTACAAAATTTTCATTCAAATTAAATTCTAACTGATGTTTTAACATGGAAAAATCTTGGGAAAAGAGATTATTAAGCATCATTAATCATTAATCTGCGCGGTAATGCAGACTCGCATTATGTAGTCTTTCCTTTTGGCCTGAAGATTATGATGTGGTTCTGCTAGGTACCCTAAGAAGTCACATGATCAGTAAATATGACCTCAGTGTAAACAGAAATGTGAATATACAGTAGCTGCTGAGAAAGGACCCGGTGGCTGCAACACGGCAAAGAAAACAGTGAGACGAAATCCACGAAGCTCTCCAAACATGTCGGAAGGAAGTAATGAAGTGTTGCTCAAAGCAGCATTACATCCAATATTATAAACTGGAAATAAAAGGGTACCACAATTAACACAGGATGAAAGGCGAGACCACCAGAACTCACGGTGCAGGAAAGGAAAGCATCGATCCACAGCAGACATGGCAGTGTGGGTCTGTAGAAACAGACCACGTGACCCTTCCTGCTTTTCTTCCTATTAACTTTTAATGCATTCATGTCAGCTTTAAATCTGATTTCTGTGTGGATTTGAAACATTTGAACAAGATTTGGAATGTTAAAAGGATGACACAAAACACTGGGGGTTTCTTCAGTTGTCAAAGCGAATGGCTTCGTAGCTTTGAATATGAAACGACAGGAGCAAAGCTCCCGCTGCCTGCTGACAGCAGTGAAGCCAAGCGTGACTGAGGTGTAATTAAAAGAACTGTAAATAAAAGCAGAAAGTAGAGTTTAATAGCAGCTGCTTGTGGTGGTGTTACAACCTGCCAACTTTTAATAGTGAATTTTTCCTGAGTGAAACGTTTCACCTGAGAATCATGAAAGTGGTGATTCAACCGTTGCAGATTTTTGCATCATTTGACGAAGCTGTGAGAAGTTTTGGAAAGTTTATGTTAACATACTTTCTTAAAGGTTTAAAGAATGAATTATGAAACAGCAAAATTGATGCTTTTTGAGGTTACTGATGTATGATGTTCACCTGGACAACATGCTGGACTGTAGATACAACACTGATGCTGTTTATAAGAAAGGACAGAGCAGACTTTACTTGTTAAGGAAGATTATGTCCTTCAGCATTTGCAGCAAGATATTGTATGTCTTCTGTTACATTTTTTATTTGCAAAATAAAAATGTAATAGATAACAATCTACACATATAAGAAAGGAAAACGAGTAAACGAAAGAAAAGGGAAAGAAGGGAGAAGGAAAAAATAAATAAAAGTAACCTAGAATTTAAGTAACAGGGCATCCTTACAAAAACACTTACATTCTCCCTGCACGCCTATACAGGTATATATATACCCAAGATAATAAGCAACTGTCAACTCCCAAAAGAGGGAAAACGATAGTGATAGTTAAAGAATAACCCTAAGAGTCGTTAAATATAATTGATATATTATATAATTGTATGTCTTCTACAAGTCTGTTGTGGAGAGTTTAACCACATATGGGGTCACCTGTTGGGGGAGCAGCATCAGAGCCAGGGACTTAAAGGGGACCTATTATGAAAAACAGGTTTTTTCTTGCTTTAACATATATAAAGTGGTCTCCCCTCAGCCTGCCGACTCAGAGAAGGAGGAAAGCAACCAAATTCTGCAGTGTCTGTACAGCCGCCCGGATGATCCATCCAGTGTGATGTGGCTTCTACATACCATTTAGATTCTGCTCACTTTCGTTACGTAACCAAAATGCAATTTGCATAGGTTGGCCTCTGATGCGTGAAGCCACGCCCACAACTAACTCCGCCGGCCGGAGCTTCCGCCATTTTTTCGTGGCGGTGTATCACGTCATTCAGGCAGCCAATCAGCACAGAGCCTTATTATCATAGCCCTGCCCACTCAGAATCCTGCATAGATAATGAGGTAAGAGAATGGGAAGATAAAAGACATGGCTGAATTTCTAATTTATTTAGCAAAAACAATCAAAAGCTTGTTTTTAAGACATTCAAACAAGGAATAAATACGGCTCTCTCTGTTCTGGGGACGGTTCTGGAGCTTCTGGAGCTGATTGTGCGAAGGAGGATACTTGATGAAGTGAAGATGATGGTGGAGAACCCTGAGCCGCCTCTTCACCACAGTGACTCAGCAGCAGAGTGTCTTCAGTCGGAGGAGGCTTCTTCAGATCCGCTGCGACACAGACCGCAACTCTCACTGGAAGACACTTAAATGTCTACTTCAACCATTAATTTCTGTTTGGAGATCAGTGAAGTATTTTTGAATTGAATTGAACTGAATTTGTATGACGACGTCATACCAGAGGGCATGTGGTCCTCTAAGTCCAGCTCGGTCCCACTCTCACTAACGTTGGTCCACAGAGCAAAAACGTAGCAGCTACACATCCAAAAACCTCCCACGGCTTCTGTTACATTCCCAGAACATGATGTCGTACACAGAAATGTGCTTCTAAGAAGGAAGGACAAGATCAAATGTGGCGATCAAACAGTTGGAGCACTTTTCAGTGTCAACATCACTGTCAAGCTTTTTCTGCTCCTTTTTTAGGATGTTTTTTGAAATGTTCCCCCTTTCAAGTTTTTTTCCTCTCAAATGTTTTGTCTATTCTTAACCATTTAACATGTTAGACATGTAAAAGCAAAATCATTTTTAAACATAAATGGTAAAAGAAGGCACGCTGGGAAGAAAAAGTGTCTATTTCTTAATTACCACATTTTTATAAACTCTTTGGGGGGAAATCAGTCACTCAGCATGAGATGTGATATTCTAACGTTTGCCAACATTTTCACATTATCTTTCTGATTAATAAAAATTGTATCCAATTTTAGACCAAATTATGCAAATAACTAACGGTGTAATATTTGAATTAAGGACATGTTTCCGGACTGTTGAGAGAAGCATTGAATCGAAACCAAAGCAGGTAACAGTCTTTTTTGACGAGTAAGTAAGGACTCGGTCGTCACTGTGACACATAGAGAGAGATGGAGAGTGCCGCAATGAGCCTGGCAAAGTAATGGCCCGTACGATTTATTAACATCAACGGGGAATCTGTGATAGAAGCGGGTAATTAGTCAGCGGTGCAACGGGGAACAGTTGTGTCACGGTTGCATCAAACGTGCGTGCGGCAGGAGTGTGAGGGAAGGAGTGTGTTTGAGGAAGCAGTGGTTGTTCAACGTGATGAAGCCAGGAGTGGTGATGCAGTGATAATGCCCGGGCAGAAGCACCCCCCTGCCTCCTCTGCTGAAAGTTTATGAAACAACCAGGTGAAAAATGAGGCAGGTGTTCCACAAAATGAATTCACCGAGCCTCCATTTTCTGGAGTTACTTTAGTTCCCTGAGAAGGTGTTGCAGCCCTAAAACCTACGCTCAAAATTCATCCACGATGTGCAGCTCGGTGAGAGTATGTACCTGCAGTCCCATAGCAACCACGGTGCAACATCATTAATTTAGCCCTTCAGTCCACCAGCAGAAACCTGTATTTGTTTTTTTTTCTGAGCGGCCGGTTAGCCCCTTCATCATCCACGGTGCTCTTTCAGCTTTGCTCTCCACAAATATAACGTCAATATCGTCCTTGACAATACAACATGTCTCCAGAAAGTTTACAAATTAGCTGAATTCAGAGTTCAAAGCCTAGTTCTCATGGCTGTAACTACAGCTTTAAAGTCAAAATTCCTTGAACTGCGAGTAAATGTGAGTTAAAGAAACAAACATTTCAGCAGAGAAAATCAAAGACTCGAATACTCCCTTACATCTGACCATTACCAGAGCTGGGTAGAGGAGCCAAAGATTGTACTCAAGTAAAAGTACTGTTACTTCAGAATAATGACTTGAGTAGAAGTAAAGGTAGTCATCCAAATAATTACTTGAGTAAAAGTAAAAAAGTACTTGGTGAAAAAACTACTCAAGTACTGAGTAACTGTTGAGTAACGTCTGATTTATTTATTTAACACAACCATTCACACAGACAAAAGTACAAAATAATCATCTTCAGGCAAATTAAATCAATAATATAATAAAATAAATTAAAATTAATAAAAAAATTAAAAATAGCTTAAATTAAAATAATCTTAAAGTAAATTCAAGTACTTTAATAAATAATAAAATAAATAAAATAACAGAATAAAAAAATAAATTAAGCACAAGTAGCACAAAATTTCAAGCCTTTGTACTTTTCTTTTTTAACCAGGCAGAACTAGAACAAACCCATGAACTCATAGAAACTCTGTGTGTGTTTGAGTCTGTGTATATGTGACAAAACATGCAAAAACAAACATTTTTTGCAAAGAATCACCCAGTGATGTCATGAGATTGACACGTACGTGGAGGATTAAAAGAAAAGTAACAGCTCAACGTAGCCTAATGTAGCGGAGTGAGAGTAACAGTTTCTTCTTCACAAATCTACTCAAGTAAAAGTAAAAAGTATAGTGATTCAAAACTACTCCTAAAAGTACAACATTTCCAAAAACTTACTCAAGTAAATGTAACGGAGTAAATGTAACTCGTTACTGCCCACCTCTGACCATTACTGAGGGGCAGTTGTGGCCAGTCGGCGCCATTTGTTTTAGCAGAGGAGGCGTTTCGTCTAAGGGGAAGAACAGGATGATAAAGACAGCTTCCGGTCCTATGGGACGGATATTCATGTCACAGCTTGATGTTGAACTTGCCCCCACCCCCCCCTTGTGCAAACCCACAAGACAGGGAAATGAGCTGTGCATTTTCCCAAGCAGCACCGCTGAGTGTCCTAGTTTGGACCATTTAATATTAATGGCAGGGAGAAAGGTGTTTCTCCAAAATGTTGCTCACACTGTTTAAGCAGCTGATGCAGTGTTCTTAACCCACTGGGAGCTTAGTGGGCCATAACTGCCGTCTGGACGGGGTCCAGATGGAATAAGAGGGGCAAACTGAGTGAGAGAGGGACATCCGAGGAGGTCGTCCTCTTATTCATGTTGCTCCATTTGCTGCACAGTATAAGTGGTCCTTTTGCTGCTCGAGTACTACGAAGTCCAACAAGACCAGGTCAGGGTTTCTTTATTTTGATAAAAAAAGAGGGGATAATGGTGGATTAAATAAAAAGAACGGTTGCCATGAAAGCAGATCTTTAAGTCTGTGAAAGTACATCCACCATTGATTGATCTGTTCTCTTTTTGTGCAGCACGCTGTGACAAGGATGTTTGATAGGAAATAAATTAGACTGGGAAACCTTGGTTTGTGTGCAACAAGCTAACAGAAAAATGGTTAAATAGTATTTCCTATGTTTATCGCAAAGACGTTGAGCGGTAAATTGCAATCCAGCAGGCTGGAGCCCCGTTGTTTTGGCAGTGGTTGATGCATTTTCTGTTCTGTTTTAAAACAACTTTATTCCCAAAGACCATAAATCCAGCTCCTTCAATTTTTATTTCAGTTGGGTTGAAATGGAAGACGGAGAGGGAGTCAAAGCTGAACCGTTGAGACGTTGAGGAGCGATGAAAAGAAAAGCTCCACTTTGTCAACAAATATATGAAATTCTTAAAAAGCAATATTTCTCAAAGAAAGACAGGAAGGAATTTTTATTATATCGCTCAGCATATTGTTAAACAATTGAAGGAATCAGGAGTAGTTTCAGTAGGAAAAGGGCAGCTGTGCAAACCAAAGATGTGCACTTGTGATCTCTCATCAATCGCTGATTCCACCACTTGGTCACATGACTTCAGGGTGAATCCTTGATCAAGACTACAACGCTAGGCTGCAGCTGCATTCAACTTCACTGGAAAAACAAGTAACGTCCACTGGGGGGGATCTGGGACGGACTGCCACTCAGTGGAAATGTGCTTTGTGGTCTGTCAAATTCCAGAAATGTAAAAAAAAACGACAGATTCTCTGTTTCTCAAGTAATTGGTCCCCATGTGGTCAGGAGCAAAGAAGAGAAGGGCTGTCGACACTTTTTATTAGCAACAAGTTGTAAAACCGGGGTCTGGGGTGAAATGCAAAGCAAAACCACACCCTGCACATGTGACAAAAGCCTTTACTGAGGAAGGAGAAGGCACCAGGACTGGATCAGCCTGAATTTCAATTTGTGGTCAGAGTTTGGGATGAGAAATGTGTCGGTAACAACACCTTTCAGTTGCATGACGAAGCTTGTACGTCAGTACAATACTGAAAATGGCTGAGAGAGGAAAAACCCAGAGGAACAAAGACCAAGCCATGGCATTTTGCTGTTTGGTGGAAATCAATGATTGTTTTTGTTCTACGTGTGCTCTTATAGTTTTTATTGTTCCCCCTTTTTTATGTTTAGTGCCCCGACTCCGCCTGCAAGCAGGATCTGCTGGCCTACCTGCAGAGAATCGCTCTGTACTGTCACCAGCTCAACATCTGCAGTAAGGTGAAAGCCGAGGTGCAGAATCTGGGAGGAGAGCTCATCGTGTCCGGGGTGAGTCCGTCCAAAACACTAGATTTGTTTCAACATCGCCAGTGTCATCGATGGGTTTTTAGTGTCGACTCGGCCCGTTTTAACATCGCTTTTATGCTCTGCAAAGGCGCGTGTACAAACCTCTCCGAGCTCATAAAATTAGATGAAGGGTCACGCAGATTAAGGCTGATGCTATTAGATTGCCATGTAATGATACCTGAAATGTGCACTACAGGCTTTTCTCCATTTGTGTTTTTCATGGCTTAGGAACTGTCCTATTATCTCCGACTGAAACTTTCACATGACATTTAAACTTTTTCACCACATCAAGTCAGTTTTTTTTTCTAACTTCTTTCTAAATATTTTTTGGGGACATAAATGTCTTTCAGAAATTCACAAACTACACTTAACAATAAGCTTGCAATTATGCAGAAATTAATTAGAAGTCTTAATTATTTGACAACCTTGATTATTTTCCTTTGAAAAATGAGGAGGTGCAGGATGATATGAAATTTAAATCGACTCACATTTAATTTTAAGATGCTGTTATTTAGCAAGTAAATAGTCCAACATAATTAATCCTTACAGGTAATAGATCCACTCATGAAAAACACCTTTGCGCCTACACACATGGTGCGTAAACCTCATTTAGCAAATAAATTAAGTGATGTATTTGCAACACACGTGATTTTCATCCCAATCAAGGCTGGTTGTGATGAGCTCATACTCTCATGATGAAAGTGAACACCAGGGAGATGCTTCCTGGCGTTTTCTGGGGCAGTAACCATTTCTTGCTGTATACACAAGTTTGAATTAGCATGTGTTTGAGGTTTTTCTGAAATCAGCAAAAGTCTACGAACGTGACAGAAGTATAAACGCAGCACATCTAATACTTGACAGGGTAATACAGCCAGAACACATCCAAGCTTGATTTACTGGGCAGTTTAATAAGAAGCTTCTAGGCAGTAAACTCAGCTTGAAGCAGTTTGGGCTCTTTTTATATCGAAAAGTGAATGTTGGATAGTCATTTTTGCAAAGAAACAGAACAAGCGAGAGAAGCCCACAGGGAATGTTGTGTAAACCTCTGACTGAAGCAGTAAATTTGACCAGGTGAGAGATGATGTCGATAAAGAACTTCTCAATGTCCTCATGTTTTGCTCTTGGACCTGAAATCAAGCTCCAGTAGGGGTGTAACAATATATCGTGCCACGAAATTTCGCGATACAAAAACGTCACAATACGTGTCGTGGAGGTGACAAACTGTATCGCGATATTGGGTTATTAATATTAATCTATTGTGTTGACTAGTAACGCGCATCCGACCGCGCGTGCCGACCGCGCCTCGACCGGCGGACCAAAATCTTACTCCGCTCAGAAGAAACTAGTACCGTTTTGCGGTCCCGATCACGGGACTCTTGGGAGGTTTTGAGCTCTGAACTTTTAAGTCTGGTGTAGAGTTATGCCTTACCTTATTAAATTAAACCTTTTTGGGGTCGTGAGTAGGATAAACACGGAGACAACTTCTGCTGAGTTCCAGTGTACTTTAATGCCCCTCAACAGTGTAGGATTTTAGAACATCAACACAGCACCTAGTGCCGTACTGTGGCGTATCACTCCGCCCAATCTAAACCAGACTAATCACTACAGATAAACTGACTAGTGTAATTATAGTCCCTGATTTACATCAGAATATAAAGAATATATTTATAAAATAATGAACCCTGAATTACAGAAATTACCTTCTTAACAAAAATAAATCTCCTCTTACACTTATAAGGTGAGCATGAATCAATCTTTTTTATGATGTAAAATTGTATGTATTTATTTACTTTTATTTATTTATTTAATTTTAGTTGTTAAATTTCTGGAAAAGAAAAAAGTCAAATCATACATGAGAGAAACTATTCAATTTGTGGCAAAATATTTTTACTTGTATGAAACTGAAGATGCATAATGCAAACCTGACATTTACTTTTAGTTCAGTTTGTGGAAAATGGTTGGCCTGGCTTTCTCTTTAAAACTTAAACAGTTATAAAGCATTACAAACTGTAACAATAGGGCAAACGTACAGTATTGTTTTGTATTTTGTGTTTTTCAAATAAAAGACAATTTTTTCCAGTCATTCCTCATTCAAGGTTGTTAAAAAAAATACTGCTATAATATCGTATTGTATCGTTATCGTGACCTCAATGTCGTGTATCGTACCGTATCGTGAGATTAGTGTATCGTTACACCCCTAAGCTCCAGTTTCATGCTTACCTCCGGTTGATTCCTTATAATTTCTCTGCACATTTTAGGACTTTTCCCTTCACAAGACGTGCAGCCTCTCCTGAGGCTTTTACCATTTCATAGCGGCCAGTTGGAATCCACACTCATTAAATCCAAACAGTTTCCTCTTCACACTGAGATGTGAAGAACCTTAAATGTCAGCCAAAGAAAACAGAAGGAGACAGAGGTTCACCTGACCTCTGTCTCTGCTCATTAAGACCTGCTAAAATAAGATGTCGTATGGAGAGCGCCGTGTTTTTACCTCGCCTAATTGCTCGTGGCAGAGCGAACCTCGCAGGTGCTTTATGTGGCTAACGCGTCCTGATGTTGCTGCTGAAAACCAAGAAGGTTACTGCCCTTTTTCTCCTCACGCACAAATTGACTTTCTGATCTTATCTCGTCCAATTGTGTTTACCTTCATGTAGCTGGATAGCGCCACTTCTCTGATCCAGGCAGCCAAGAACCTGATGAACGCCGTGGTGCTAACCGTGAAGGCGTCGTACGTAGCTTCCACCAAGTACCAGAAGGTGTACGGCACGGCCGCCGTCAACTCCCCCGTGGTGTCGTGGCGCATGAAGGCCCCGGAGAAGAAGCCGCTGGTAAAAAGAGAGAAGCCGGAGGAATGCCAGACGCGTGTCCGACGAGGCTCGCAGAAAAAACACATCTCTCCCGTCCAGGCTCTCAGCGAATTCAAGGCCATGGACTCCTTCTAAGGGTTTAAGAAAGAAGAAGAAGAAGAAAGAAAGAAATAAAGAGGGGGTGGGAAAGAAAAGGTCGTCATGGGAAAAAAAAAGAAAAACAACAAAACATGACAGTGAAAAGTTGGTGAAAAAGTTCCTTTTTACAATGTGTTAAGTCACTTCTGTTTGCTCTCTGTGTGCGTGGCGATACCTCAGGAGGATGCAGTGCGTATTAAACTGCCTTACTGTGGCTCCTGTCGACACGCCGGTCTCCATGGCTCACGGACAGCCAGCACACACCCAACAGTATTTATTGATCTTATTGTAGCTTAATATGTGACACAAAATGCTTCTGAAAATACTGAATCTAAAAACATATCAGAAGAGGAAGAATGGCATTTAAAGAAAGAAAAAAAAAAGACGTGGCGGTTGATATTCTAGCTATATCATTACTGTGCTACCGGCTGCGTGTGAACGCTAAAACTGAACGGTTCAGTAGGGGAGTCGCTATAGAGGGAGGATATTAGTCTGGATATGACACCTCTTGATTTTTATTTTTTATTTATTTATTTTTCAACTTGAATGTTAACTTGTAGTGCTAGAAATAACTAATGTTTAAGGTACGGGGAAGTATCAGCATCCAAGTAGTTTCCCACTTCCCAATTATTCTACTGATATAATCCATCGAGCATTTGCTTTTGTTTTTTCCTTTTACCAAAGCACACTTATGGTTTACTGTATTCTCTTTTGTTTCGTTTTTTTTAATTCCCTTTTATTTAATGATTACATCACTAACTATGATGACCCTGTTTGGAAGTTGTGTAGCATATAATATAGACAGAGAGGTTTGAGTAGTTGTGGTTGCTCAGAGAATAGAATCCCTGCATATGGTACCTTTATATTCACTCTTCTCTAATAAATTCCTCAACTTGACCCCCCCGAGCTTCTCGTGTTTTTTGTAAAGCCCTCCCCAGCTGCTACCGCACCACTCTGAGTCTTATTAATCTGACAAACCTGGCATTTCATGCTTATCAGAAATCTGCAGCTTAAGACGCCAGCAGAGGTTTAATCTTGTATAGAAATAAACATGTGTTACAAAATGCTTCACGCAAGCAGCGAACAAGATATCACAGCCCCACTTCAGAAACAAATGGACCACGGTGTGAAATTTAAATAAAAACAGACTGCAACAATTTGTACATTTCATTGTATTCATAACAGAACAGAAAATATACCAACGGTTAAAAGTAAGACATTTTTCCATTTCATGAAAAAATACTCACTCATTTAAAGGCAAGATAAAGATGGTAAATTCACATGACACTAAAATGAAGCACTCCCTTGAAGACAATTAGGTTAATTGGCAACGTGTCGGTGATGTGACCCGGTATAAAGGAGCACCATAAAGATGGGCAGGGATCCACCAGTCTGAATAAAACTATCTATAAATTGTAAAAGAATTCCTGAATAACAGTCCTCTGCATTAAAATGCAGACTTTGAATAGTTCCTCTATCATATCGTGAAAAGATTTTTAAAATCTAGGCGGCACCACATTAAAAACATGCATGATTGTGTGATGAAAATTGCATAAACTCGAACATTTCTGCTAATCGCAACCAGTACGGTTGCCGTGTCGCCCACAAATGCAGGTCAGCATTCTGTCATTCAAAGAAGAAGCTGTATGTCATTCTAGAGATTCTTCATGGAAACCATGGATACCACACCCTTCGGACTAAAGAGGAGAGGGATTATCCAGTTTGCCGGTGCTCAGTTCAATATCCTGGAAACGGGAGAGTGCGCTAGTGCTTATGTAACGGGGATCTTGCACTTATGGAAAGGAAATATCGATGCTGAAAGGTTTATAAAGGTTTAGAACAACATTTTATCACCTCGAGACATCTGTTTTAATGGAACTCCTTGCATCTTTAAACAAATCATTGCTGAACTGGAGTCCAGACGTTTCACCAAGTAAAAACATGACACAATAAATAACCCACAGAGGATTGTGGACTGCTCATGGACTCTTAAACGAAGAGGAGATGGTATGCACTGGTAAACATCTTCCTGTAGAAGTCTTGCTGGCATCAAATTCATAAACTTTCAGCACTTGTACTGTGTTCGGGTCAAAATGACCTAATTCTCCTTCTTTCCTCCTGCTCTCTCCTTCCTTCTTCCCTTCCTCTTTTCTCCCTTCTTTCCTTCCTTCCTTCCTCCTGCTCTCTCCTTCCTTCTTCCTTTCCTTCCTTCCTTCTTTCCTCCTGCTCTCTCCTTCCTTCTTCCCTTCCTCTTTTCTTCCTTCCTTCCTTCTTTCCTCCTGCTCTTTCCTTCCTTCCTTCCTTCCTTCCTTCCTTCCTTCCTCCTGCTCTCTCCTTCCTTCTTCCCTTCCTCTTTTCTTCCTTCCTTCTTTCCTTCCTTCATTCCTTCCCTCCTGCTCTCTCCTTCCGTCTTCCCTTCCTCTTTTCTCCCTTCCTTCCTTCCTTCCTTCCTTCTTTCCTCCTGCTCTCTCCTTCCTTCTTCCCTTCCTCTTTTCTTCCTTCCTTCTTTCCTCCTGTTCTTTCCTTCCTTCTTCCTTTCCTTCCTTCCTTCCTTCCTTCCTTCCTCCTGCTCTCTCCTTCCTTCTTCCTTTCCTTCCTTCCTTCTTTCCTCCTGCTCTCTCCTTCCTTCTTCCCTTCCTCTTTTCTTCCTTCCTTCTTTCCTTCCTTCATTCCTTCCCTCCTGCTCTCTCCTTCCTTCTTCCCTTCCTCTTTTCTCCCTTCCTTCCTTCCTTCTTTCCTCCTGCTCTCTCCTTCCTTCTTCCTTTCCTTCCTTCCTTCTTCCTTTCCTTCCTTCCTTCCTTCTTTCCTCCTGCTCTCTCCTTCCTTCTTCCTTTCCTTCCTTCCTTCCTTCCTTCCTTCCTTCCTCCTGCTCTCTCCTTCCTTCTTCCCTTCCTCTTTTCTTCCTTCTTTCCTTCCTTCCTTCCTTCCTCCTGCTCTTTCCTTCCTTCTTCCCTTCCTTCCTTCTTTCCTCCTGCTCTCTCCTTCCTTCTTCCCTTCCTTCCTTCCTTCCTTCCTTCCTTCCTTCCTCCTGCTCTTTCCTTCCTTCTTCCCTTCCTCTTTTCTCCCTTCCTTCCTTCCTTCCTTCCTTCCTTCCTCCTGCTCTCTCCTTCCTTCTTCCCTTCCTTCCTTCCTTCCTTCCTTCCTTCCTTCTTTCCTTCCTTCCTCTCTTACTCCTTGCTTCCTCCTTCCTTCCTTCCTTCTTTCCTCCCTTCTTTTCACCCTCCCTTCTTTTCACCCTTCCTTCCTTCTTTCCTCCCATCCTTCCTTCCTTCTTTTCATTGTTCCTTCCTTCCTTCTTTCCTCCCTTCTTCCCTTCCTCCTTCCTTGACCCGAATACAGCACAAGGGTTAACAAGTGTTCCGTGTTCTGCTGTGGATAAAATATGAGCTCATACTGTAAGTTCTGTAAAAGGAGTAAAGACAACTAAACTCTAGAACAATGCAGTGGTATAATAAGATGTTACAAAATAGGAAGGAAGTGCTTCAAACCAGTAATAAAAATCAAGAGAAAGATAAAATCAGAAAAGACTCTTAGATAAAAATATTTTTTAAGAAGAGATGTGAGAGATGGTGTTTTGTAATCTCTTATATAATGGGTTTATTGATTCAGGGTTACAGGTTGACTCTCATCCTTTTAATGTGACTTGAAATAATTGGTCTCAGGTCGGCTGTGGATGCTTTCTTTTTGATATTTTTACCAGTTTTTCCACACAAACACAATGAAAAGAGCCTAAAATATCTTCACAGCTCTCAGATGAATCGTTATGACTTCACTCGCATGTACTCTGCACATGCATCTCCCACGTTTCTTTTCTTGGGTGACAGGAAGGTCAAAAATTCTCACCGCCTATCTTTAGTAAAAGTTCAGCATTTACTACAAGACTTTTTTTTACACAAAAATGAATGTTTCCCGGATAGCGAGTCGTGCTGATGCCAGCGATGCTCTGGCATCGCCTGTCAACTCGTTACACTTCGTTTCCATCTTCGGTTTGACGTGTCCTCCACTCTCTAACTCATTTCTGTGAGGAAAAGGATTCAATTTTTTCCTCGCCAATCACCGGAGATCAACTCAGATTCAAAGGTCTTGTCCCAGACAACTTTCTACAAGCGTCTCCATGAGGTTGACATTTGTGGTTTGAGGGCAGTGACTTGTGCCGGTATTGTATGGATTGCCATTAACTTTGTTGCAGAACCCCGTCAGAGGACGAGCTGTTGTGTAAAACCTGCAGCAAGCTTCAAGAAGTCAAGGTAATCCTCCTGAAAACAACACTCCTGCTCACACCTCCAAACCAGAGATGACCAGACTTCTTATTTTTTACTTCCACAGGTTCGACAAGAATTTAAATCAAACATAGCTTTTCCACTGTTTCTCTTTTCAAGGTAGTTTTGGTTTATTTACTCACATACTTCCTTACTTTCTGCCTTTTTACCCTCATCTGTTTTAAATTAGCTGTCCTTCTTTTTTCCCTTCCTTCCTTCTTTCCTTCCTTCTTTTCTTCCTTCCTTCCTTCCTTCTTTCCTCCCTTCCTTCCTTCTTTCCTTCCTTCCTTCTTTTATCCCTTCTTTTCTCCCTTCTTTCTTTTTTCCCTTCCTTCCTTCTTTTTTCCCTTCCTTCCTTCTTTCCTCCCTTCTTTCCTTCCTTCCTTCCTTCTTTCCTTCTTTCCTTCCTTCTTTTCTTCCTTCCTTCCTTCTTTCCTCCCTTCTTTTCTTCCTTCCTTCCTTCCTTCTTTCCTCCCTTCCTTCTTTCCTCCCTTCTTTCCTTCCTTCCTTCTTTTATCCCTTCTTTTCTCCCTTCTTTCTTTTTTCCCTTCCTTCCTTCTTTTTTCCCTTCCTTCCTTCTTTCCTCCCTTATTTCCTTCTTTTCTCCCTTCCTTCCTTCTTTCCTTCCTTCTTTTCTTCCTTCCTTCTTTCCTTCCTTCTTTTCTTCCTTCCTTCCTTCTTTCCTCCCTTCTTTTCTTCCTTCCTTCCTTCTTTTTTCCCTTCCTTCCTTCTTTTTTCCCTTCTTTCCTTCTTTCTTTCCTTCCTTCCTTCCTTCGTTTCTCCCTTTCTTCCTTCTTTCCTTCTTTTCTCCCTCCCTTCCTTCTTTTCTCCCTTCTTTCCTTCTTTCCTCCCTTCCTCTACTTCCACAGGTTCGACAATAATTTAAATCAAACATAGCTTTTCCACTGTTTCTCTTTTCAAGGTAGTTTTGGTTTATTTACTCACATACTTCCTTACTTTCTGCCTTTTTACCCTCATCTGTTTTAATTAGCTTGGTTTCTCATGTTAAATCAACACTGAAAGATTTTTTTTGGGGTGGGGTTTTGTCTCGAGGGACCCCTGCAGTTCGATGTGGTCCAACGCTGAATAACTGCAAGAACCCTAGTCCCTTCTGATTTACATGTATATCTGTTTACCAGCTGAAGCGGACAGAGAAGACAAAGCCTACAGAACAGGCAGAGACTCCCAAAGAAGAGAAAGTGTGGACACGCATCAGCGACGGTGGTGAAATACAAATTTCAACAGAGACCATAGCAGTTTGCTGTTATGTAGCCGACGTGCTGCATCTCTACTAATTAACACGCGCCCTATTAAACTGTCTTTCTGCATTCAAAGTACCGGTATTCACAAGCCACGGCACACACGACTTATAGTAGTAAAACAACAAAAACTGCACTCACACGAAAAACAAGCACCTATTTAACCCTTTACTGTCTTTGGGTCAAAATGACCTAATTCTCCTGTCCTTCTTTCCTCCTGCTCTCTCCCTCTTTTCTCCCTTCCTTCTTTACTCCTTTCCTTCTTTCTTTCCTCCCTTCCGTCTTTTCTCCCCTTGTACATTCTTTCCTTGTTTTCTCCTTTCCTTCATTCATTCTTTTTTCCCTTCTTCCCTTCTTTCATCCCTTCCTTCCTTCTTTTTTCCCTCCCTTCCTTCCTTCCTTCTTTCCTTCCTTCCTTCCTTCCTTCGTTTCTCCCTTCTTTTCTCCCTTCCTTCCTTCTTTACTCCTTTCCTTCTTTCTTTCCTTCCTTCCTTCTTTTTCTCCCCTCGTACATTCTTTCCTTGTTTTCTCCTTTCCTTCATTCATTCTTGTTTCCCTTCCTTCCTTCTTTCCTCCCTTCCTTCCTTCTTTTTTCCCTCCCTTCCTTCCTTCCTTCTTTCCTTCATTCCTTCCTTCCTTCTTTTCTCCCTTCCTTCCTTCTTTCCTTCCTTACTTCTTTTCTCCCTTCTTTCCTTCCTTCCTTCTTTTTTCCCTTCCTTCCTTCTTCCCTCCCTTCTTTCCTTCTTTTCTCCCTTCCTTCCTTCTTTCCTCCCTTCCATCCTTCTTTCCTCCCTTCTTTCCTTCCTTCCTTCTTTCCTCCCTTCTTTCCTTCCTTCCTTCTTTCCTCCCTTCTTTCCTTCCTTCCTTCTTTCCTCCCTTCTTTCCTTCTTTTCTCCCTCCCTTCCTTCTTTTCTATCTTCCTTTTCTCCCATTATCCCTTCCTTCTTTTCACCCTTCCTTCCATCCTTCTTTCCTCCCTTCTTTCCTTCCTTCCTTCTTTCCTTCCTTCCTTCCTTCCTTCCTTCCTTCCTTCCTTCCTTCCTTCCTTCTTTCCTCCCTTCTTCCCTTCCTCCTTCCTTGACCCAAAGACAGCATAAGGGTTAACAAGTGTATATATTCAGATTATTTTTTTTCAGCTTTTGATGCTAATGAACCACAAACAGCTACTCCGCTTTACTTCATACAACTTTGTCATGATTGTTGTATTGCTGATCCGTTCCCTGCCAGGCTGTTCCTGTTGTAGTGCAATATGCTACATAATAAAGCAACAGTGATGTGATTGGATGAAACATCTCCTTGAGCAGCATTATCAGCAAGCTCCAAATCTAATGGCAGCCCGTTTCATCTTCAGCTGTGTGTTTTACACTCATGAGTGGCCACGTATTGATTGTGAACATGCTTGACATGATAACATCACATTCAGAGCAAGTAGACATTTATATCAATTTAAATCATATTTAAGTGTCTTAAACTACACTTTAAGGCCAAACTCCGTCTAATCAATTGTTAAAGTTTTCTCTGTTCTCCTAAATTGACAGCTGAGAGTCTCTTGGGTGTGTGAGCCAGGTATTGAGTAAATATCAATCTCTTCAAAGCTCTCTGAGTTTTCCAGTGACGGAATGGAAAATTGGAAAATAGAGGAAGCTTTTTTAGAAAACAATAGGCTCCAAAACAAAGATCCCCAGTCGGACGACGCCCTGGACTCATGATGGGGAAGTTTGGTGACTCCAGATGTAAAGACGGAGAGGTGAGGAGACAGCCAATCTGAAGCCAATCAGGGCGTAACTGCTTTTTGGGGAACCGTTTAAACCTGACAACAACCTGCTTTCATGGTGAATGATTCCAGTGAATTAGGCCATTATAAGAGACGGCGCAATGCATTCCTTTTTAGAGGAGCTGTATCAAGCCCCTGAATGCATCCCGACACTGCTACCGAAACAGAAAGTGAATCCACTAATTGCTGCTCATGACCTTGATCTCTCACGAATCAAATCAAAAGCATCGACAAGCGGAACCGTCCTGATAATGGTTCACGCAAGACCAGTTTAGATAATTCTCTGCTCCAGTCATTGATAATGAATGAGGTTCTTTATGTGTCCACATTGTACCGCTAATGACCATTAAACACAGCACGCGGCGGGAATCCGTGCATCACCAGAGTACCCTCTGTTTAGGAAACAGGGCCACAGGGGAGACGCTGTAACACAATCCAGTTAATGGAGGGATTAATTCCTGGCTGTGGTGCCATCTCAACTAAAATAATCCCTCTGTGCACCCATGTCCACTTTCCAAATCAAACAAGTCATGATGCCCGACAGCCTGCTGGTCTGAAAAATAAAATAAAAATCAACAGGACATAATGATGTTAGCAGAAATACCAGTTCAGTGCGGGACTTTAGTGCCTTGAGAAATGTTTATATGGCATGTGGTGTATTGAAAAGATTAAATCAGAATTATAATCTAGTAAAACAAACCTACCTCAGACCGACTATAAAATCAGACGGGGAGGAAAATGCCTGTCCCGCTCCCAGAGGGGAAATGTTGATGAATGGCACATAACCAGCTGTTGCAATATGCTGTTTTGGCCTTCAGTCTGTGGTGTCAGGGGCCTCCTGACACTAAACGTTTCACCATCTGCTGATGTGGACATGAATGGTGTAAAGGGACATCTCTTATGGCTTCAGAAAAGAAAAAAAGGACTGATGTCACAGTCGTGCGCCCTTTTGAACCCAATCACCAGGCCCCGAGAGAACACAAATGTTATCAAATAAATATCATTCTTGTTCAGTGAAGTGTTGGCCTTCTCATTTTTCTTTGGATTCCCTTATTTTTACCGCGAAATTGACAAATTAACAGAATAAAAGTGTTTTGGAGTGGATCAATAATTTCCACTTCAACCCATCGTCATTACTGCTAGAAATCACACAAAACACAAAACACTTTTGAGAAGATACAAAATGATACTTCAGGCTTTATCGTATTCCTTTTTCTTCCTCTTCTCTTAATATCTTCTTTGTCAGGTGGTCTTTTAGACAAGTCACGATCCCCCCTGAATGATGGGATATGCTTTACTAAACAGCTTCTTTTAAAGGAGCTTGAGGCCGGATTGTGGCAGGATTTATGAAAAAAATCCGTATACATTTTAAGTTTTCTAGTAATAATGTCAGATGAAGCGTTCCAAACCAAAAAGAATGATTCCTCTAGTGTATCTCTCCTTTGCCTTGAACAGGCTGTGTGCTGCAAAATGTGCTGCAATTCGGTCCCGAATTTCCCGCGCTGTCCTGCGGATGTGACGTCACATGGTGCTGCATGCACGTTCTCCCCGTTCTCCCGTGCCGGCTTCACTGTTGGCTGCAGTACCCCCAACAGCCGTCGTGGTGAAGGGTGGCGCTAGAGAGTCTCATTTCTTAAAAGGAGCCTCAAGCTCCTTTAAAGCCCAGTTTTTGACATTCATATTTTTATACTTCCTTTAACTTCAGCTAAATTCTTTGAGTGGACCTGGAGAGCAAGTTTGCATTTTTCTTTCAGTTTCTTTATTCTTTTCACACTTCCATTATCAAAAGTTGAAGATCCATACCTTCCGACGCTTTGACATCCTTCTTTTGGGATATCAAAACCACTCGTAAAATACACTAACGTTGGCGTAAGATACTATGAAAAACTAATGACGAGCAAATAATTTAGATTGATTGCTTGTTGCACTGGACCACCAGGAGGTACAAACTTTCCATGGGATCATTGGAAAAGAGGTGCAAATGGAACTTTATACTGCACTGAGGACCACAAAAAGAGGCTGGTCGCAGGAAGGCTGACTGCTGAGGAGCTTCAGTGGGAGCTGAGACCTTGCAGATCAATTATAGAAAAACAGAAGATGAATACGGGAGAGTGATGCAAACTAGAAAAACGAGGTGTTTTTTTTTTGATGGATGCAATCTCTAGTCTCAGATTGGTGAGTATGGAGGGACTGACTGATTCAACCATCTCCTCCCAACATATCTTCTGGAGAATAAATTCCATAGAAAAAGGAATTTATTATTACGTTTTAGTTGTTTTAAGTCCTGGTGACCAAGCTTAACTTGTCATTCATTCTGGCGTTTTTTACTTAGTGTGTCCTGGGGCCGGATTCACAAAACATTCTTAAGAAAAAAAATCTTCTTAAGTGTCATTTTTTTCTTAAGTTCAGTCTTAAGAAGAAAAAAGAGAAGAAGTCATATTCTCCAAAAAAGTTGTCAATATTTTCTCAACTTTCTTCTTAAGTTTCTTCTTAAGAAAACATTTAAGAATAAATGGCATTCTTGAAATAAAAGTTCTCAAACTTTTTTCTTATCTTTAAGACAACCTTGACCTGTCTTAAAATGTCTTCTGTGAAAAGGTAAAGCCTCTAATATCACCTTTTTCAACACATTTTAGACAAGTTTAGACTAGTAGGTCATAGTTTGAGGATATACTTTGTAATTAATTACACAAAGAGCCTGTTAACTGTTTGTTAGCATGTTAGTTAGCGTGGTAGTTAATTATTATTAATTTTCCCCAATAGTATTTTTTTTCGCACATTAATCTCATCCACCATAACCTCAAGCTCCTGCCTTGAAAAGTTCCTGCATCTCTTTTTCTCCTTCTCCATGTTTAGTGAGTGACTGACAGTTTAGACCCAAACTACCTGTATAAATGTTGTTTGTTGGCGCGTGCAATGCAATGACATTTTAAGAAGTTCTTAAGTAGGAAGAATAAGAAATTCGTAAGAAATGACAGTTCTTAAGACGGTTCTTAAGAAAATATTGAGGAATTTCACTTAAGAACTTTCTTATGAACTTCTTAATTTTACATCTTAAGACATTTCTTAAGATTGTTCTTAAGAACATATTGGTGAATCCGGCCCCTGATCTGTATATTTCACCAGTAGACATTGAAGCAACGTCCAGGCTTAGTGTTAGCAACCATACCTAGCCAATCCTAACTAGAGCACGTCACTCCGTTTTAAACTAGTGTGACAGCAGGTAAACCTTGTTTTCTTGAAACAACCTCTCTAGTCCAATCATTTTTCATAAAAGGCTATCTTGAAATGTTGCATTGCAACTGGAAGAAACCTGCAGACACCTGCATGAAAGTCAAATGCCTTACATGGCCAAGCGCCGTAGCCACATTTTTCACTTTGCAACATAAAGGTCACACTTCCTCCTGCACTTGCATGAAACATTTGCTCTGGCCATAAATCATACACTGCACAAACATCTAAATGCGAACATAATGCCCAGATATACAGGACTGCACATGCCATTTAAACCATTTTTCTTTTCGAAATGCATCACAAAGTTATTCATCCCATCGTGTTGAGCTGATATTTCTCTATGACCCACAATGCCTTATTTATTTTTTACAGGTTTCTAACATATCGCAACGTGCAGGAGGTTACTATACAGGACTGTCTCAGAAAATTAGAATATTGTGATAAAGTTCTTTATTTTCTGTAATGCAATTTAAAAAAACAAAAATGTCCTACATTCTGGATTCATTACAAATCAACTGAAATATTGCAAGCCTTTTATTATTTTAATATTGCTGATTATGGCTTACAGTTTAAGATTAAAATTCCCAGAATATTCAATTTTTTTGAGATCGAGCCATGATCAGCAATATTAAAATAATAAAAAGCTTGCAATATTTCAGTTGATTTGTAATGAATCCAGAATGTAGGACATTTTTGCATTACAGAAAATAAAGGACTTTATCACAATATTCTAATTTTCTGAGACAGTCCTGTATATGTTGACCTCAATGTGCAGGAGTTGGTGCAACACACACACATAAAAAGAAATAAATTTCATGTTTCAGTTTTTAAAAGCCCTTTTCTCTTTTTCGTCGATTACCAGGTGCAGCAGCAGCCTCCACATAAGCCTCCATAATGTTCACAGATATATAAACCCGCTGCTGTCCAACCGTGTGTTGGCTCGCTGGCAGATTCCTGTTCTGAACACTTTCGATGCTGTCGGAGGACGATGCCTTTCTCGGGCAGAACCTCTCCAAATTGCTCCTAACCGGAATGGCAGTGATGGACAGCCCGAGAGAGCAAAGAGACCGGCGGCTGCGTCGCTGTCTCTGACTGTAATGGACATGGTGCTGCTGGGTGGGTCGCGTACGTGGGGACCGTGTCCACCGTGTTGTGCTGACCTTTACAGTGATGGACAGTTCAGGGATGGAGGGAACCAGAGTGAGAGATCTGCAGTGAAAGTGAGGTGTAGGTGATTGCAAGTGTCTCACTGTAGGTAGTGAAACCTGAAACATGGGTTCACTCCTCAAACCTCTAAAGATAGGTAACATTGCTCACTCTATTTGATTTATTCACACACACACACATGTGAATTGGTCTCCTGGAGAAGCTATTAAAAGCTTATGGTAGGAGCCAATGAACATAAATACATTAGACAGGAATACATACATGCACTTACACTTATATACACACTTAACAATACAACCAGTACTGGAGCTGAGGGGGAATGAGGGGGGATGGCATCCCCCCCTGAAATAAAAACGGTCAAAATCATCCCCCTGTAAAACTGCCATCCCCCCTTTCCATCCCTTATGTCATTTCATCAATGAATGTGGTTTTACTGCTATTTCAACATTTAGAGTCATCACCAGAAAAATAACACCAGAAAGATAATTTATTTGATAATTTTCACCTGTTTCAAGCAAATTTTCACTTGAAATAAGTAGGAAAATCTGCCAGTGGGACAAGATTTATTTTCTCATTACAAGCAAAGAAATCTTGTTCCACTGGCAGATTTTTCTACTTGTTTTAAGTGAAAATCTACTTGAAACAGGTGAAAATTGTTGTTTTTTCCAGTGATGAGTCTTGTTTTAAGTGTAATGAGATTTTTTTTACTAAAATGAGACATTTTAACTACAAATTAAAGCTGCAAGCAGCGATGAACGGGCCCTCGCACTCACGGCCACCGCCCCCCATAAGCATATCAGAAACGACACCAGCCACGACTTCCTATGTCAAACCATTCAAAAGTTATAGCAGAAAAAAGGGACAACCAATCAGAAGAAGGGGCGGGGCTAATTCAGGTCAATGAAGGTCAAGGACTCCATACATAATCTGATGACACCACCCACGACTCTCTATGTCAAACCATTCCAATGTTATAGCAGAAAATCGGGACAACCAATCAGAAGAGGGGGCGGGGCTAATTAAGGCCAACGAAGCTTAAGGACTCATTACAGAGTCCCATGACACCACCCACAACTTCCTATGTCAAACCATTCAAAAGTTATGGCAGATAAAAGTATTCTAGGGGGCGCTGTTGAGCCGTTAGGCCACGCCCATTAATGCAAACCATGAAATATCAAATGTATTGCCAGGCCTGGCTTGCATGCAAAATTTGGTGACTTTTGGAGAACTATCAAATATGGACCAATCACATGAAGGGGGGACGCGCCTTTTGGCGTTTAGCGTCGCCACGGTAACACTTTTGAAAGAGAAAAGTAATGCGTGGTGTCGCAGGATGTAGACGCACATTTTGATGTATAACACACCTGGGTGCACAATACGGTTCGGGCTGAATTAACTGCCGAAGGAATGGCATAAATTTCGCCAAAATGACAAAATTTATTCAAAATGGCCGACATCCTGTTCGGTTTCGGTCATGGCTGCAAGAGACTTTTCTTTAAGTTGTGCCATGATACATGTGTGTAGCGATTTTCGTGCATGTACGTCAAACCGTATTGTGGGGCTTGAGGCACAAAGTTTTCCGGGGGGCGCTGTTGAGCCATTTTGCCACGCCCATTAATGCAAACCATGAAATATCAAATTTATCGCCAGACCTGGCTTGCATGCAAAATTTGGTGCCTTTTGGGGAACTATCAAATATGGACCAATCAGATGAAGGGGGGGTGCGCTTGTTGGCGTCTAGCGTTGCCACGGTAACACTTCTGAAAGAGAAAAGTAATGCGTGTAGTCGCAGGATGGAGACGCACATTTTGATGTATAACACACCTGGGTTCACGTTACGGTTCGGGCTGAATTAACTGCCGAAGGAATGGCATAAATTGCGCCAAAGTGACACGATTAATTCAAAATGGCCGACTTCCTGTTCGGTTTCGGCCATGTCGCCAAGAGACTTTTCTTTAAGTTGTGTACTGATACAGGTGTGTACCGATTTTCGTGCATGTACGTCAAACCGTATCGTGGGGCTTGAGGCACAAAGTTTTCAAGGGGGCGCTGTTGAGCCATTTTACCACGCCCATTAATGCAAACCATTAAATATCAAATTTTTCGCCAGGCTTGACTTGGGTGCAAAATTTGGTGACTTTTTGGGCATGTTAAGGGGGGCAAAAAGGCCATCACTTTGTCAGAAGAAAAAAAAAAATAATAATAATAATTAAAGCTGCAAGCAGCAATGAACGGGCCCTCGCACTCACGTCAACCGCCCCCCATAAGCATATCAGAAATGACACCACCCACGACTTCCTATGTCAAACCCTTCAAAAGTTATAGCAGAAAAAAGGGACGACCAGTCAGAAGAAGGGGCGGGGCTAATTCAGGGCAAAGAAGATCAAGGACTCATTACAGAGTCCCATGACACCACCCACGACTCTCTATGTCAAAACATTCAAAAGTTATAGCAGAAAATAGGGACAACCAATCAGAAAAAGGGACTGGGCTAATTGTCACCAATTATGGTCAAGGACTCAATGCCGAGTCCCATGACACCACCCACGACTCTCTATGTCAAACCTTTCAAAAGTTATGGCAGAAAAAAGTATTCTAGGGGGCGCTGTTGAGCCGTGAGGACACGCCCATTAATGCAAACCATGAAAAAAAAAATCAGATCACTCAAATGAACGACGATCATACAGTACAGCTGTATCTCATGGTCCAGAATGTATGATATTATATTAATCTATTATACCATATTATATTACATGTTGTTATTTCATATTAGCATACCCAGTAATATAGCATATTGTATTATTGTATTGTATGTTGCTTCATTTCATATATTTTTGACTGTATTATATTGTAAAATTATATATCATAGCAATTGCATTATTATATAATTTCAATTTATAACACTAATATACAATTCCTCACACACACACTCCTTCCAAATGTTTCTTTTTTTTCTCCATTATGACAATTCTATGCTGTCATCCGTTATGTTTTTTGTTTTTAAGCTTGTTATGTCTGTTATTCAAATATATTAATACATTCATTAATATGCTATACTGTATTTTGTATTGTGTATATTGTGTGTGTGTGTGTGTGTGTGTGTGTGTGTGTGTGTGTGTGTGTGTGTGTGTGTGTGTGTGTCTATATATATATATATATATATATATATATATATATATATATATATATATATATATATATATATATATATATATATGTGTGTGTGTGTGTGTGTGTGTGTGTGTGTGTGTGTATACCTGAAGTGTGACTACCTGCAGAACGTATTTTAGCATGAAAGCTTGCATATTTAACGTACATCAAGCATCCTGTATCATAGCTACATGTCTGCCGTTTGTAACAAAGCAAACCGCGTGAAAATCGGTTGAAAATCAAGTGAGTTATAGTTATTTTACTTATGCAGACACCTCCTTCCACAATAGAAGTGAACGCTCTAGAGTTAAAGCGATACCGATCCAAGATGGCGGCCACGCCCGACGTTCTCAGGCAGTCAATGCGGCGCCTCGACCAAGATGGCGGCCGCGCTGAACATCAGCCCCTCCCCCCGCGGGAGCTGCGCGCGCAAACTCCACTCAAATTCAAAAGTTATGGCAGAAAATCGGGACAACCAATCAGAAGAAGGGGAAAGAGAAAAGTAATGTGCGTCGTCACAGGACAGAGACGAACATTTTGATGTAAAAAAAACACAAAAATTGCTGACAAAAATTTTGGCATATCAAGCCAGGCTTGAACTCTCGACCTCTGGCAGCAAAGACCGCAATAATCTGGCTGAGCTAAGTCTCAGCTATTCCTCTTATTTGACCTACTGGCTTAGGACAGACCAACATAGCGATAAAATGTCTGGAACTTTTTTTTCCTAATTTTTTAAATATTTGTAAGTTATAAATATTAGTAAAACCCTACTATTTAAATTATTACTTTTTCTGTAACCATTCTGCCAAGGTTGTAACCGGGCTGAGCCGGGAATATTTCTGAAGTCACCACATTACAGGGAGCTGATTGGTCGGGGGGCGGGGCCGTCATCACCCTACTCGCCACTGATTGGTCGGGGGGCGGGGCCGCCATCACCCTACTCGCCACTGATTGGTCAGGGGGCGGGGCCGGCAGACGTTTGAATCAGGAAGCGGGAGTCAGCGCGAGAGCGACTGGCGGCTCGCGGCAATTTTATTATAAAAAAAGGACAACCAATCAGAAGAAGGGGCGGGGCTAATTTTCACCAATTATGGTCAAGGACTCCATAAAGAATCTGATGACACAACCCACGACTCTCTATGTCAAACCATTCAAAAGTTATAGCAGAAAATCGGGACAACCAATCAGAAGAAGGGGCGGGGCTAATTAAGGCCAACGAAGCTTAAGGACTCATTACAGAGTCCCATGACACCACCCACGACTCTCTATGTGAAACCATTCAAAAGTTATGGCAGAGAAAAGTATTCTAGGGGGCGCTGTTGAGCCGTTAGGCCACGCCCATTAATGCAAACCATGAAATATCACATTTATCGCCAGGCCTGGATTGGTGCAAATTTTGGTGATTTTTGGAGAACTATCAAATATGGACCAATCAGATGAAGGGTGGGTGCGCTTTTTCGCGTCTAGCGTCGCCACGGTAACACTTTTGAAAGAGAAAAGTAATGCGTGGTGTCGCACGATGGAGACGCACATTTTGGTGTATAACACACCTGGGTGCACGTTACGGTTCGGGCTGAATTAACTGCCGAAGGAATGGCATAAATTGTGCCAAAATTACACAATTAATTCAAAATGGCCGACTTCCTGTTCGGTTTCGGCCATGGCTCCAAGAGACTTTTCTTTAAGTTGCGACATGATACAGGTGTGTACCGATTTTCGTGCATGTACGTCAAACCGTATTGTGGGGCTTGAGGCACAAAGTTTTCCGGGGGGCGCTGTTGAGCCATTTTGCCACGCCCATTAATGCAAACCATGAAATATCAAATTTATCGCCAGGCCTGGCTTGCATGCCAAATTTGGTGCCTTTTGGGGAACTATCAAATATGGACCAATCAGATGAAGGGGGGGTGCGCTTGTTGGCGTCTAGCGTCGCCACGGTAACACTTTGGAAAGAGAAAAGTAATGCGTGTAGTCGCAGGATGGAGACACACATTTTGATGTATAACACATCTGGGTTCACGATACGGTTCGAGCTGAATTAACTCTCGAAGGAATGGCATATATTGCTCCAAAATTACGCAATTAATTCAGAATGTTCATAATGGCCGACTTCCTGTTCGGTTTCGGCCATGGCGCCAAGAGACTTTTCTTTTAGTTGCGACATGATACAGGAGTGTGCCAACTTTCGTTCATGTACGTCAAAGCGTATTATGGGGCTTGAGGCGCAAAGTTTTTTCTGTCTGAACCAACCAGATGAAGGGTGGGCGCGCTTTTTGGCGTCTAGCGTCGCCACGGTAACGCTTTTGAAAGAGAAAAGTAATGCGGGTGGTCGCAGGAGGGAGACGCACATTTTGATGTATAACACACCTGGGTGCACGTTACGGTTCGGGCTGAATTAACTTTCGAAGGAATGGCATAAATTTCGCCAAAATGACGCGACTAATTCAAAATGGCCGACTTCCAGTTCGGTTTCGGGCATGACGCCAAGAGACTTTTCTTTAAGTTGTCCCATGATACAGGTGTGTACCGACTTTCGTGCATGTACGTCAAACCGTATCGTGGGGCTTGAGGCACAAAGTTTTCTAGGGGGCGCTGTTGAGCCATTTTGCCACGCCCATTAATGCAAACCATTAAATATCAAATTTTTCGCCAGGCCTGGCTTGCATGCAAAATTTGGTGACTTTTTGGGCATGTTAAGGGGGGCAAAAAGGCCTTCACTTTGTCAGGAAAATAATAATAATAATAATAATAATAATAAAAATTCCTGCAAATACAATAGGGCCTTCGCACTGCAAGTGCTCGGGCCCTAATAATTAAAGCTGCAAGCAGCGATGAACGGGCCCTCGCACTCACGTCCACCGACCCCATAAGCATATCAGAAATGAAACCACCCACGACTCTCTATGTCAAACCATTCAAAAGTTATAGCAGAAAATCGGGACAACCAATCAGAAGAAGGGGCGGGGCTAATTAAGGCCAACGAAGCTTAAGGACTCATTACATAGTCCCATGACACCACCCACGACTCTTTATGTCAAACCATTCAAAAGTTATGGCAGAGAAAAGTATTCTAGGGGGCGCTGTTGAGCCGTTAGGCCACGCCCATTAATGCAAACCATGAAATATCAAATGTATCGCCAAGTCTGTCTTGCATGCAAAATTTGGTGACTTTTGGGGAACTATCAAATATGGACCAATCAGATGAAGGGGGGTGCGCTTGTTGGCGTCTAGCGTCGCCACGGTAACACTTTCGAAAGAGAAAAGTAATGCGTGTAGTTGCAGGATGGAGACACATATTTTGATGTATAACACATCTGTGTTCACGTTACGGTTCGGGCTGAATTAATTCTCGAAGGAATGGCATAAATTTCGCCAAAATGACACAATTTATTCAAAATGGCCGACATCCTGTTCGGTTTCGGCCATGGCTCCAAGAGACTTTTCTTTAAGTTGTGCCATGATACAGGTGTGTACCGATTTTCGTGCATGTACGTCAAACCGTATTGTGGGTCTTGAGGCACAAAATTTTCCGGGGGGCGCTGTTGAGCCATTTTGCCACGCCCATTAATGCAAACCATGAAATATCAAATTTATCGCCAGGCATGGCTTGCATGCCAAATTTGGTGCCTTTTGGGGAACTATCAAATATGGACCAATCAGATGAAGGGGGGGTGCGCTTGTTGGCGTCTAGCGTCGCCACGGTAACACTTTCGAAAGAGAAAAGTAATGCGTGTAGTCGCAGGATGGAGACGCACATTTTGATGTATAACACATCTGGGTTCACGATACGGTTCGGGCTGAATTAACTCTCGAAGGAATGGCATATATTGCTCCAAAATTACGCAATTAATTCAGAATGTTCAAAATGGCCGACTTCCTGTTCGGTTTCGGCCATGGCGCCAAGAGACTTTTCTTTTAGTTGCGACATGATACAGGTGTGTACCGATTTTCGTTCATGTACGTCAAACCGTATTATGGGGCTTGAGGCACAAAGTTTTTTCTGTCGAACCAATCAGATGAAGGGTGGGCGCGCTTTTTGGCGTCTAGCGCCGCCACGGTAACGCTTTTGAAAGAGAAAAGTAATGCGTGTTGTCGCAGGATGGAGACGCACATTTTGATGTATAACACACTTGGGGGCACGTTACGGTTCGGGCTGAATTAACTTTCGAAGGAATGGCATAAATTTCGCCAAAATGACACGACTAATTCAAAATGGCCGACATCCTGTTCGGTTTCGGGCATGACCCCAAGAGACTTTTGTTTAAGTTGTCCCATGATACAGGTGTGTACCGATTTTCGTGCATGTACGTCAAACCGTATCGTGGGGCTTGAGGCACAAAGTTTTCAAGGGGGCGCTGTTGAGCCATTTTGCCACGCCCATTAATGTAAACCATTAAATATCAAATTTTTCGCCAGGCCTGACTAGGGTGCAAAATTTGGTGACTTTTTGGGCATGTTAAGGGGGGCAAAAAGGCCTTCACTTTGTCAGGAAAATAATAATAATAATTAAAGCTGCAAGCAGCGATGAACGGGCCCTCGCACTCACGGCCACCGCCCCCCATAAGTATCAGAAATGACACCACCCACGACTTCCTATGTCAAACCATTGAAAAGTTATAGCAGAAAAAAGGGACAACCAATCAGAAGAAGGGGCGGGGCTAATTCAGGCCAATGGAGGTCAAGGACTCCATACAGAATCTGATGACACCACCCACGACTCTCTATGTCAAACCATTCCAAAGTTATAGCAGAAAATCGGGACAACCAATCAGAAGAAGGGGCGGGGCTAATTAAGGCCAACGAAGCTTAAGGACTCATTACAGAGTCCCATGACACCACCCACGACTTCCTATGTCAAACCATTCAAAAGTTATAGCAGAAAAAAGGGACAACCAATCAGAAGAAGGGGCGGGGCTAATTAAGGCCAACGAAGCTTGAGGACTCATTACAGAGTCCCATGACACCACCCACGACTTCCTATGTCAAACAATTATAATGTTATAGCAGAAAAAAGGGACAACCAATGACAAGAAGGGGCGGGGCTAATTCAGGCCAATGAAGGTCAAGGACTCCATACAGAATCTTATGACACCACCCAGGACTCTCTATGTCAAACCATTCCAAAGTTATAGCAGAAAATCGGGACAACCAATCAGAAGAAGGGGCGGGGCTAATTAAGGCCAACGAAGCTTAAGAACTCATTACAGAGTCCCATGATACCACCCATGACTTCCTATGTCAAACCATTCAAAAGTTATAGCAGAAAAAAGGGACAACCAATCAGAAGAAGGGGCGGGGCTAATTAAGGCCAACGAAGCTTAAGGACTCATTACAGAGTCCCATGACAACACCCACAACTCTCTATGTCAAACCATTCAAAAGTTATGGCAGAGAAAAGTATTCTAGGGGGCGCTGTTGAGCCGTTAGGCCACGCCCATTAATGCAAACCATGAAATATCAAATGTATCGCCAAGTCTGGCTTGCATGCAAAATTTGGTGACTTTTGGAGAACTATCAAATATGGACCAATCACATGAAGGGGGGGCGCGCCTTTTGGCGTCTAGCGTCGCCACGGTAACACTTTTGAAAGAGAAAAGTAATGCGTGGTGTCGCAGGATGTAGACGCACATTTTGATGTATAACACACCTGGGGGCACGTTACGGTTCGGGCTGAATTAACTGCCGAAGGAATGGCATAAATTTCGCCAAAATGACACAATGTATTCAAAATGGCCGACATCCTGTTCGGTTTCGGCCATGGCTCCAAGAGACTTTTCTTTAAGTTGTGCCATGATACAGGTGTGTAGCGATTTTCGTGCATGTACGTCAAACCGTATTGTGGGGCTTGAGGCACAAAGTTTTCCGGGGGGCGCTGTTGAGCCATTTTGCCACGCCCATTAATGCAAACCATGAAATATCAAATTTATCGCCAGGCCTGGCTTGCATGCCAAATTTGGTGCCTTTTGGGGAACTATCAAATATGGACCAATCAGATAAAGGGGGGGTGCGATTGTTGGCGTCTAGCGTCGCCACGGTAACACTTTTGAAAGAGAAAAGTAATGCGTGTAGTCGCAGGATGGAGACGCACATTTTGATGTATAACACATCTGGGTTCACGATACGGTTCGGGCTGAATTAACTCTCGAAGGAATGGCATATATTGCTCCAAAATTACGCAATTAATTCAGAATGTTCAAAATGGCCGACTTCCTGTTCGGTTTCGGCCATGGCGCCAAGAGACTTTTCTTTTAGTTGCGACATGATACAGGTGTGTACCGATTTTCGTTCATGTACGTCAAACCGTATTATGGGGCTTGAGGCACAAAGTTTTTTCTGTCGAACCAATCAGATGAAGGGTGGGCGCGCTTTTTGGCGTATAGCGTCGCCACGGTAACGCTTTTGAAAGAGAAAAGTAATGCGTGTTGTCGCAGGATGGAGACGCACATTTTGATGTATAACACACTTGGGGGCACGTTACGGTTCGGGCTGAATTAACTTTCGAAGGAATGGCATAAATTTCGCCAAAATGACACAACTAATTCAAAATGGCCGACATCCTGTTTTGTTTCGGGCATGACCCCAAGAGACTTTTGTTTAAGTTGTCCCATGATACAGGTGTGTACCGATTTTCGTGCATGTACGTCAAACCGTATCGTGGGGCTTGAGGCACAAAGTTTTCAAGGGGGCGCTGTTGAGCCATTTTGCCACGCCCATTAATGCAAACCTTTAAATATCAAATTTTTCGCCAGGCCTGACTAGGGTGCAAAATTTGGTGACTTTTTGGGCATGTTAAGGGGGGCAAAAAGGCCTTCACTTTGTCAGGAAAATAATAATAATAATAAAAATTCCTGCAAATACAATAGGGCCTTCGCACTGCAAGTGCTCGGGCCCTAATAATTAAAGCTGCAAGCAGCGATGAACGGGCCCTCGCACTCACGGCCACCGCCCCCCATAAGCATATCAGAAAAGACACCACCCACGACTTCCTATGTCAAACCATTCAAATGTTATAGCAGAAAAAAGGGACAACCAATCAGAAGAAGGGGCGGGGCTAATTCAGGCCAATGAAGGTCAAGGACTCCATACAGAATCTGATGACACCACCCACGACTCTATGTCAAACCATTCCAAAGTTATAGCAGAAAATCGGGACAACCAATCAGAAGAAGGGGCGGGGCTAATTAAGGCCAACGAAGCTTAAGGACTCATTACAGAGTCCCATGACACCACCCACAACTTCCTATGTCAAACCATTCAAAAGTTATGGCAGATAAAAGTATTCTAGGGGGCGCTGTTGAGCCGTTAGGCCACGCCCATTAATGCAAACCATAAAATATCAAATTTATCGCCAAGTCTGACTTGCGTGCAAAATTTGGTGACTTTTGGAGAACTATCAAATATGGACCAATCACATGAAAGGCGGGCGCGCCTTTTGGCGTCTAGCGTCGCCACGGTAACACTTCTGAAAGAGAAAAGTAATGCGTGGTGTCGCAGGATGTAGACGCACATTTTGATGTATAACACACCTGGGTGCACGTTACGGTTCGGGCTGAATTAACTGCCGAAGGAATGGCATAAATTTCGCCAAAATGACACAATTTATTCAAAATGGCCGACATCCTGTTCGGTTTCGGCCATGGCTCCAAGAGACTTTTCTTTAAGTTGTGCCATGATACAGGTGTGTAGCGATTTTCGTGCATGTACGTCAAACCGTATTGTGGGGCTTGAGGCACAAAGTTTTCCGGGGGGCGCTGTTGAGCCATTTTGCCACGCCCATTAATGCAAACCATGAAATATCAAATTTATCGCCAGGCCTGGCATGCATGCCAAATTTGGTGCCTTTTGGGGAACTATCAAATACGGACCAATCAGATGAAGGTGGGGTGCGCTTGTTGGCGTCTAGCGTCGCCACGGTAACACTTTTGAAAGAGAAAAGTAATGCGTGTAGTCGCAGGATGGAGACGCACATTTTGATGTATAACACACCTGGGTTCACGATACGGTTCGGGCTGAATTAACTCTCGAAGGAATGGCATAAATTGCGCCAAAGTGACACGATTAATTCAAAATGGCCGACTTCCTGTTCGGTTTCGGGCATGACGCCAAGAGACTTTTCTTTAAGTTGTGACATGATACAGGTGTCTACCGATTTTCGTGCATGTACGTCAAACCGTATCGTGGGGCTTGAGGCACAAAGATTTCAAGGGGGCGCTGTTGAGCCATTTTACCACGCCCATTAATGCAAACCATTAAATATCAAATTTTTCGCCAGGCCTGACTTGGGTGCAAAATTTGGTGACTTTTTGGGCATGTTAAGGGGGGCAAAAAGGCCATCACTTTGTCAGAAGAAAAAAAAAAATAATAATAATTAAAGCTGCAAGCAGCAATGAACGGGCCCTCGCACTCACGTCAACCGCCCCCCATAAGCATATCAGAAATGACACCACCCACGACTTCCTATGTCAAACCCTTCAAAAGTTATAGCAGAAAAAAGGGACGACCAGTCAGAAGAAGGGGCGGGGCTAATTCAGGGCAAAGAAGATCAAGGACTCATTACAGAGTCCCATGACACCACCCACGACTCTCTATGTCAAAACATTCAAAAGTTATAGCAGAAAATAGGGACAACCAATCAGAAAAAGGGACTGGGCTAATTGTCACCAATTATGGTCAAGGACTCAATGCCGAGTCCCATGACACCACCCACGACTCTCTATGTCAAACCTTTCAAAAGTTATGGCAGAAA
Source organism: Cololabis saira (assembly GCF_033807715.1). Taxonomy (NCBI): domain Eukaryota; kingdom Metazoa; phylum Chordata; class Actinopteri; order Beloniformes; family Belonidae; genus Cololabis; species Cololabis saira. The sequence continues at coordinate 12,937,804 of NC_084587.1, read as the reverse complement.
AAAGTATTCTAGGGGGCGCTGTTGAGCCGTGAGGACACGCCCATTAATGCAAACCATGAAAAAAAAAATCAGATCACTCAAATGAACGACGATCATACAGTACAGCTGTATCTCATGGTCCAGAATGTATGATATTATATTAATCTATTATACCATATTATATTACATGTTGTTATTTCATATTAGCATACCCAGTAATATAGCATATTGTATTATTGTATTGTATGTTGCTTCATTTCATATATTTTTGACTGTATTATATTGTAAAATTATATATCATAGCAATTGCATTATTATATAATTTCAATTTATAACACTAATATACAATTCCTCACACACACACTCCTTCCAAATGTTTCTTTTTTTTCTCCATTATGACAATTCTATGCTGTCATCCGTTATGTTTTTTGTTTTTAAGCTTGTTATGTCTGTTATTCAAATATATTAATACATTCATTAATATGCTATACTGTATTTTGTATTGTGTATATTGTGTGTGTGTGTGTGTGTGTGTGTGTGTGTGTGTGTGTGTGTGTGTGTGTGTGTGTGTGTGTCTATATATATATATATATATATATATATATATATATATATATATATATATATATATATATATATATATATATATATGTGTGTGTGTGTGTGTGTGTGTGTGTGTGTGTGTATACCTGAAGTGTGACTACCTGCAGAACGTATTTTAGCATGAAAGCTTGCATATTTAACGTACATCAAGCATCCTGTATCATAGCTACATGTCTGCCGTTTGTAACAAAGCAAACCGCGTGAAAATCGGTTGAAAATCAAGTGAGTTATAGTTATTTTACTTATGCAGACACCTCCTTCCACAATAGAAGTGAACGCTCTAGAGTTAAAGCGATACCGATCCAAGATGGCGGCCACGCCCGACGTTCTCAGGCAGTCAATGCGGCGCCTCGACCAAGATGGCGGCCGCGCTGAACATCAGCCCCTCCCCCCGCGGGAGCTGCGCGCGCAAACTCCACTCAAATTCAAAAGTTATGGCAGAAAATCGGGACAACCAATCAGAAGAAGGGGAAAGAGAAAAGTAATGTGCGTCGTCACAGGACAGAGACGAACATTTTGATGTAAAAAAAACACAAAAATTGCTGACAAAAATTTTGGCATATCAAGCCAGGCTTGAACTCTCGACCTCTGGCAGCAAAGACCGCAATAATCTGGCTGAGCTAAGTCTCAGCTATTCCTCTTATTTGACCTACTGGCTTAGGACAGACCAACATAGCGATAAAATGTCTGGAACTTTTTTTTCCTAATTTTTTAAATATTTGTAAGTTATAAATATTAGTAAAACCCTACTATTTAAATTATTACTTTTTCTGTAACCATTCTGCCAAGGTTGTAACCGGGCTGAGCCGGGAATATTTCTGAAGTCACCACATTACAGGGAGCTGATTGGTCGGGGGGCGGGGCCGTCATCACCCTACTCGCCACTGATTGGTCGGGGGGCGGGGCCGCCATCACCCTACTCGCCACTGATTGGTCAGGGGGCGGGGCCGGCAGACGTTTGAATCAGGAAGCGGGAGTCAGCGCGAGAGCGACTGGCGGCTCGCGGCAATTTTATTATAAAAAAAGGACAACCAATCAGAAGAAGGGGCGGGGCTAATTTTCACCAATTATGGTCAAGGACTCCATAAAGAATCTGATGACACAACCCACGACTCTCTATGTCAAACCATTCAAAAGTTATAGCAGAAAATCGGGACAACCAATCAGAAGAAGGGGCGGGGCTAATTAAGGCCAACGAAGCTTAAGGACTCATTACAGAGTCCCATGACACCACCCACGACTCTCTATGTGAAACCATTCAAAAGTTATGGCAGAGAAAAGTATTCTAGGGGGCGCTGTTGAGCCGTTAGGCCACGCCCATTAATGCAAACCATGAAATATCACATTTATCGCCAGGCCTGGATTGGTGCAAATTTTGGTGATTTTTGGAGAACTATCAAATATGGACCAATCAGATGAAGGGTGGGTGCGCTTTTTCGCGTCTAGCGTCGCCACGGTAACACTTTTGAAAGAGAAAAGTAATGCGTGGTGTCGCACGATGGAGACGCACATTTTGGTGTATAACACACCTGGGTGCACGTTACGGTTCGGGCTGAATTAACTGCCGAAGGAATGGCATAAATTGTGCCAAAATTACACAATTAATTCAAAATGGCCGACTTCCTGTTCGGTTTCGGCCATGGCTCCAAGAGACTTTTCTTTAAGTTGCGACATGATACAGGTGTGTACCGATTTTCGTGCATGTACGTCAAACCGTATTGTGGGGCTTGAGGCACAAAGTTTTCCGGGGGGCGCTGTTGAGCCATTTTGCCACGCCCATTAATGCAAACCATGAAATATCAAATTTATCGCCAGGCCTGGCTTGCATGCCAAATTTGGTGCCTTTTGGGGAACTATCAAATATGGACCAATCAGATGAAGGGGGGGTGCGCTTGTTGGCGTCTAGCGTCGCCACGGTAACACTTTGGAAAGAGAAAAGTAATGCGTGTAGTCGCAGGATGGAGACACACATTTTGATGTATAACACATCTGGGTTCACGATACGGTTCGAGCTGAATTAACTCTCGAAGGAATGGCATATATTGCTCCAAAATTACGCAATTAATTCAGAATGTTCATAATGGCCGACTTCCTGTTCGGTTTCGGCCATGGCGCCAAGAGACTTTTCTTTTAGTTGCGACATGATACAGGAGTGTGCCAACTTTCGTTCATGTACGTCAAAGCGTATTATGGGGCTTGAGGCGCAAAGTTTTTTCTGTCTGAACCAACCAGATGAAGGGTGGGCGCGCTTTTTGGCGTCTAGCGTCGCCACGGTAACGCTTTTGAAAGAGAAAAGTAATGCGGGTGGTCGCAGGAGGGAGACGCACATTTTGATGTATAACACACCTGGGTGCACGTTACGGTTCGGGCTGAATTAACTTTCGAAGGAATGGCATAAATTTCGCCAAAATGACGCGACTAATTCAAAATGGCCGACTTCCAGTTCGGTTTCGGGCATGACGCCAAGAGACTTTTCTTTAAGTTGTCCCATGATACAGGTGTGTACCGACTTTCGTGCATGTACGTCAAACCGTATCGTGGGGCTTGAGGCACAAAGTTTTCTAGGGGGCGCTGTTGAGCCATTTTGCCACGCCCATTAATGCAAACCATTAAATATCAAATTTTTCGCCAGGCCTGGCTTGCATGCAAAATTTGGTGACTTTTTGGGCATGTTAAGGGGGGCAAAAAGGCCTTCACTTTGTCAGGAAAATAATAATAATAATAATAATAATAATAATTAAAGCTGCAAGCAGCGATGAACGGGCCCTCGCACTCACGGCCACCGCCCCCCATAAGCGTATCAGAAATGACACCACCCACGACTCTCTATGTCAAACCATTCAAAAGTTATAGCAGAAAATAGGGACAACCAATCAGAAGGAGGGGCGTGGCTAATTCTGGCCAATGAAGGTCAAGGACTCCATACAGAATCTGATGACACCACCCACGACTCTCTATGTCAAACCATTCCAAAGTTATAGCAGAAAATCGGGACAACCAATCAGAAAAAGGGGCGGGGCTAATTAAGGCCAACGAAGCTTAAGGACTCATTACAGAGTCCCATGACACCACCCACAACTTCCTATGTCAAACAATTAAAAAGTTATAGCAGAAAAAAGGGACAACCAATCAGAAGAAGGAGCGGGGCTAATTCAGGCCAACGAAGCTTAAGGACTCATTACAGAGTCCCATGACACCACCCACAACTTCCTATGTCAAACCATTCAAAAGTTATGGCAGAGAAAAGTATTCTAGGGGGCGCTGTTGAGCCGTTAGGCCACGCCCATTAATGCAAACCATGAAATATCAAATTTATCGCCAAGTCTGGCTTGCATGCAAAATTTGGTGACTTTTGGAGAACTATCAAATATGGACCAATCAGATGAAGGGGGGGTGCACTTGTTGGCGTCTAGCGTCGCCACGGTAACGCTTTTGAAAAAGAAAAGTAATGCGTGGTGTTGCAGGATGGAGACGCACATTTTGATGTATAACACACCTGGGTGCACGTTACGGTTCGGGCTGAATTAACTGCCGAAGGAATGGCATAAATTTCGCCAAAATGACACAATTTATTCAAAATGGCCGACATCCTGTTCGGTTTCGGCCATGGCTCCAAGAGACTTTTCTTTAAGTTTTTCCATAATACAGGTGTGTAGCGATTTTCGTGCATGTACGTCAAACCGTATTGTGGGGCTTGAGGCACAAAGTTTTCCGGGGGGCGCTGTTGAGCCATTTTGCCACGCCCATTAATGCAAACCATGAAATATCAAATTTATCGCCAGGCCTGGCTTGCATGCCAAGTTTGGTGCCTTTTGGGGAACTATCAAATATGGACCAATCAGATGAAGGGGGGGTGCGCTTGTTGGCGTCTAGCGTCGCCACGGTAACACTTTTGAAAGAGAAAAGTAATGCGTGTAGTCGCAGGATGGAGACGCACATTTTGATGTATAACACACCTGGGTTCACGATACGGTTCGGGCTGAATTAACTCTCGAAGGAATGGCATAAATTGCGCCAAAGTGACACAATTTATTCAAAATGGCCGACATCCTGTTCGGTTTCGGGCTTGACGCCAAGAGACTTTTCTTTAAGTTGTGCCATGATACAGGTGTGTACCGATTTTCGTGCATGTACGTCAAACCGTATCGTGGGGCTTGAGGCACAAAGTTTTCAAGGGGGCGCTGTTGAGCCATTTTGCCACGCCCATTAATGCAAACCATGAAATATCAAATTTATCGCCAGGCCTGGCTTGCATGCCAAATTTGGTGCCTTTTGGGGAACTATCAAATATGGACCAATCAGATGAAGGGGGGGTGCGCTTTTTGGCTTCTAGCGTCGCCACGGTAACACTTTTGAAAGAGAAAAGTAATGCGTGTAGTCGCAGGATGGAGACGCACATTTTGATGTATAACACACCTGGGTTCACGATACGGTTCGGGCTGAATTAACTCTCGAAGGAATGGCATAAATTGCGCCAAAGTGACACGATTAATTCAAAATGGCCGACTTCCTGTTCGGTTTCGGGCATGACTCCAAGAGACTTTTCTTTAAGTTGTGCAATGATACAGGTGTGTACTGATTTTCGTGCATGTAGGTCAAACCGTATCGTGGGGCTTGAGGCACAAAGTTTTCCGGGGGGCGCTGTTGAGCCATTTTGCCCCGCACATTAATGAAAACCATAAAATATCAAATTTTTCGCCAGGCCTGGTTTGCGTGCAAAATTTGGTGACTTTTTGGGCACGTTTAGGGGGGCAAAAAGGCCCTCCTTTCGTCAGAAAAATAATAATAATAATAATAATTAAAGCTGCAAGCAGCGATGAACGGGCCCTCGCACTCACGGCCACCCCCCCCCCCCCATAAGCATATCAGACAGGACACCACCCACGACTTCCTATGTCAAACCATTCAAAAGTTATAGCAGAAAAAAGGGACAACCAATCAGAAGAAGGGGCGGGGCTAATTCAGGCCAATGAAGGTCAGGGACTCCATACAGAATCTGATGACACCACCCCCGACTCTCTATGTCAAACCCTTCCAAAGTTATAGCAGAAAATCGGGACAACCAATCAGAAGAAGGGGCGGGGCTAATTAAGGCCAACGAAGCTTAAGAACTCATTACAGAGTCCCATGACACCACCCACAACTTCCTATGTCAAACCATTAAAAAGTTATAGCAGAAAAAAGGGACAACCAATCAGAAAAAGGGGCGGGGATAATTCAGGCCAACTAAGCTTAAGGACTCATTACAGAGTCCCATGACACCACCCACGACTTCCTATGTCAAACAATTAAAATGTTATAGCAGAAAAAAGGGACAACCAATGACAAGAAGGGGCGGGGCTCATTCTAGCCAATGAAGGTCAGGACTCCATAAAGAATCTGATGACACCACCCATGACTCTCTATGTCAAACCATTCCAATGTTATAGCAGAAAATCGGGACAACCAATCAGAAGAAGGGGCGGGGCTAATTAAGGCCAACGAAGCTTAAGGACTCATTACAGAGTCCCATGACACCACCCACAACTTCCTATGTTAAACCATTCAAAAGTTATGCGGGGCCGGCAGACGTTTGAATCAGGAAGCGGGAGTCAAACCATTAAAAAGTTATAGCAGAAAAAAGGGACAACCAATCAGAAGAAAGGGCGGGGCTAATTCAGGCCAACGAAGCTTAAGGACTCATTACTGAGTCCCATGACACCACCCACAACTTCCTATGTCAAACCATTCAAAAGTTATGGCAGATAAAAGTATTCTAGGGGGCGCTGTTGAGCCGTTAGGCCACGCCCATTAATGCAAACCATGAAATATCAAATGTATCGCCAAGTCTGACTTGCATGCAAAATTTGATTACTTTTGGAGAACTATCAAATATGGACCAATCAGATGAAGGGGACGAGCGCTTTTTCACGTCTAGCGTCGCCACGGTAACACTTTTGAAAGAGAAAAGTAATGTGAGTCGTCGCAGGAAAGAGACGCACATCTTGATGTAAAAAAAACACAAAATTTGCTTACAAAATTGTCAGCACCCTGCCAGGCTCGAACTCCCAACCACCGGCACCAAAGACCGCAATGATGTGGTTGAGCTATATCTCAGCTGATACCTCATTTTGACTTACTGGCTTAGGACAGACCAAGATAGCGATATTATGTCTAGAACCTTTTTTTCCTGATTTTTTAAATATTTGTAAGGTATAAATATTAGTAAAACACTACTATTTTATTATTACTTTTTCTGTAACCATTCTACCGAGGTTATAACCGGGCTGAGCACGGGACTGTTTCTAACGTCACCACATTACAACAGCTGATTGGTCGGGGGGCGGGGCCGTCATCACCCTACTCGCCACTGATTGGTCGGGGGGCGGGGCCGTCATCACCCTACTCGCCACTGATTGGTCGGGGGGCGGGGCCGGCAGACGTTTGAATCAGGAAGCGGGAGTCAAACCATTAAAAAGTTATAGCAGAAAAAAGGGACAACCAATCAGAAGAAAGGGCGGGGCTAATTCAGGCCAACGAAGCTTAAGGACTCATTACTGAGTCCCATGACACCACCCACAACTTCCTATGTCAAACCATTCAAAAGTTATGGCAGATAAAAGTATTCTAGGGGGCGCTGTTGAGCCGTTAGGCCACGCCCATTAATGCAAACCATGAAATATCAAATGTATCGCCAAGTCTGACTTGCATGCAAAATTTGATTACTTTTGGAGAACTATCAAATATGGACCAATCAGATGAAGGGGGGGCGCGCCTTTTGGCGTCTAGCGTCGCCACGGTAACACTTTTGAAAGAGAAAAGTAATGCGTGTAGTCCCAGGATGGAGACGCACATTTTGATGTATAACACACCTGGGTGCACATTACGGTTCGGGCCGTATTAATTGCCGAAGGAATGGCATAAATTGCGCCAAAATTACACAATTAATTCAAAATGGCCGACTTCCTGTTCGGTTTCGGCCATGGCTCCAAGAGACTTTTCTTGAAGTTGTGCCATGATACAGGTGTGTAGCGATTTTCGTGCATGTACGTCAAACCGTATCGTGGGGCTTGAGGCACAAAGTTTTCCGGGGGGCGCTGTTGAGCCATTTTGCCACGCCCATTAATGTAAACCATAAAATATCAAATTTACCGCCAGGCCTGGCTTGCATGCCAAATTTGGTGCCTTTTGGGGAACTATCAAATATGGACCAATCAGATGAAGCGGGGGTGCGCTTGTGGGCGTCTAGCGTCGCCACGGTAACACTTTTGAAAGAGAAAAGTAATGCGTGTAGTCGCAGGATGGAGACGCACATTTTGATGTATAACACATCTGGGTGCACGATACGGTTCGGGCCGTATTAATTCTCGAAGGAATGGCATATATTGCTCCAAAATTACGCGATTAATTCAGAATGTTCAAAATGGCCGACTTCCTGTTCGGTTTCGGCCATGGCGCCAAGAGACTTTTCTTTAAGTTGCGACATGATACAGGTGTGTACCGATTTTCGTTCATGTACGTCAAAGCGTATTATGGGGCTTGAGGCGCAAAGTTTTTTCGGTCTGAACCAATCAGATGAAGGGTGGGCGCGCTTTTTGTCGTCTAGCGTCGCCACGGTAACGCTTTTGAAAGAGAAAAGTAATGCGTGGTGTCGGAGGATGGAGACGCACATTTTGATGTATAACACACTTGGGGGCACGTTACGGTTCGGGCCGTATTAACTGCCGAAGGAAGGGCATAAATTGCGCCAAAATTACACAATTAATTCAAAATGGCCGACTTCCTGTTCGGTTTCGGGCAAGGCTCCAAGAGACTTTTCTTGAAGTTGTGCCATGATACAGGTGTGTAGCGATTTTCGTGCATGTACGTCAAACCGTATCGTGGGGCTTGAGGCACAAAGTTTTCAAGGGGGCGCTGTTGAGCCATTTTGCCACGCCCATTAATGCAAACCATTAAATATCAAATTTTTCGCCAGACCTGCCTTGCATGCAAAATTTGGTGACTTTTTGGGCACGTTTAGGGGGGCAAAAAGGCCCTCCTTTCGTCAGAAAAATAATAATAATAATAATAATAATAATAACGCGAAGAATTCCTACAGATACAATAGGGCCTTCGCACTGAAGGTGCTCGGGCCCTAATAATAACGCGAAGAATTCCTACAGATACAATAGGGCCTTCGCACTGAAGGTGCTCGGGCCCTAAAAATTCCTGCAAATACAATAGGGCCTTCGCACTGCAAGTGCTCGGGCCCTAATTAAAGCTGCAAGCAGCGATGAACGGGCCCTCGCACTCACGGCCACCGCCCCCCATAAGCATATCAGAAATGACACCACCCACAACTTCCTATGTCAAACCATTCAAAAGTTATAGCAGAAAAAAGGGACAACCAATCAGAAGAAGGGGCGTGGCTAATTCAGGCCAATGAAGGTCAAGGACTCCATACAGAATCTGATGACACCACCCACGACTCTCTATTTCAATCCATTCCAAAGTTATAGCAGAAAATCTGGACAACCAATCAGAAGAAGGGGCGGGGCTAATTAAGGCCAACGAAGCTTAAGGACTCATTACAGAGTCCCATGACACCACTCACGACTTCCTATGTCAAACCATTCAAAAGTTATAGCAGAAAATAGGGACAACCAATCAGAAGAAGGGTGTGTACCGATTTTCGTTCATGTACGTCAAACCGTATTATGGGGCTTGAGGCTGAAAGTTTTTTCCCTCTGAACCAATCAGATGAAGGGTGGGCGCACTTTTTGGTGTCTAGCGTTGCCGCGGTAACGCTTTTAAATGAGAAAAGTAATGTGCGTCGTTGCAGGACAGGGACGCACATATTGATGTAGAAAAAAAAAAATTGCTGACAAAAAAGTCTGGATACCGCGGGAATCGAACTCTGATCTCTGACTCCAAAGACGGGAACACTCTGGCTGAGCTAAGACTCAGCTTCTCATTTCGAATTGACCTACTGACTTAGGAGAGACCAACATATCGATATTTGGTAAGGTAAGTCTGGAGCTGTTTTTTCAAATTTTTTTTAAATATTTGTAAGTTATAAATATTAGTAAAACCCTACTATTTTAATTATTACTTTTTCTGTAACCATTCTGCCAAGGTTGTAACCGGGCTGAGCTGGGAATATTTCTGACGTCACCACATTACAGGGAGCTGATTGGTCGGGGGGCGGGGCCGTCATCACCCTACTCGCCACTGATTGGTCGGGGGGCGGGGCCGTCATCACCCTACTCGCCACCGATTGGTCGGGGGGCGGGGCCGTCATCACCCTCCGCGCCACTGATTGGTCGGGAGGCGGGGCCGTCATCACCCTACTCGCCACCGATTGGTCGGGGGGCGGGGCCGGCAGACGTTTGAATCAGGAAGCGGGAGTCAGCGCGAGAGCGACTGGCGGCTCGTGGCGATTTTATTATAAAAAAGGGACAACCAATCAGAAGAAGGGGCGGGGCTAATTCAGGCCAAAGAAGCTCAAGGACTCATTGCAGAGTCCCTTGACACCACCTACGACTTCCTATGTCAAACCATTCAAAGTTTATAGCAGAAAAAAGGGACAACCAATCAGAAGAAGGGGCGGGGCTAATTCAGGCCAATGAAGGTCAAGGACTCCATACAGAATCTGATGACACCACCCACGACTCTCTATGTCAAACCATTCAAAAGTTATGGCAGAGAAAAGTATTCAAGGTGGCGCTGTTGAGCCGTTAGGCCACGCCCATTAATGCAAACCATGAAATATAAAATATATCACCAGGCCTGGCTTGCATGCAAAATTTGGTGACTTTTGGAGAACTATCAATTATGGACCAATCACATGAAGGGGGGCGCACCTTTTGGCGTCTAGCGTCGCCACGGTAACACTTTCGAAAGAGAAAAGTAATGCGTGGTGTCGCAGGATGTAAACGCACATTTTGATGTATAACACACCTGGGTGCACGATACGGTTCGGGCTGAATTAACTCTCGAAGGAATGGCATAAATTTCGCCAAAATGACACAATTTATTAAAAATGGCCGACATCCTGTTCGGTTTTGGCCATGGCTCCAAGAGACTTTTCTTTAAGTTGTGCCATGATACAGGTGTGTAGCGATTTTCGTGCATGTACGTCAAACCGTATTGTGGGGCTTGAGGCACAAAGTTTTCCGGGGGGCGCTGTTGAGCCATTTTGCCACGCCCATTAATGCAAACCATGAAAGATCAAATTTATCACCAGGCCTGGCTTGCATGCCAAATTTGGTGCCTTTTGGGGAACTATCAAATATGGACCAATCAGATGAAGGGAGGGTGCGCTTGTTGGCGTCTAGCGTCGCCACGGTAACACTTTCGAAAGAGAAAAGTAATGCGTGTAGTCGCAGGATGGAGACGCACATTTTGATGTATAACACATCTGGGTTCACGATACGGTTCGGGCTGAATTAACTCTCGAAGAATGGCATATATTGCTCCAAAATTACGCAATTAATTCAGAATGTTCAAAATGGCCGACTTCCTGTTCGGTTTCGGCCATGGCGCCAAGAGACTTTTCTTTTAGTTGCGACATGATACAGGTGTGTACCAATTTTCGTTCATGTACGTCAAACCGTATTATGGGGCTTGAGGCGCAAAGTTTTTTCTGTCTGAACCAACCAGATGAAGGGTGGGCGCGCTTTTTGGCGTCTAGCGTCGCCACGGTAACGCTTTTGAAAGAGAAAAGTAATGCGTGTGGTCGCAGGAGGGAGACGCACATTTTGATGTATAACACACTTGGGTGCACGTTACGGTTCGGGCTGAATTAACTGCCGAAGGAATGGCATAAATTGCGCCAAAGTGACACGATTAATTCAAAATGGCCGACTTCCTGTTCGGTTTCGGGCATGACGGCAAGAGACTTTTCTTTAAGTTGTCCCATGATACAGGTGTGTAGCGATTTTCGTGCATGTACGTCAAACCGTATCGTGGGGCTTGAGGCACAAAGTTTTCAAGGGGGCGCTGTTGAGCCATTTTGCCACGCCCATTAATGCAAACCATTAAATATCAAATTTTTCGCCAGGCCTGACTTGGGTGCAAAATTTGGTGACTTTTTGGGCATGTTAAGGGGGGCAAAAAGGCCATCACTTTGTCAGAAGAAAAATAATAATAATAATTAAAGCTGCAAGCAGCGATGAACGGGCCCTCGCACTCACGGCCGCCGCCCCCCATAAGCATATCAGAAATGACACCACCCACGACTTCCTATGTCAAACCATTCAAAAGTTCTAGCAGAAAAAAGGGACAACCAATCACAAGAAGGGGCGGGGCTAATTCAGGCCAATGAAGGTCAAGGACTCCATACAGAGTCTGATGACACCACCCACGACTCTCCATGTCAAACCATTCAAAAGTTATAGCAGGAAATAGGGACAACCAATCAAAAGAAGGGGCGGGGCTAATTTTCACCAATTATGGTCAAGGACTCAATACCGAGTCCCATGACACCACCCATGACTCTTTATGTCAAACCATTCAAAAGTTATGGCAGAGAAAAGTTTTCCGGGGGGTGCTGTTGAGCCATTTTGCCACGCCCATTAATGCAAACCATGAAATATCAAATTTATCACCAGGCCTGGCTTGCATGCAAAATTTGGTGACTTTTGGAGAACTATCAAATATGGACCAATCAGATTAAGGGGGCACGCTTTTTGGCGTCTAGCATCGCCACAATAACACTTTTGAAAGAGAAAAGTAATGCGCGTAGTCGCAAGATGGAGACGCACATTTTGAGGTATAAGTCACCTGGATGCACGTTACGGTTCGGGCCATATTAATTGCCGAAGGAATGGCATTAATTGCGCCAAAATTACACAATTAATTCAAAATGGCCGACTTCCTGTTCAATTTCGGCCGTGGCGCCAAGAGACTTTTCTTTAAGTTGCGACATGATACAGGTGTGTACCGATTTTCGTTCATGTACGTCAAACCGTATTATGGGGCTTGAGGCTCAATGTTTTTTCCCTCTGAACCAATCAGATGAAGGGTGGGCGCACTTTTTGGTGTCTAGCGTTGCCGCGGTAACGCTTTTAAATGAGAAAAGTAATGTGCGTCGTTGCAGGACAGGGACGCACATATTGATGTAGAAAAAAAAAAATTGCTGACAAAAAAATCCGGATACTGCGGGAATCGAACTCTGATCTCTGACTCCAAAGACGGGAACGCTCTGGCTGAGCTAAGACTCAGCTTCTCATTTCTATTTGACCTACTGACTTAGGAGAGACCAACATATCGATATATATTAGTAAAACCCTACTATTTTAATTATTACTTTTTCTGTAACCATTCTGCCAAGGTTGTAACCGGGCTGAGCTGGGAATATTTCTGACGTCACCACATTACAGGGAGCTGATTGGTCGGGGGGCGGGGCCGTCATCACCCTACTCGCCACTGATTGGTCGGGGGGCGGGGCCGTCATCACCCTACTCGCCACCGATTGGTCGGGGGGCGGGGCCGTCATCACCCTCCGCGCCACTGATTGGTCGGGAGGCGGGGCCGTCATCACCCTACTCGCCATCGATTGGTCGGGGGGCGGGGCCGGCAGACGTTTGAATCAGGAAGCGGGAGTCAGCGCGAAAGCGACTGGCGGCTCGTGGCGATTTTATTATAAAAAAGGGACAACCAATCAGAAGAAGGGGCGGGCCTAATTCAGGCCAAAGAAGCTCAACGACTCATTGCAGAGTCCCTTGACACCACCTACGACTTCCTATGTCAAACCATTCAAAGTTTATAGCAGAAAAAAGGGACAACCAATCAGAAGAAGGGGCGGGGCTAATTCAGGCCAATGAAGGTCAAGGACTCCATACAGAATCTGATGACACCACCCACGACTCTGTATGTCAAACCATTCAAAAGTTATGGCAGAGAAAAGTATTCAAGGTGGCGCTGTTGAGCCGTTAGGCCACGCCCATTAATGCAAACCATGAAATATAAAATTTATCACCAGGCCTGGCTTGCATGCAAAATTTGGTGACTTTTGGAGAACTATCAAATATGGACCAATCACATGAAGGGGGGGCGCGCCTTTTGGCGTATAGCGTCGCCACGGTAACACTTTTGAAAGAGAAAAGTAATGCGTGGTGTCGCAGGATGTAGACGCACATTTTGATGTATAACACACCTGGGTGCACGATACGGTTCGGGCTGAATTAACTCTCGAAGGAATGGCATAAATTTCGCCAAAATGACACAATTTATTCAAAATGGCCGACTTCCTGTTCGGTTTTGGCCATGGCTCCAAGAGACTTTTCTTTAAGTTGTGCCATGATACAGGTGTGTAGCGATTTTCGTGCATGTACGTCAAACCGTATTGTGGGGCTTGAGGCACAAAGTTTTCCGGGGGGCGCTGTTGAGACATTTTGCCACGCCCATTAATGCAAACCATGAAATATCAAATTTATCTCCAGGCCTGGCTTGCGTGCCAAATTTGGTGCCTTTTGGGGAACTATCAAATATGGACCAATCAGATGAAGGGGGGGTGCGCTTGTTGGCGTCTAGCGTCGCCACGGTAACACTTTCGAAAGAGAAAAGTAATGCGTGTAGTCGCAGGATGGAGACGCACATTTTGATGTATAACACATCTGGGTTCACGATACGGTTCGGGCTGAATTAACTCTCGAAGAATGGCATATATTGCTCCAAAATTACGCAATTAATTCAGAATGTTCAAAATGGCCGACTTCCTGTTCGGTTTCGGCCATGGCGCCAAGAGACTTTTCTTTTAGTTGCGACATAATACAGGAGTGTACCGATTTTCGTTCATGTACGTCAAACCGTATTATGGGGCTTGAGGCACAAAGTTTTTTCTGTCGAACCAATCAGATGAAGGGTGGGCGCGCTTTTTGGCGTCTAGCGTCGCCACGGTAACGCTTTTGAAAGAGAAAAGTAATGCGTGTTGTCGCAGGATGGAGACGCACATTTTGATGTATAACACACTTGGGGGCACGTTACGGTTCGGGCTGAATTAACTTTCGAAGGAATGGCATAAATTTCGCCAAAATGACACGACTAATTCAAAATGGCCCACTTCCTGTTCGGTTTCGGGCATGACGCCAAGAGACTTTTCTTTCAGTTGCGCCATGATACAGGTGTGTACCGATTTTCGTGCATGTACGTCAAACCGTATCGTGGGGCTTGAGGCACAAAGTTTTCAAGGGGGCGCTGTTGAGCCATTTTGCCACGCCCATTAATGGAAACCATTAAATATCAAATTTTTCGCCAGGCCTGACTAGGGTGCAAAATTTGGTGACTTTTTGGGCATGTTAAGGGGGGCAAAAAGGCCTTCACTTTGTCAGGAAAATAATAATAATAATAATAATTAAAGCTGCAAGCAGCAATGAACGGGCCCTCGCACTCACGGCCACCGCCCCCCATAAGTATCAGAAATGACACCACCCACGACTTCCTATGTCAAACCATTCAAAAGATATAGCAGAAAAAAGGGACAACCAATCAGAAGAGGGGGCGGGGCTAATTCAGGCCAATGAAGGTCAAGGACTCCATACAGAATCTGATGACACCACCCACGACTCTCTATGTCAAACCATTCCAAAGTTATAGCAGAAAATCGGGACAACCAATCAGAAGAAGGGGCTGGGCTAATTAAGGCCAACGAAGCTTAAGGACTCATTACAGAGTCCCATGACACCACCCACGACTTCCTATGTCAAACCATTCAAAAGTTATAGCAGAAAAAAGGGACAGCCAATCAGAAGAAGGGGCGGGGCTAATTTAAGCCAATGAAGGTCAAGGGCTCCATAAAGAATCTGATGACACCACCCACGACTCTCTATGTCAAACCATTCCAAAGTTATAGCAGAAAATCGGGACAACCAATCAGAAGAAGGGGCGGGGCTAATTAAGGCTAACGAAGCTTGAGGACTCATTACAGAGTCCCATGACACCACCCACGACTTCCTATGTCAAACAATTAAAATGTTATATAGCAGAAAAAAGGGACAACCAATGACAAGAAGGGGCGTGGCTAATTCCGGCCAATGAAGGTCAAGGACTCCATACAGAATCTTATGACACCACCCAGGACTCTCTATGTCAAACCATTCCAAAGTTATAGCAGAAAATCGGGACAACCAATCAGAAGAAGGGGCGGGGCTAATTAAGGCCAACAAAGCTTAAGAACTCATTACAGAGTCCCATGATACCACCCATGACTTCCTATGTCAAACCATTCAAAAGTTATAGTAGAAAAAAGGGACAACCAATCAGAAGAAGGGGCGGGGCTAATTAAGGCCAACGAAGCTTAAGGACTCATTACAGAGTCCCATGACACCACCCACAACTCTCTATGTCAAACCATTCAAAAGTTATGGCAGAGAAAAGTATTCTAGGGGGCGCTGTTGAGCCGTTAGGCCACGCCCATTAATGCAAACCATGAAATATCAAATTTATCGCCAAGCCTGGCTTGCATGCAAAATTTGGTGACTTTTGGAGAACTATCAAATATGGACCAATCACACGAAGGGGGGGCGCGCCTTTTGGCGTCTAGCGTCGCCACGGTAAGACTTTTGAAAGAGAAAAGTAATGCGTGGTGTCGCAGGATGTAGACGCACATTTTGATGTATAACACACCTGGGTGCACGTTGCGGTTCGGGCTGAATTAACTGCCGAATGAATGGCATAAATTTCGCCAAAATGACACAATTTATTCAAAATGGCCGACATCCTGTTCGGTTTCGGCCATGGCTCCAAGAGACTTTTCTTTAAGTTGTGCCATGATACAGGTGTGTAGCGATTTTCGTGCATGTACGTCAAACCGTATTGTGGGGCTTGAGGCACAAAGTTTTCCGGGGGGCGCTGTTGAGCCATTTTGCCACGGCCATTAATGCAAACCATGAAATATCAAATTTATCGCCAGGCCTGGCTTGCATGCCAAATTTGGTGCCTTTTGGGGAACTATCAAATATGGACCAATCAGATGAAGGGGGGGTGCGCTTGTTGGCGTCTAGCGTCGCCACGGTAACACTTTTGAAAGAGAAAAGTAATGCGTGTAGTCGCAGGATGGAGACGCACATTTTGATGTATAACACATCTGGGTTCACGATACGGTTCGGGCTGAATTAATTCTCGAAGGAATGGCATATATTGCTCCAAAATTACGCGATTAATTCAGAATGTTCAAAATGGCCGACTTCCTGTTAGGTTTCGGCCATGGCGCCAAGAGACTTTTCTTTTAGTTGCGACATGATACAGGTGTGTACCGATTTTCGTTCATGTACGTCAAACCGTATTATGGGGCTTGAGGCACAAAGTTTTTTCTGTCGAACCAATCAGATGAAGGGTGGGTGCGCTTTTTGGCGTCTAGCGCCGCCACGGTAACGCTTTTGAAAGAGAAAAGTAATGCGTGTTGTCGCAGGATGGAGACGCACATTTTGATGTATAACACACTTGGGGGCACGTTACGGTTCGGGCTGAATTAACTTTCGAAGGAATGGCATAAATTTCGCCAAAATGACACGACTAATTCAAAATGGCCGACTTCCTGTTTGGTTTAGGGCATGACGCCAAGAGACTTTTCTTTCAGTTGTGCCATGATACAGGTGTGTACCGATTTTCGTGCATGTACGTCAAACCGTATCGTGGGGCTTGAGGCACAAAGTTTTCAAGGGGGCGCTGTTGAGCCATTTTGCCACGCCCATTAATGTAAACCATTAAATATCAAATTTTTCGCCAGGCCTGACTTGCATGCAAAATTTGGTGACTTTTTGGGCATGTTTAGGGGGGCAAAAAGGCCCTCCTTTCGTCAGAAGAAAAAAGAAAGAAAAAAAAAAAAAAAAAAAATTCCTACAGATACAATAGGGCCTTCGCACTGAAGGTGCTCGGGCCCTAATAATAATAAAAATTCCTGCAAATACAATAGGGCCTTCGCACTGCAAGTGCTCGGGCCCTAATTAAAGCTGCAAGCAGCAATGAACGGGCCCTCGCACTCACGTCAACCGCCCCCCATAAGCATATCAGAAATGACACCACCCACGACTTCCTATGTCAAACCCTTCAAAAGTTATAGCAGAAAAAAGGGACGACCAGTCAGAAGAAGGGGCGGGGCTAATTCAGGGCAAAGAAGATCAAGGACTCATTACAGAGTCCCATGACACCACCCACGACTCTCTATGTCAAAACATTCAAAAGTTATAGCAGAAAATAGGGACAACCAATCAGAAAAAGGGACTGGGCTAATTGTCACCAATTATGGTCAAGGACTCAATGCCGAGTCCCATGACACCACCCACGACTCTCTATGTCAAACCTTTCAAAAGTTATGGCAGAAAAAAGTATTCTAGGGGGCGCTGTTGAGCCGTGAGGACACGCCCATTAATGCAAACCATGAAAAAAAAAATCTGATCACTCAAATGAACGACGATCATACAGTACAGCTGTATCTCATGGTCCAGAATGTATGATATTATATTAATCTATTATACCATATTATATTACATGTTGTTATTTCATATTAGCGTACCCAGTAATATAGCATATTGTATTATTGCATTGTATGTTGCTTCATTTCATATATTTTCTACTGTATTATATTGTAAAATTATATATCATAGCGATTGCATTATTATATAATTTCAATTTATAACACTAATATACAATTCCTCACACACACACTCCTTCCAAATGTTTCTTTTTTTTCTCCATTATGACAATTGTATGCTGTCATCCGTTATGTTTTTTGTTTTTAAGCTTGTTATGTCTGTTATTCAAATATATTAATACATTCATTAATATGCTATACTGTATTTTGTATATTGTATGTGTGTGTGTGTGTGTGTGTGTGTGTGTGTGTGTGTGTGTGTGTGTGTGTATATATATATATATATATATATATATATAGGTGTGTGTGTGTGTGTGTGTGTGTGTGTGTGTGTGTATACCTGAAGTGTGACTACCTGCAGAACGTATTTTAGCATGAAAGCTTGCATATTTAACGTACATCAAGCATCCTGTATCATAGCTACATGTCTGCCGTTTGTAACAAAGCGAACCGCGTGAAAATCGGTTGAAAATCAAGTGAGTTATAGTTATTTTACTTATGCAGACACCTCCTTCCACAATAGAAGTGAACGCTCTAGAGTTAAAGCGATACCGATCAAAGATGGCGGCCACGCCCGACGTTCTCAGGCAGTCAATGCGGCGCCTCGACCAAGATGGCGGCCGCGCTGAACATCAGCCCCTCCCCCCGCGGGAGCTGCGCGCGCAAACTCCACTCAAATTCAAAAGTTATGGCAGAAAATCGGGACAACCAATCAGAAGAAGGGGAAAGAGAAAAGAAATGTGCGTCGTCACAGGACAGAGACGAACATTTTGATGTAAAAAAAACACAAAAATTGCTGACAAAAATTTTGGCATATCAAGCCAGGCTTGAACTCTCGACCTCTGGCAGCAAAGACCGCAATAATCTGGCTGAGCTAAGTCTCAGCTATTCCTTTTATTTGACCTACTGGCTTAGGACAGACCAACATAGCGATAAAATGTCTGGAACTTTTTTTTTCCAAATTTTTTAAATATTTGTAGGTTATAAATATTAGTAAAACCCTACTATTTAAATTATTACTTTTTCTGTAACCATTCTGCCAAGGTTGTAACCGGGCTGAGCCGGGAATATTTCTGAAGTCACCACATTACAGGGAGCTGATTGGTCGGGGGGCGGGGCCGTCATCACCCTACTCGCCACTGATTGGTCGGGGGGCGGCGCCGTCATCACCCTACTCGCCACTGATTGGTCGGGGGGCGGGGCCGCCATCACCCTACTCGCCACTGATTGGTCAGGGGGCGGGGCCGGAAGACGTTTGAATCAGGAAGCGGGAGTCAGCGCGAGAGCGACTGGCGGCTCGCGGCAATTTTATTATAAAAAAAGGACAACCAATCAGAAGAAGGGGCGGGGCTAATTCAGGCTAATGAAGGTCAAGGACTCCATAAAGAATCTGATGACACCACCCACGACTCTCTATGTCAAACCATTCAAAAGTTATACCAGAAAATCGGGACAACCAATCAGAAGAAGGGGCGGGGCTAATTAAGGCCAACGAAGCTTAAGGACTCATTACAGAGTCCCATGACACCACCCACGACTCTCTATGTGAAACCATTCAAAAGTTATGGCAGAGAAAAGTATTCTAGGGGGCGCTGTTGAGCCGTTAGGCCACGCCCATTAATGGAAACCATGAAATATCACATTTATCGCCAGGCCTGGCTTGCATGCAAATTTTGGTGACTTTTGGAGAACTATCAAATATGGACCAATCAGATGAAGGGTGGGTGCGCTTTTTCGCGTCTAGCGTCGCCACGGTAACACTTTTGAAAGAGAAAAGTAATGCGTGGTGTCGCACGATGGAGACGCACATTTTGGTGTATAACACACCTGGGTGCACGTTACGGTTCGGGCTGAATTAACTGCCGAAGGAATGGCATAAATTGCGCCAAAATTACACAATTAATTCAAAATGGCTGACTTCCTGTTCGGTTTCGGCCATGGCTCCAAGAGACTTTTCTTTAAGTTGCGACATGATACAGGTGTGTATCGATTTTCGTGCATGTACGTCAAACCGTATTGTGGGGCTTGAGGCACAAAGTTTTCCGGGGGGCGCTGTTGAGCCATTTTGCCACGCCCATTAATGCAAACCATGAAATATCAAATTTATCGCCAGGCCTGGCTTGCATGCCAAATTTGGTGCCTTTTGGGGAACTATCAAATATGGACCAATCAGATGAAGGGGGGGTGCGCTTGTTGGCGTCTAGCGTCACTACGGTAACACTTTCGAAAGAGAAAAGTAATGCGTGTAGTCGCAGGATGGAGACGCACATTTTGATGTATAACACATCTGGGTTCACGATACGGTTCGGGCTGAATTAACTCTCGAAGGAATGGCATATATTGCTCCAAAATTACGCAATTAATTCAGAATGTTCAAAATGGCCGACTTCCTGTTCGGTTTCGGCCATGGTGCCAAGAGACTTTTCTTTTAGTTGCGACATAATACAGGAGTTTACCGATTTTCATTCATGTACGTCAAACCGTATTATGGGGCTTGAGGCACAAAGTTTTTTCTGTTGAACCAATCAGATGAAGGGTGGGCGCGCTTTTTGGCGTCTAGCGCCGCCACGGTAACGCTTTTGAAAGAGAAAAGTAATGCGTGTTGTCGCAGGATGGAGACGCACATTTTGATGTATAACACACTTGGGGGCACGTTACGGTTCGGGCTGAATTAACTTTCGAAGGAATGGCATAAATTTCGCCAAAATGACACGACTAATTCAAAATGGCCGACATCCTGTTCGGTTTCGGGCATGACTCCAAGAGACTTTTGTTTAAGTTGTCCCATGATACAGGTGTGTACTGATTTTCGTGCATGTACGTCAAATCGTATCGTGGGGCTTGAGGCACAAAGTTTTCTGGGGGGCGCTGTTGAGCCATTTTGCCACGCCCATTAATGCAAACCTTTAAATATCAAATTTTTCGCCAGGCCTGACTAGGGTGCAAAATTTGGTGACTTTTTGGGCATGTTAAGGGGGGCAAAAAGGCCTTCACTTTGTCAGGAAAATAATAATAATAATAATAATAATAATAATAAAAATTCCTGCAAATACAATAGGGCCTTCGCACTGAAGGTGCTCGGGCCCTAATTAAAGCTGCAAGCAGCGATGAACGGGCCCTCGCACTCACGTCCACCGCCCCCCATAAGCATATCAGAAATGACAGCCCCCACGACTCTCTATGTCAAACCCTTAAAAAGTTATAGCAGAAAATAGGGACAACCAATCAGAAGAAGGGGTGGGGCTAATTCAGGCCAATGAAGGTCAAGGACTCCATACAGAATCTTATGACACCACCCACGACTCTCTATGTCAAATCATTCCAAAGTTATAGCAGAAAATCGGGACAACCAATCAGAAGAAGGGGCGGGGCTAATTAAGGCCAACGAAGCTTAAGAACTCATTACAGAGTCCCATGATACCACCCATGACTTCCTATGTCAAACCATTCAAAAGTTATAGCAGAAAAAAGGGACAACCAATCAGAAGAAGGGGCGGGGCTAATTCAGGCCAATGAAGGTCAAGGACTCCATAAAGAATCTGATGACACCACCCACGACTCTCTATGTCAAACCATTCTAAAGTTATAGCAGAAAATCGGGACAACCAATCAGAAGAAGGGGCGGGGCTAATTAAGGCAAACGAAGCTTAAGGACTCATTACAGAGTCCCATGACACCACCCACAACTCTCTATGTCAAACCATTCAAAAGTTATGGCAGAGAAAAGTATTCTAGGGGGCGCTGTTGAACCGTTTGCCACGCCCATTAATGCAAACCATGAAATATCAAATTTATCGCCAGGCCTGGCTTGCATGCAAAATTTGGTGACTTTTGGAGAACTATCAAATATGGACCAATCACATGAAGAGGGGGCGCGCCTTTTGCCGTCTAGCGTCGCCACGGTAACATTTTTGAAAGAGAAAAGTAATGCGTGGTGTCGCAGGATGTAGACGCACATTTTGATGTATAACACACCTGGGTGCACGTTACGGTTCGGGCTGAATTAACTGCCGAAGGAATGGCATAAATTTTGCCAAAATGACACAATTTATTCAAAATGGCCGACATCCTGTTCGGTTTCGGCCATGGCTCCAAGAAGCTTTTCTTTAAGTTGTGCCATGATACAGGTGTGTAGCGATTTTCGTGCATGTACGTCAAACCGTATTGTGGGGCTTGAGGCACAAAGTTTTCCGGGGGGCGCTGTTGAGCCATTTTGCCACGCCCATAAATGCAAACCATGAAATATCAAATTTATCGCCAGGCCTGGCTTGCATGCAAAATTTGGTGCCTTTTGGAGAACTATCAAATATGGACCAATCAGATGAAGGGGCGGTGCGCTTGTTGCCGTCTAGCGTCGCCACGGTAACACTTTTGAAAGAGAAAAGTAATGCGTGTAGTCGCAGGATGGAGACGCACATTTTGATGTATAACACACCTGGGTGCACGTTACGGTTCGGGCTGAATTAACTGCCGAAGGAATGGCATAAATTGCGCCAAAGTGACACGATTAATTCA
Source organism: Cololabis saira (assembly GCF_033807715.1). NCBI lineage: Eukaryota > Metazoa > Chordata > Actinopteri > Beloniformes > Belonidae > Cololabis > Cololabis saira. Next base: position 12,915,156 of record NC_084587.1, on the reverse strand, counting down.
AAATGGCCGACTTCCTGTTCGGTTTCGGCCATGTCGCCAAGAGACTTTTCTTTAAGTTGTTTACTGATACAGGTGTGTACCGATTTTCGTGCATGTACGTCAAACCGTATCGTGGGGCTTGAGGCACAAAGTTTTCAAGGGGGCGCTGTTGAGCCATTTTACCACGCCCATTAATGCAAACCATTAAATATCAAATTTTTCGCCAGGCCTGACTTGGGTGCAAAATTTGGTGACTTTTTGGGCATGTTAAGGGGGGCAAAAAGGCCATCACTTTGTCAGAAGAAAAATAATAATAATAATTAAAGCTGCAAGCAGCGATGAACGGGCCCTCGCACTCACGGCCACCGCCCCCCCATAAGCATATCAGAAATGACACCACCCAAGACTTCCTGTGTCAAACCATTCCAAAGTTATAGCTGAAAATCGGGACAACCAATCAGAAGAAGGGGCGGGGCTAATTAAGGCCAACGAAGCTTGAAGACTCATTACAGAGTCCCATGACACCACCCACGACTCTCTATGTCAAACCATTCAAAAGTTATGGCAGAGAAAAGTATTCTAGGGGGCGCTGTTGAGCCGTTAGGCCACGCCCATTAATGCAAGCCATGAAATATCAAATTTATCACCAGGCCTGGCTTGCATGCAAAATTTGGTGACTTTTGGAGAACTATCAAATATGGACCAATCAGATGAAGGGGGGGGCGCGCCTTTTGGCGTCTAGCGTCGCCACGGTAACACTTTTGAAAGAGAAAAGTAATGCGCGTAGTCGCAGGATGGAGACGCACATTTCTATGTATAACACACTTGGGGACACGTTACGGTTCGGGCTGAATTAACTGCCGAAGGAATGGCATAAATTTCGCCAAAATGACACGATTAATTCAAAATGGCCGACATCCTGTTTGGTTTCGGGCATGACCCCGAGAGACTTTTGTTTAAGTTGCGCCATGATACAGGTGTGTACCGATTTTCGTGCATGTACGTCCAACAGTATTGTGGGGCTTGAGGCACAAAGTTTTCAAGGGGGCGCTGTTGAGCCATTTTGCCACGCCCATTAATGCAAACCATTAAATACCAAATTTTTCACCAGGCCTGGCTTGGGTGCAAAATTTGGTGCCTTTTGGGGAACTATCAAATATGGACCAATCAGATGAAGGGGGGGTGCGCTTGTTGGCGTCTAGCGTCGCCACGGTAACACTTTGGAAAGAGAAAAGTAATGCGTGTAGTCGCAGGATGGAGACGCACATTTTGATGTATAACACATCTGGGTTCACGATACGGTTCGAGCTGAATTAACTCTCGAAGGAATGGCATATATTGCTCCAAAATTACGCAATTAATTCAGAATGTTCATAATGGCCGACTTCCTGTTCGGTTTCGGCCATGGCGCCAAGAGACTTTTCTTTTAGTTGCGACATGATACAGGAGTGTGCCAACTTTCGTTCATGTACGTCAAACCGTATTATGGGGCTTGAGGCGCAAAGTTTTTTCTGTCTGAACCAACCAGATGAAGGGTGGGCGTGCTTTTTGGCGTCTAGCGTCGCCACGGTAACGCTTTTGAAAGAGAAAAGTAATGCGGGTGGTCGCAGGAGGGAGACGCACATTTTGATGTATAACACACCTGGGTGCACGTTACGGTTCGGGCTGAATTAACTTTCGAAGGAATGGCATAAATTTCGCCAAAATGACGCAACTAATTCAAAATGGCCGACTTCCTGTTCGGTTTCAGGCATGACGCCAAGAGACTTTTCTTTAAGTTGTCCCATGATACAGGTGTGTACCGACTTTCGTGCATGTACGTCAAACTGTATCGTGGGGCTTGAGGCACAAAGTTTTCAAGGGGGCGCTGTTGAGCCATTTTGCCACGCCCATTAATGTAAACCATTAAATATCAAATTTTTCGCCAGGCCTGGCTTGCATGCAAAATTTGGTGACTTTTTGGGCATGTTAAGGGGGGCAAAAAGGCTTTCACTTTGTCAGGAAAATAATAATAATAATAACTAGAAAATTTCTGGAAATTTTGATATGGGCATGCCCTACCGCCCATTCGAGCCCTCTCGCTGCTTTGGTTTGGGGCTGCAGTGTTTGTGTTCGGGGCGGTTTTATGTCAGTTTGAGGTGTTTACGGTTGTATTTCATTCATTCCTGTGCTCCCAATAGCTATTAATGGGGCGCGCTTTTTGCCGTCTAGCGTCCCCACGGTAACGCTTTTGACTGAGAAAAGCAATGGCCATCGAGGCACGATGGAGACGCATCCAACGATGTATGCCATGCATGGGTGCACGTTCCGGTTCAGGCTACGTAAACGGATAGTTTTTTTTTCCACCATGGTTTTAAAAAACCCATCCGAATGAATGGGGCCATTTGGCATGGATTTTACATTAAACTTTCCTTAAATCACAGCTTCATGAAATTTTAATACGTTAAAGGTCACAGCGTGCCGAGTCAGGGAACATTTGTATGATGTCTCTACGATAATCTGTTGCCTAGCAACAAGCGTCCAAAGTCAAACGGAAATTAAAAAAAAAATGAAAGGTCAATATCACAAAAACTTTAAAAAATGGCATAATGAGGTTCTAGGCTCCGTTAGTGCCAATCGGGCCGAGTGTTTGAAAGTTTGAACTATGTCTCTACGATAAAGTCCGGCCGAGCAATAAGCGTCTGAATTTTCGCCTTTTTTTTGGCTTTTTGGCATCTAGCGTTGCCACGGTAGCACTTTTGACTGAAAAAAGTAATGCCCATCGAGGCACGATGGAGACGCATCCAACGATATATGCCATGCATGGGTGCACATTGCGGTCCGAGCAGTATTAACAGATTGTTTATTCACATGCTCTCCCATACAAATGCATAGGTTTTTGTTGCCATGGTAACAAGCCCCATAGGATAGAATGGGACAATTTGGCTTTAATATCTCAAAAGCTGTAAACGACAGCGTAATGAGACCTCAGTATGTTGTAGTCCACATCAACCTGAGTCTTTTAACGTTGGAACAAAGTCTCTGCGATACCGCGTTGCCGCGCAACAAGCATCCGAAGTTCCGTTAGCATCAAAATGAACAATGTGGAATATCTCAAAAACCGTAATAGCAAGCATGACGAGACTAAAATATGTTGCAGTACAAAGCGTCCCGGGTTTGTCAATGTTGTAATGATGTCTGTACGATAAACCGTTGCCTAGCAACAAGCGTCCAAAATAAAATAGATTTTTTTTTTAAATTGAAAGTTAAATATCGCAAAAACCGTAATAAGTAGCATGATGAAGTTTTATGGTCCTTTAGTGACTATCGGGCCGAGTGTTTGAAAGTTTGAACGATGTCTCTACGATAAAGTTCGGCCGAGCAATAAGCGTGGGAATTTTCGCCTTTTTTTTTGCTTTTTGGCAACTAGCGTTGCCAAGGTAACCCCTATTACGGAGAAAAGTAATGCCCATCGAATCACGATGGAGACGCATCCAACGATGTATGCCATGCATCGGTGCACGTTGCGGTTCGGGCCGTATTAACGGACGAAAAAAAGTGCGGAATAAGAATAATAATAATAATAATAACTAGAAAATTTCTGGAAATTTTGATATGGGCATGCCCTACTGCCCATTCGTCCCCTCTTGCTGCTTTGGTTTGGGGCTGTAGTGGTTGTGTTCGGGGTGGTTCTATGTCAGTTTGAGGTGTTTTTACGCTTGTATTTCATTCATTCCTGTGCTCCCAATAGTTATTAATGGGGCGCGCTTTTTGGCATCTAGCGTTGCCACGGTAACGCTTTTGACTGAGAAAAGTAATGCCCATCGAGGCAAGATGGAGACGCATCTAACGATGTATGCCGTGCATGGGTGCACGTTCCGGTTCAGGCTACGTTAACGGATAGGTTTTTTTTTTCACCATGGTACAAAACCCCATCCGAATGAATGGGGCCATTTGGCCTGGATTTTGACATAAAATTTCCTTAATTCCCAGCTTCATGAAATTTGAGTATGTTGAATTCCACAGCGTGCCGAGTCAGGGGACATTTGTACGATGTCTCTACGATAACCTGTTGCCTAGCAACAAGCGTCCAAATTCAAACAGAAATAAAAAAAAAAAATGAAAGGTCAATATCGCGAAAACTGTAGTAATTAGCATAATGAGGTTGTAGGGGCCGTTACTGCCAATCGGGCCGAGTGTTTGAAAGTTTCAACCATGTCTCTACGATAAAGTTCGGCCGAGCAATAAGCGTCCGAATTTTCGCCTTTTTTTTTGCTTTTTGGCATCTAGCGTTGCCACGGTAACACTTTTTACTGAGAAAAGTAATGCCCATCGAGGAACCATGGAGACGCATCCAACGATGTATGCCATGTATGGGTGCATGTTCCGGTTCAGGCTATGTTAACGGATAGGTTTATTTTTCACCATGGTAAAAAACTCCATCCGAATGAATGGGGCCATGTGGCCTGGATTTTGACATAAAATTTCCTTAAATCCCAGCTTCATGAAATTTGAGTATGTTGAAGTCCACAGCGTGCCGAGTCGGGAAACATTTGTACCATGTCTCTACGATAACCTGTTGCCTAGCAACAAGCGTCCAAAGTCAAATGGAAAAAAAAAAAAAAAAGAAAGGTCAATATCACAAAAACTGTAATACTTGGCATAATGAGCTTGTACGTACCTTTAGGGACAATCAGGCCGAGTGTTTGAAAGTTTGAACGATGTCTCTACGACAAAGTTCGGCCGAGCAATAAGCGTGGGAATTTTCGCCTTTTTTTTTGCTTTTTGGCAACTAGCGTTGCCCCGGTAACCCCTATTACGGAGAAAAGTAATGCCCATCGAGGCATGATGGAGACGCATCCAACGATGTATGCCATGCATGGGTGCACATTCCGGTTCGGGCCGCATTAACGGACGAAAAAAAGTGCGGAATAAGAATAATAACTAGAAAATTTCTGGAAATTTTGATATGGGCATGCCCTACCGCCCATTCGTCCCCTCTCGCTGCTTTGGTTTGGGGCTGTAGTGGTTGTGTTCGGGGTGGTTCTATGTCAGTTTGAGGTGTTTACAGTTGTATTGCATTCATTCCTGTGCTCCCAATAGTTTATAATGGGATGCGCTTTTAGGCGTCTAGCGCCCCCCACGGTAACACTTTTGACTGAAAAAAGTAATGCCCATCGAGGCAACATGGAGACGCATCCAACGATGTATGCCATGCATGGGTGCACGTTGCGGTTCAGGCTACATTAATGGATAGGTTTTTTTTTCACCGTGGTAAAAAGCCCCATCCGAATGAATGGGGCCATTTGGCCTGGATTTTGACATAAAATTTCCTTAAATCACAGCTTCATGAATTTTGAATATGTTGAAGTCCACAGCGTGCCGAGTCGGGGAACATTTGTAAGATGTCTCTACGATAATCTGTTGCCTAGCAACACGCGTCCAAAGTCAAATGAAAATAAAAAAATAAATAAAAGGTTAGTATCGCAAAAACTTTAATAAATGGCATAATGAGTTTGTACGGTCCGTTAGTGCTGATCGGGCCGAGTGTTTGAAAGTTTGAACGATGTCTCTACGATAAAGTTCGGCCGATCAATAAGCATCTGAATTTTCGCCTTTTTTTTTGCTTTTTGGCAACTAGCGTTGCCACGGTAACACTTTTGACTGAGAAAAGTAATGCCCATCGAGGCCACGATGGAGACGCATCCAACGATGTATGCCATGTATGGGTGCACGTTCCGGTTCGGGCAGCATTAACAGATTGTTTATTCACATGCTCCCCCATACAAATGCATAGGTTTTTGTTGCCATGGTAACAAGCCCCATAGGATAGAATGGGACAATTTGGCTTTAATATCTCAAAAGCTGTAAACGACAGCGTAATGAGACCTCAGTATGTTGTAGTCCACATCAACCTGAGTCTTTTAACGTTGGAACAAAGTCTCTGCGATACCGCGTTGCCGCGCAACAAGCATCCGAAGTTCCGTTAGCATCAAAATGAACAATGTGGAATATCTCAAAAACCATAATAGCAAGCATGACGAGACTAAAATATGTTGCAGTACAAAGCTTCCCGGGTTTGTCAATGTTGTAATGATGTCTGTACGATAAACCGTTGCCTAGCAACAAACGTCCAAAATAAAAGGGATTTTTTTTTTAAATTGAAAGTTAAATATCGCAAAAACCGTAATAACTAGAATGATGAAGTTGTATGGTCCTTTAAAGACTCTCGGGCCGAGTGTTTCAAAGTTTGAACGATGTCTCTACGATAATGTTCGGCCGAGCAATGAGCGCGGGAATTTTCGCCTTTTTTTTTGCTTTTTGGCAACTAGCGTTGCCACGGTAACCCCTATTACTGAGAAAAGTAATACCCATCGAATCACGATGGAGACGCATCCAACGATGTATGCCATGCATGGGTGCACGTTGCGGTTCGGGCCGTATTAACGGACGAAAAAAAGTGCGGAATAATAAGAATAATAAGAAAAGGGAAACTTTTCTGTATACCAATATATCGCCTTCATTTTCATGTTTTTCCTCATTTTTTCGGGCGTGTTTTAGTTTTTGGGGATTTTTTTTTTCCACATCAGTGCGGGGTCATGCTGTACACCCGCTGGTGTGACGTGGGACTTTTGCGACTTTAGCTTGTTAGCAAAATGCTAGCAACATTGCCCTTTGGGCCATTCTGGACGATTGCAATATGGTCATGCCATTACTTGGCATGCCCATAATAAAAAGAAAAGGGAAACCTTTTCTAGATACTAATATATCGCCTTCATTTTCATGTTTTTCCTCGTTTTTCCGGCCGTGTTTTAGTTTTTGGGGATTTTTTTTTTCCACATCAGAGCGGGGTCATGCTGTACACCCGCTGGTGCGCAGTGGGACTTTTGCGACTTTAGCTTGTTAGCAAAATGCTAGCAACATTGCCCTTTGGGCCATTCTGGACGATTGCAATATGGTCATGCCATTACTTGGCATGCCCATAATAAAAATAAGAAAAGGGAAACCTTTTCTGGGTACTAATTTACGCCTTCATTTTCATGTTTTTCCTCATTTTTTCGGCCGTGTTTTACTTTTTGGGGATTTTTTTTTTCCACATCAGTGCGGGGTCATGCTGTACACCCGCTGGTGTGCAGTGGGACTTTTGCGACTTTAGCATGCTAGCAGCATTGCCCTTTGGGCCATTCTGGACGATTGCAATATGGTCATGCCACTACTTGGCATGCCCATAATAAAAATTCCTGCAAATACAATAGGGCCTTCGCACTGCAAGTGCTCGGGCCCTAAAAATTCCTGCAAATACAATAGGGCCTTCGCACTGCAAGTGCTCGGGCCCTAATAATAATAATAAAAATTCCTGCAAATACAATAGGGCCTTCGCACTGCAAGTGCTCGGGCCCTAATAATAAAAATTCCTGCAAATACAATAGGGCCTTCGCACTGCAAGTGCTCGGGCCCTAATAATAATAAAAATTCCTGCAAATACAATAGGGCCTTCGCACTGCAAGTGCTCGGGCCCTAATAAAAATTCCTGCAAATACAATAGGGCCTTCGCACTGCAAGTGCTCGGGCCCTAATAAGACAAATATTCTTGTTAAGATTTTGAGTTTTTGCAGAGATCCATTTTACTTATCCTGTGAAGGACAGAGTCATATTGATAAGTTCAGAAAAGTGTTTTTTATTGTTGTGTTTTGATGTATTTGATGTAAGCCCAGTGGATATTTAAAGCTTACAGAAGGCTGCATTTAACTGCTGCTATGTCATTCCTGCAGTATTTCTGCAGGTGTTTTGGTCACTGCTATTATTTGTAATATATTATATTATTTGTAATCTGCACAAATTATCTGTCCCCATATGATAAAATCCAACATCCCCCCCTGATTTTTTGTTACAGCTCAAGTACTGAATACAACATGCACTTTATACTAGACTACCACTTACATTACAACATATCACAAACACATGAAACATTTTGTGGTCCCGAAGTGTACATTTATATATATGAGCTTAACAATTGTTTCTTTAACTGGCGTTTGAATATGGAGATGCTTAATGGGTAAAATTGCTTAATGACAACATCATCAATGACAATTTATTCTTTTTTTTTTTTATTACACAACTAATTGTATAATCAGTATTTCTAATCCATATTCATGTAGTATTCAATCAGGTTAATTAACTTTAATTTAATTACAAAAGAAATCCAGTACCGCGTTTAGACAAACTTGTTTTTTTATGATTAGATAAGCCTCAGAATGATTTAAGCCTAATTTCAATCAGCCTGTTTCTGTAATGTTGATTACCACCTCCCAGCGTTTCCCGCCCCACTCGTCCCCCTCATCAGTGTGGGTTTTCTACTGGTGCTCCAGTTTCCTTCTGCAACCCGGCCATGAGTTAGCTGTGTGGTGACTCTAAACCGGCTGCTGGAATTATTGTGGTCATGCACGATTGTCTGCCTCTCCGCTCTTAGCTGTACAGTGGCAAAAGAGTATGTGAACCCTTTAAAAATAATTGGAGCATTGCTCAGTTGCAAGTACGCAAAGCCTGTACTTGTGTAGTTCATACTTGGCAAGTACGACTCAGGTGAATGTACTCTGGAGGACGCAAGGACACGTGTCTCTCTTTTTGCAACTGGAACAGCAGTGTACTTGTGTATTTGATCATAGCTCAACAAACAGGCAAACTTTATTGGAAAATATGTGCACTTTAACTAGGTAAATAATAAACAACCTTATTACTGCAAATGAATAAAATTGAGAATAGACCATGTATTGCTCTTGCTTTAGTTTATATAACCCTTCATTTATAAATATATGATTAAATTGATTTTTACCCTTTTGTATGTCAGCCGTGATATAACGAAACAAAACAATATACCGTAAATGTCTCAGGAAATTTTAGAATAGGCTCTGTCTTTATGAATTTACCATAGATATGAAGTTATAACAAATATATAATCAAATGCAAATAATTTAAAACTACATTCTCTTCTTTCTCTCTTAACTTATTGATGCCAAATGCATTCTGGGATGCTTTGCAATCTCAAGTCTACACCAAGTGCCAACCATCTTCTGCTTTGCCGCTTATGTGGAAGTAAGATTTGTTGCAGTTCCTTGTCTGGCCACTAGAGGCGAGCTCCAAAAACCAGTCAATCTCAATTTACACACGTTAAAATGTTCACATTTAGAGCCGAAATAAACATATTTACAGCCTGGTTCAAAAAGCTGTTTTTCCATGACAACTCTGAGGGGGGTGGATTTAAAAACATTTTTTTTGGTACGTCAGGAGAATTCATAAAAAGCAATACATTTATTTCTAGTATGACAATGAGCTCAGCCCATGGTTAGCTGTTATCACTTCATCATCTCTTATTGCAGGCTACCAGCTTAGTGAAGCAATCACCTGCTTGTACCAACCCAACGTGAGATAAACGCAGCAGTCATTTTTGAGTTCTCCATCAAATGGACATGTGAAACTAGATATTTTGCTGTAAACCTCTGCCGGCAGCTCTGTAACTATTTTGCCGAGGATCGGCTGAAGGAGCTAGTCATCTGCTTACATCTGGAACAGGATACCCTGTAATCTCAAAGGGTTTCTAGGTATCCTTCAGTCCACAGCTTAACAAGTTGTATGCAAAACATCCGTGTTCATGAGAAAGAAAGAAAAATCTGAATTTTGCTAAAGAGCCCCCTGGCAATCCATAAAGCTATTGGGAAATGTTTTGTGGACTCATAGAACAAAAAGTGAATTGTCCAGGAACAATACTCAGCACTGTGTATGGCACACAAAGACTTACCAACATCCATAAATCATCCCAGCAGGGAAGTATGGTGGAGAGAGTATCAGGATTTAGATTTCAAGACCTGGACCACCTATCATCATTTAGGGAGAAATTAATTTCAAGGTTATCCAAATATCATACAGGACAACGTCAGGGTCTTCATGTCAGCTGAATCTTAATGGAATCTGGTAGCAGGACAATAATCCCAAGCATGAAAGTAAATTCACCACAGAATGACTTCAGCAGCAAAAAAAAAAAGAATCTATCTTTGGCTGTAGCTCAGTCGGAGCCCAGATCCTAATTATATAGTTGCTTTAGCAAAACCTCATTAAGTTCACAGCAGATATCCTACATTTGTGTCTGAGCTGAAGCAGTCGAATGGACTGATCCAGGATGACTGAAAAGCTTGAAGTTGTTGCTGTCAAAGGAGGTTCCAACTTAACTCAAGGGTTCACTTACTTTTTTTCTCCAGCACTGAGACTGTTTAAAGTGTTCAAATTGTTTGTGTGTTATCAGCAGAAGCACATCATGTTTGTCTGTTATTGCATGACAATGACAATCAGGCCAAAATCTTGATGTGATGAATTGATGGAGAAAACCAGTTCCAGAGGGAAAGAGAAGATGCTTCATAAAACATTTGTCCTTGTCCTTGTTTAAATATAAAAGCCATAGATATACACACACAATCTAAAAATAGATCAACACAGTTAAGCAAAAATATGATCTATTAATGTTTGTTTTCTAATATTACATCCCTATAAGATACAAAGTGGCAAACATTTGCTTCTTGCGTGACCTCGTACTGGCACGGAAACAGCAACTAAACGTTTATGGTCACTGTTGATGAGTCCTTCAGATCCACTTGCTGGAATTTTCGCCAATAACTTTATGGAGAACAGCTTGAACTCTGGGATGTTGGCGGCTTTCCTCACATTAACTGCTCGCCGCGGGTCCTTCCACAACATTTCTGTGTGATTAAGGTCAGGACTTTGATTTGGCTCTTCCAAAACACTTTCTTAAATCTCGGTAACGCTGCTGCATATTAAAATTACATTTATGGTGTTTTTTTAAAAAGTACTCAGAGCCACAGAATCAACACCTGTCTATATCTTACAGTCTAGGTCAGCGATGGCCCAAAAACGTTGGCCCAAAACTAAGCACGGCTCATTTTTACACAGATTTATAGCTTGATGGTTTGTGGAAGATGCCTGAAAGTAAGAACACTTCTGACACTCCATGCCAAAGTAAAAATATCTGTAATCTACAGTCAGAGCCGCCGCAAGGGGTGTGCGAACCGTGCGACCGCACGGGGCCTCGCGCTATGGGCCGTTTTTGAAAAAAAAAAAAAAAAAAACGTTTTTTTTTTTCGTTTTTTTCCCTTATAAATATCAACAGTCACATTCCATTACAGACCTAAATGTGTACTAGTCTGTGCATATCAATAAAATATATGTGCAATGATGCGCGTGTCTGTTGTTCAATACAACTGATCAGACCAAGCGCAGACACAAGCTGCTCTGATCCAGACGGTGGAGTTGGAACAAACTGTCACACAATGTCGAGAGAACGAGACAGATTCAGGAAATTTCCATCAGGGGATGAAAAAAGAAAAAAACTAAAGAAAATGGAAGAGTTTAATGCCTCTCTGAAAGGCTTGTTTGATAAATTTGTTAGAAAAATCACCAATCCGACCGGGTCTCAAGCAGCCGTGGGGCCCCGCGTCGAGGCAAGTCAAATGATGATGAGGCAGGGGAAGGTATCCAGTATTTTGCTAATTGGAGAGTTAAAATTGCGCATATAGACACCCGATCCGACCCAAAAAACCCAAAAATTTCAAGGGCCCCCCCAAGCCATTTCGCACAGGGCCTCGCAAATCTCCCAGACGGCTCTGTCTACAGTACCTGGAACCGTTTTAAATGTGAACCCAGCTCGTCACAAAGTGGATTATTTGTCCATGTTGGATGCCTGTACACAACACAGTACTTTCTTTCATTTTTTTTGTTTTTACTGTGTACTTCACCAGATGGTGCCTTAATGAGCCGAAGCTGTCATTGTTTAAAATACGCAGCGTAAGGGATGGACTGGCACAGAGTGAAATATCCTTTACAAATTTGAACAAGGTCATAATAAATTGGTCAGCAGTCCCCCAAAATGGCTGGTGAAACCGTTTGATTTATGTTTGTCTGTAATTGAATGAGGAAATAGAGTGACCTCTGCTAAGCCTGAAAATTGTATCGCACACGAGGGATGTGGAAGAATTATTTCTTCCCATCACCAGCTATGATCCTCTCTGCAACTATTAACTATACTGTGAACATTAGCCTGCAAAGACAGTGAACACGAGGGGGGTTTCGTCGGCTGGAGTCCATATTTACCCATCAGGAGGGATGTGATTTCATAGAGGTTAAAGAGTGAATAAAAAGCGACTGATGACACATGAAACATTTCTCTCCCTGGTCAGGAGCTTTTTATTAACTATTCAGCTGCAACAGCAAAGCACAGATATTGACATAAATCATGCTGTTATATGTTCTAACCTGTTACTACAGGACCTTGAAGCCGTGTGTAGGAAACTATCAACCAAAATGATGAAAAAAGGTGCATAAAGAGGCAATTTCCCTGCCAGATGGCTGTGGATACTCCCTTTTCATGCTGATTCAAATGCGAGCCCTTGAAAGATAGTTATAAAAACATTCTGGTCTTAATGCGGCTGAACGGTACCCTGAGATAGAAACTGGCCATGGGACTGACTGATTCTGTAATACTTAGTCGAGCATCTTTGGAATGCAACACATCGTATCATCTGAGAATGATTCAAAAATAAAAAAATCTCAATTAGATGATATTTGGTAAGTACGACGGAGTATTAGGGCCAAACTAAGACAAAAAAAATTGGAAATTACGAGAATAAAGTCATAATATAATGAGAATAAAGTCGTAAAATTACGAGAATAAAGTCGTAATATTGTGAGAATAAAGTCGTAATAGAATAAAGTCGTAATATTATGAGAATAAAGTCGTAATATTACGAGAATAAAGTCGTAATATTGTGAGAATAAAGTCGTAAAATTACGAGAATAAAGTCGTAATATTGTGAGAATAAAGTCGTAATAGAATAAAGTCGTAATATTATGAGAATAAAGTCGTAATATTACGAGAATAAAGTCGTAAAATTACGAGAATAAAGTCGTAAAATTCCGAGAATAAAGTTGTAACATTACGAGAATAAAGTCGTAATATTACGAGAATAAAGTGGTAATTTATGAGAATAAAGTCATAATATTATGAAAATAAAGTGGTAATTTATGAGAACTATAACAGGAAGAGCAGTCTTCTCCCTGTGTTAAAATGAAGAATATTGAGCATCTTGTGAAGTTATATTTTTATATATAATATATTACAACTTTATTCTCGTAATATTACGACTTTATTCTCAAAATATTACGACTTTATTCTCGTAATATTATGACTTTATTGTCGTAATATTATGACTTTATTCTCGTAATTTTACGACTTTATTCTCATTACATTATGACTTTATTCTCGTAATTTCCTTTTTTTGTTTTTTTGTTTGGCCCTAATACTCCGTCGTAGGTAAGAAACCAAATCCTTATATGAAATAAGATTTTAAAGTGATGGTGTAAGCCGGCCTGTACAGAAGATTATGAGTTGAGTGGAAGTCCTTAACGTCTGGGGAAAACTAGTGTAGATTCCAAATGTTTTTGATAACGTAAATTATATTTCTTCTATTTTTTCAGTTTAAACCAAATTGATAGAACAAATGGACATTGATCCAAAGTGGATGAAATTGATTATTAATTACGCTCCTCTGGATTCAACTTTGATATCCAGGGAGCAGTACCGACGGATGGAAAGAAACTGCTTCTGGCAAACGACCATTCAGAGGGATGAACCATGTGATGTTGGCAGAGTGACAAGCAGCCTGGCATCAACAAGAGACGTGCAAGATGGCGTTGCAGTGCAGTAGGAATAACAGTGAATCACTGTTAATGCTTTTGATATGAGAAGTTGTTAATCCAAGGTGTTAATTGGAATTCTAGAGACATCCCGGTTGTTTAGAAAAGTGACCCTTGGATGCTCCTGTATGAATCATCCCATGAATCTCACCCTTGGCCTGGAGCAGTTGGTATGTTCTGTACCGGGGTGCATGGGTTTAATAAGCCCCAAGTGTTAAACTGAAATTTCAAAATGGTTATTATTTGAAGTTGTCATAGATTTTAAAGGGGACCTATTATGAAAAACATGTTTTTTTTTGCTTTAACATATATAAAGTGGGGGGAGTGGGGGCCTAGAGGTTACAGAGGGGGGTTGGAGTCTGGGGGTCCCAGGTTCAAGCCCCTGGATTGCAACCGAGGTCAACTACTTTGGGCCCCTGAGCAAAGACCTCAACCCCAACCGCTCCCCGGGCGCCGTTCATATGGCAGCCCACTGCTCTCTAGTCTAATTAGAGATGGGTTAAATGCAGAGAAAGAATTTCCCCGTTGTGTAAAGGAAGAAAAATCTAAATAAAAAATCAAATCAAATGAAGTGGTCTCCCCTCAGCCTGCCAACTCAGAGAAGGAGGAAAGCAACCAAATTCTGCAGTGTCTGTACAGCTGCCCGGATGATCCGTCCAGTGTCATGTGGATCTACGAGCCGTTCAGATTCTGCTCCCGTCGTTACGTAACGATTTACACTGGTTGGCCTCCGATGCGTGAAACCACGCCCACAACTAACTCTGGCCGTAACAACAACAACTCCGCTGGCCAGAGCTTTTTTTCATAGCGTGATTTCTACCACCATTTTTTCGTAGCGGTGTATTGTGATGGCGTCTGTTCGAGCTATACATGCGAATTGCTCTGTTGTTGGTTGTAAAAACCAACACTTAGTTCCCTCCCCTGCTACACGTAATTCAGGCAGCCAATCAGCACAGAGCCTCATTATCATAGCCCCGCCCACTGAGAATCCTGCATAGATAATGAGGTTAGAGAATGAGATGATAAAGACATGGCTCAGTGGCTGAATTTCTAATTTATTTAGCAAAAAAAATCAAAAGCTTGTTTTTTTTAGACATTCAAGGCCTGTTTAAAATAGGTATTAGATGCCATAAAAAGTCTCCTTTAAAATTAAATTGGCTTTTCAAGAGGGAGTTTGTTTGTAAGTTTGATTTGGTGACATCACCACTAAGAAAAATATAATTTCTAACACCCTGTTACGGTCTTCATGACTGATTTTTTAGTTTAGGCTACCATTGAGTGTTATTGTCCAATCAGCCACCATTGGTCCCGCCCCCTTTGGGGTGATTTCAGCCAGGTTGAAAATCACCCAGGATTTCCCTTATATACTCTAATGTACTATCAGTGTTTTTGATGTCTCACCAGTGCAATCACTCTGGGTTCTGGGAGGACTCCCACAAACATCTCTATGTCCAACGTGACATCAGACTAACATCGGTAGCTGCCAGAGATCCTACAGCAGCAAAGTGCAGCACTCTGAGGTAATTCCTCCACATTTCTGACACTGCCTGATGTCTGTCACAGTTCACAGTGAAACGGGAAAAAAGATGAAAGATATACAGACTTTGCTGTAATACACATTGTATTTTTCCATGAAGGCACTCTAGTAGACGTTAACCTTACTGACATGGATATGTTAAGATGTTATTACACTGATAAAATATTTCCCTCTAATTCTAAGCTCCTTCGTGACTTCAAAACGCTGTTGCACCGGTGTGACCACAGCTTATGCATATTAAACATTAGGAGGACGAGAACACAATTGTAACATTGCTACTATTATGTTGTGAAAAAAAGTTCAAGCACATATTATTACATAAACCTACAATATTTCTACTTTGTAGAAAAACCTCCAATTTCAAAAGTTTGTTTATGTGAAACAAAAAATAAAGCTGAGCACCTAAACTCAATCAGCGAAGTTGATAGAAGAAGCTTGTTAGTTTTCATTTTGACCCCACAAAAATATTTTCACTCTGAATTTACTCCACTGAATTTATCTGACAGTTATAGTTACTGAGCTGATTAAGACATTAAAAACCTATCACGACACAATGATGATTGTGTAAAATATAATGAATTGTTAAACAGTAGATTTAACCACCTCATTGAGTTCATTTTGGTGTGTAATGAACTCTTTAACTTTAATTCTTTCAGTAGATTCAGCTGCTGAAAACTCTGGTTACAAACTTCAACTGAAGCACAGTTTGGTAGAAATGTACTTGTTGATCAAAATGTATTTGGTAAACAAAATATCTACAACATCACAAAAAAAACCCCAAAAAGAACAAAACGCTGGCCTGCCATAAATTAACAAGGTTTTTTGATATGATATTAATTTTATTTTGGAAGGTTGGAGGGACAAATGCGACAAAATAATACATTTTGGGGAAAAATATTAGTCAAAAACAAATTTGTAGACAGAGACAGTTTGACCTACTTTAGGAACAGTCTCAAGGAAACATTCCTCCATCTTCTCTGCCATGAAAAAGTCTCTCTAAAGACACTCGAGCTTTGGTTTGACTTATTCTTGGGTTAAATAGTTAGACCAAAAAAAAAAAAATGTTTTAATGCTATAATATTGCTTTCAAATGCATTTTTCAATTTTTTTACACATTTGCAGCACAGCAGGAGCGAGAAAATGTGATCATTCAGGCACATGTTTAATTAATACTGTCTAACATTCCCAGGATATTTAAGGACATCCAGCCTCCTCCACATTCTGAAGATGACTGCTGTTCCTGTCATCCGTCTCTTCACTTCTAATTCTACATTCAGGCTTCTCACAGAGTTGCGGGACTGCGATTAGTTTGGATCAGAAGCCGGCCGCCAAGTCCTGATTCTGTGGAACTTCCATCCATCCATCCATTTTCTAGCCATTATCTATACCCGTGTTATCCTCTGCAGGGTCACAGGGGTCTGCTGGAGCCGATCCCAGCTCATCACAGACGAGAGGCAGGAATACACCTGGACAGGTCGCCAGTCTATCGCAGGGCTCTGTGGAACTTAACATATCAAAATTTGTCCACCTTTTTACTCCATCGCTACTAGATTTTGGAATAAACTGAGGCTGAATTTTCTTCCTTCAGTGAAAACCAGCAGAGTCAGCAGAGTCTGGGTGACCCACTCCCTCCCTGCACAAGTTGGCAGCTTCTGGAAGTGGAACTTTCCTATGATTGATGTCCCATATGAAACTCACCTACAGCTACTTGACTGATGATCAGGGATGTCATAATTTAAAAAAAAAAAAAAAAGCAATGATTACAGTTTATTCATCACTACCAGTTTACTTCTGAAGACAGTGATGGGAAGCGTTTCAACATTTTAAAGTGCATAATTACTTCATCATCACTAAAATGTTGAGAAATGTCTTCTGTGTCATTAGCACTTACAGTAGCAAAGGGGTGGGCCATTCCTGGTCCTCTAGGGGTCGTGTCCTGCATGCTTTAGACGTGTCCCTCCTTAAACACACCCTAATGGCAATGGCACCAATGGCTGTCATTAACCGACGTGCAGACCATAATTATGTTCTTATAACCACCATTAACTGGAATCAGGTGTGTCAAAGCAGGAACTCATCTAAAACATGCTGGACACGGCCCCCGAGGAGCAGGAGTCTCCCACCTCTCACCTTGCAGTTCCTTGATTCGATTAATTACAGTCTTGTGTTATTTCTTTTTTTAAATCTCTTGTTCCTGAAAGAGTTATCTGATGAATTGTGGGCATTATTTGTGTCAAACATTGACCAGAGTCTTTTATTATTTATTCACGTTAAAACCCCATGCAGTCACAACACAATAAGCACTGGTCAGTGTTTAGACTAAAAGGTCACCAGTAATCGTGCTAGGCCCGGCTAGTGGGTGTAAAGCCACATTCATGTGCACCACCTTGGTGCTAAATTAGTGGGTTCTGCCCTCTGTATGAAAGTGGTATAGCTGTAAAGTAAAACTGAAACATATTTTATGGTGGAATAATTGTCATTTTTTCAAGTCCAACATCCACTAAAAAAGTTTTAAAATATGTCCATAACATTTTATGAGCAAAACAGACATCATGAGTACAATCAGCCGTCAAATATTATGTCTGTAGAGTTCGGTCATTAATCTATGCAGCAAGACGCCTTACAGTCTCAGAAAGGCAAGGTTGAAGGAACCAATCTTGACCACTTACATGCCACCCAAAGACTCGTAAAACGGCAGAAGATACTCCTCAATTATTATGAAGTATTTAGTTCCAGATGGTCCAGCTAAAGATAGCACACCATCAATGTGTGTCAATGTGCTTCCAGGAGTTTTTGATTATCTATAAGTATTTGATTTGATACATTGATTATTATTATTTTATCAGTTAAAGGCATTCTCCCTGATTCTCCCTGAGCTAGCAATAATTTTGAAAGAGGCACCTCTAAGCCCCCCCCCATTCGGTCCGAATGATACGGATTGGTCCAGGTCCAGGAAGGGAAAGAACCAATCAGATGTCTTCATTTTAAACCACGCCCCCCCGCCCTGTCCCATGCGCGCACTCGCTTCCAGCCCCCCATGTCCACTTCCCACGGGTCCTCCTGGGCTCACAGTGTCCCAGTGTAACCCCCCTCCCTCCCCTCTGCCACGGACCCCAGTATATAGATATTATGTAGTTATTTCCAGAGCGGGTCGGTCCCCGCTGTGTGTGACCGGGGAGCGGGAGCCGTTAGTCCGCTGCTGCTGCTGCTGCTGCTGCTGCTGCTGCTGCTGCTCTCTGCCCAGCAGCAGTAGCCCGCGGGGACACGTGAACAGCCGCAGCCGTGAAAAGCCGCAGCAGCTCCGGCTCGGAAGCTGTATGGGGTCCGTGGGGATGTAGGCGTCTCACGGCGAGAGCGGAGAGCGCCGGTGCTTAGAGGAAGCGCCACTTTCAAATCTTGCTAGCTTTAGGAAGTTGCATAGAATAACTTTAAAGGAGCATGAGACTCCTTTTAAGAAATGAGACTCTCTAGTGCCACCCTTCACCACGACGGCCGTTGGGGGTACTGCAGCCAACAGCAAAGCCGGCACGGGAGAACGGGGAGAACGCGCATGCAGCGTCATTTGACGTCACATCCGCAGGACAGCGCGGGAAATTCCGGCCCGGAATTGTAGCACATTTTGCAGCACACAGCCTGTTCAAAGCAACGGAGAGATACGCTAGAGGGCTCATTCTTTTTGGTTTGGAACGCTTCATCTGACATTATTACTAGAAAACTTAAAACATATACGATTTTTTTTCATAAATCCTGCCTCATTCCTGCCTCAAGCTCATTTAACTGGAACACTGCTGCTAATCAAGCACCAACCATCTAACTTCTGGATTGACTCATGCAGTCCCGGCCATTGCTCTCCCTCTGCCAACCCCGGGAGGCCCTAACTGAGCTCAAGTCTCCTTCTTAACCTGAGGAGTGAGCAGGCTTCTTCTTTTCACCAGACAGGGTGGGGCTTCCCCATCTGGATGTAGCGCCCACCCAATCTGGCGCCCTGGCTGGCAGTGTGTGCATGTTTTTGTGAGGGTAGCTCACATTAGCTACCCAAGGGAACACGGGGAGAACATGCAAACTCCACACAGAAAGGCCCTTTCAGCAACCCCAGCATGGGTGTGGGCGCTGAAGTCATGGGGGAATTGAAGTAAAGCAAACAAGGAAAGAGAATTGAACCCAGGACCTTCTAACTGTGAGACGGCTGCACTACCAGCGATTTTTTGTCAAACATTTTGGAGGTGAAGGTTGGAGAATGCAGAGCTCTGTGGAGGGGGATTTGTGTTGACATAAGTGCTCTGCATTGAGATGCAGTCAATTCAAAGAAGAATTATATATTTTTAAAAACCACAATACATGAGTTAGCCTAGAGGAGTTGGAAAACTGTTTAAAAAAAAAATCTGTTTCCTTAACTAAATTGTCCTGCCTGCTTCCTTTTACAGTACAGTTTCATACCTGGATAGTTTATCATTTAGGAAGCCAGTGCAATTTCTTAAAGAAAGAAAAAGCACTAGAATGACCTTTTTTTCCGGTGTTTTTTGCTGAAGTACAGGTTTAAGTTATGTGTCTAAGATGATCTTTCCTGACCTAAACGTTCCATTAACCTCACTGCCTATTCCCATGCATGCTTTTTTGTCTTTTTTTCTACACAGGGAGACATAGATGGAGTAATATCCTAAGGATGTATACAATATATCACCACAATAAAAAAAATAAAAAATACAGTCCCTGTTGTGACTAATTTTATTGCTGTTCCATTAGAATTAACCTTGCCAGGCCTGCAATGTAATTCAGAGTCAGTTTTCACAGCATGCTACTGTCATGTTAGCCAGTGGCTAATTCTGTCTAATTGAGTAATGACAACAATTCCACTTAGTGACACCTGCACTGCAAGGTTAGTCCAAAGCATTGCCAGCTTCACACAGAGAAACTGAGTCATGCCCACTTGCACCAGTGAGCTCACAGCTGGAGAGATCCTCAAATCCAATAAATCTGACTGCAGGTAGCAAACACGAACACACACGGGCAGGGTTACACACATAAACAGAGCTAGCACTGGCACAAGCCAGATTGTACAAGGAGTTATATTGATTATGGCCTGTTTGGCATCATCACAGGAAACATATATATCTGAGCTGATTGATGGTCTTTTTTTGTGTGGAGTTTGCATTCAGCTGTTGTTTGCGTAGTTGCTCCCTTGGTACACTAAACTTGCTGTTAGACTCCAAAGACAATGCAGAAATTTCTTTTACACAAGCTGAAAAACCTGCTTTCCTGTGCTTATCCTTGGATGAACTAACCACCCACAAGGATTAAACTCTGTGTTGTTACATGATCAAAGGTAAAAAATAAAATAGAAATAAATTCCTTAGTCGAAACATTTAATAGTTCAAAGTTGTAATTAAGATTTCAGTTCCAAATTAGACCAAACTTTAGGGCACACTGCATTTAAAAAGTATCTTAAATGTAAATGAAAATTTAAATTTACATAAAAAAATGGAAATTATAATTACCGCTTCATTAACAGTTCCTAATTTCTCTGCCTAAAGCTCAGCACTCCTACGGTCTGTTCAAGATGTAATTTTTGCTTTGAAATGTTTCTACCTGAGTATAATTGTTCAAGAATTTCTAAGAGGCTGTAAGAGCTAGATGAACTCTCTAAATGATAAAGAAATGACCTTCAGTGTTTCCATTAGTGTCGCCTTTAGCATATTGTACCATCCTTTAGAAAAGGTTAGACAACAACATTGTTTTGTTTTGTTTTGTTACTCCAGTCTGAGTCCTTTCCTGGATGACTAAACTTCACATATTGTCTCTAAGAGAGATTTCAGCTGTCCAGCACAGAAAATTCATTTCAGCTGTTTGTATCCCAGATTTTTTGCTTTCTGGTTCAATACCCACAGTTCATGACCACAAGTTAGGGTAGGAGCACTGGTCCACCAGTAAACAGAGAGCCTCGCCTTTTGGAGCAGCTCTCTTCACAGCAACACACAAAGTTCACATTTCTATTGATCAGACAGGTCGAACTTAGGGCCCACTGGTCAAATCTGACCCGATATCTCATTTTCTCTGGTCAAGAAGAGCATGCAGATATAATGATGTTTGCAACAAAATTCTATAACATTTATGATGTCCAACAATGTCCCACAATACATGTTGATTTTGTGACCTGTGTCATGATGACACTGACTCACTGGATAGACGTATCTCAAAACAAGTAATTTCAACAGTTAAGTCATTGATTTGAAATTTAAATGTCCAAGAAAACCAATACTTTAAAGAAAGAAGGGAATAAACAACAGGTTTTTGTCAAATGAAGATTATTTTATTTTTTAGATAGATTTTAAATGAGACCTATTATGAAAAATATGTTTTTTCTTGCTTTAACATATATAAAGTGGTCTCCCCTCAGCCTGCCAATTCAGAGAAGGAGGAAAGCAACCAAATTCTGCAGTGTCTGTACAGCCGCCCGGATGATCCATCCAGTGTGATGTGGATCTACGAGCCGTTCATATTCTGCTCCCGTAGTTACGTAACCAAAATGCGATTTACATAGGTTGGCCTCCGATGTGTGAAACCACGCCCAAAACTAACTCCGCCAGCCGGAGCTTCTGCCATTTTTTCGTAGCGGTGTATCGCATCATTCAGGCAGCCAATCAGCACAGCCTCATTATCATAGCCCCGCCCACTCAGAATCACGCATAGATAATGAGGTTAGAGAATGGGAAGATAAAGACATGGCTCAGAGGCTGAATATTTAATTTATTTAGCAAAAACAATCAAAAGCTCGTTTTTAAGACATTCAAGGCCTGTTTAAAATATGCATTAGATGCCATAATAGGCCCCCTTTCATATTTACTTGCCTGAAGGTCAATTTGTATGTCAAGTCTCTATTAATCTATTATCAATAGTGAAAAGCAATGGCAATTGCTTTTCACTATTGATAAATGATATTTTTAAGAGTAAAAACATTTAAATAGTCACCCACATGTTACTGATGAAAACTGAGTCTGACACTGGTGGTACATGGTGCATCAATCCCCCAGAGATGCCGTACTCCATTCTTACCCCAGTTGTGACCAGTGGCTTCATTCGGAGGGTTAGGGGATTCTCACCCCTACACTTCATTTTCTAATTAAGTAACTTAAAATTAATTGCTTTAAGGTAAAGATGACGGAACAGAAGGAAGGAACAGAGATTTTTATAAAACATAGATGCAGGACAAAATTGATGAAACGTTGTTTTTCCATGAAAGGAATACATTTATGGAACAATCTGAACAAAGAAAACAAAGAATCCAAATCAAACATTACATTCAAAAGAACAATTAAAGCCTGTATGTTAAGGAAATATAACGAAAAATGTTGAGTTTGATTGACATACCCGTAGGCGGTGGTAATTTGATTTAATGTTATTTTAATTTTATTTTAGTTGTTTTTAGTCACTTAGTTGTTTTTTTTTTGTTTTTTTTTTATTTTAATTTTTTTATCATTATTAATTTGTTATTTGTGAAAGGGGCAGATCAGATAAGATTCTTCTTCTTTCTGCTCCCTTTTCATTCATAAGTTAGGAACATTTGTATTTGTGTTTGTATTAAATTGTTTTGTTTTTTGAATGAAATAAAGAATAAAATGAAAAAATGAAAATGACAGAAAGTAACTAATTTGGCTATTGAACTGGACCCCTTAAATTTGGGAGATTTGTGAAAGAGGAAATTCACATATAAAGACCTAAAACTCCAATTTCAGCTCTGTTTCTCTTGATGAATAATGTAGCATGTATGCTCTGTGAAGTATGAGGCCGTCTGAGCCAAATTTCAGATTTTTGCTACAGTGTCTCACTATCAAATGACACAGTGACATGATAGGTATACTAATTCATTTGAAGACCATACCCAGGGGATGAAAAGACAGCAGTATAGTCTTTTTGTTTGTCTACTGATACTCTCCGTGGTCTGGAGCTAAAGCCCCAATTTTGATTAAACCTTTTTCATGCCCTCATAATTCCATTCTTCTTTCACTTAATGGCAACAGGAGCTTAGAAAAGGGCACCAAGGTGCTGTTCTATCCATTAAAATGTTCGACTGCCCATTAAATGCATCTGTACCTTTTTGTAAGTCGCTCAATCCATCAACATTATGGCTGATATATTCGGTGAACATGGTCCTGGAGAATCCAATAATAATAAGTTTAGTTTGAATGTGAAATATGATCCACTTAAAGCTTGTCGGGCAATGAAAAAGAAGCAGCAGTAACTAAAGACAGGTATCAAGGACTAGGGCTGGGTGATGTATAGTTCACAAGATGACCATATTGATGCTTCCCAATGCATCAATCAATTAAACCAGCAATATATTGACACCTGAACGTTACATTATAAAAAACTCCATTTGGTTTCAATGTTAAGTGGTTTAACACTGTAATTATTTGAGCTTTGGGGCACGTGTCTCTATCGTGGCATTAGATCAATACTTCTTATAATGTGAAGTTCAAGTCCTTAAAAAAAGAAAAAAGCTTAATTAACATCACACAAAAGTCAACATGTCCTGTGACACACAGAGCGTGTTTAGATGTGCAGCGCTCCTTATTAATCAGAATTACTGAACGTGACAAATGGTGATGTCTATCCTACTTAGATCTGATAACATTTATTTATATATTACCTTCAATATTGCACTGTTTAGTTTTTTTAATATTCTAGTTCAAGATCTTAATTTTCATTGCAAACATGTCACATATCAATGATGATGAAAAAGCTATGGTGGCCAATATGGCAGAGGTGACCAAGAGACTTAGGAAAGTAATGAAAGTAATGACAGGGGAGAAAACGAGAGGCTGGCAGAGTAAATCTCAGATAATGCTGTAAAAGCAATTTAACCTCCATGCCTCTAGGGGGACCCTCTGACCTAAAACCCTTTTTTTTTTTTACTACTTAAATGATTCATCCTCTGTTTTTCAAAGAAATCTTGGATAGTAGAAACAAAAAACTCTTTCTTGCTCAATAGTTTTTCCATCATTATTACATGCAGTGTCTACATGTTTTTCAGCATCACTGCATTACAATATGACACACATAAGATGAGAATTTGGCTAATGTCGAAGGTGGGGGACATAAATAGTAAAAAGTCTAACTGCTATTAAAGGAGTGAAGAACACTGCGTTAGATGTCATTTGTGCTAAATTGGTGGGACAGATTTATATCACGAATAACTTGGAAAGAGCCTGTAACTGGGACGAACTGTCTGAGCCTCCTGAACTACTGTCACGTTGCATTTGCACTGAACTAGAAAAGTTGGCTTTTCTGTGTTTGTCATTTAATGGTGTAATTTTCTGCCTTTATTTGATTATACACAGACAAGATATGGCAGGATATAAGAGGAAATAGGCCGGTATGAGAAACCATCCACAGCAAAGATACTGTTGGCTGGGGTTAGCACATCTATCTTTATAAAATCATGTTTTCCTGACAGTCCAAAATCCCAAAATATATTGTTCATTCATAAAAATAGGGCCATTATCATATCTGGCAGTTGGCTTTAATCCTGCTGAAACATAACAATTCTTGATACCAGATATGATATTTAAAAAAATTTAATTTTGGTTGAATATACCGAGAAGTACAGATGGTTCCAGTTCCATGCGATGCCACTCACGCATGATTCTCACAAGATCTCATGTGAGAATCACGTCTCTTGTTCAAGGGGGGAAGAGGGGGGGGGGGGTCACCAGAGGCTGCAGTGTAGCCAAACACCCACCAGGGGCATCTGTGAGCAGGAAGACACCGCTCAGCCCACAGCAGCAGGGAGCCAGAATTATTATTATAATTGCTTGAATCTTGTATCCCGTGAGTGAAACAGCCATGTTAATTTAGCACCATCTGTATCATTGCAGTTTTGTTTGGTTTCTTCGAGCTGATGAATCAGCAGCCGAGGGAGTCACACTGATTGACAGGTTAATAGGCTTTTCAGAGTGTGTATAAACAACAAAAAATGTCACCGAGAATGATGTCAAGGCCAAACAATAAAATTCAGCTTAGACCGATTTTATAATCTCACTTTGCTCCTGTAAGATTATATATATATATATATATATATATATATATATATATATATATATATATATATATATATATGTGTGTGTGTGTGTGTGTGTGTGTGTATATATATATATATAATATATATATATATATATATATATATATATATATATATATATATATATATATATATATATATATATATATATATGTATATTGAAAGGACTAGATGGGTGTTTCGGCCATTTACCACCAGACACCCACCACAGGTTGATCAAGCCTGGGTTTGTGTCCTATGGTTAGCATATATACAATATACAATCATATATACAATTTTGATGGCGTTGTAAATGTGACCATAACTTACTACTGGATGGCTTTTGCTTTGTCATAATTTCTCTTGGTTTGTTGCAGATACCACCCTGCATTTGTACCTTTTACATATTATCATTCATTAGATCAATCATGTTGATGCTTGTTTTATTCCATTGCAAATTATTTTGTTTAACGCTTGTTATGCAAATAAATGATGCAAATAAATTACATCACAGAGTTGTGCTTGGGTCTGGTGGGCCCAGGTTCCCTGAGATGACAGTCAAGGTCAAATTGGCCCACGAGCAAGGCTCTTAATCCTAACTGCTCCGCGGGCGCCACAAAAAGGGCAGCCCTAGTGACGGGTTAAAAGCAGAGGACTCCTTTCAGTGTGTTTTGGAAGATGTATACTGACAAATATTGAATTTTATGTATTTATTTATATTTTCTCTTTTTAAAGGAATAACATGTTTGCCGTTTGTTTGATATACAAAGTACACTGCTTGTTCAGATATCTTGTATTCAATACCTGTAACTAGAATAGAATAGGGTTATTCTGAGGCTGAAAAATATTTATGAAAGATGGTAGACTTGATTATCTTTTTCTGGCTGACATTTGTGTTTTTGAAACCCTTATTTTGTTCAGGAACTGCACAATATTTAGTTTACAGAAATGTATCAGGTGATATGAATGCAGACACTGATATCAGGTTAATAACCACATACAACAAAGTCATTCCCATTTATATTAAACAATAATGGGATGTAAATCTTTTCCATCTTTTAAAAACTTTATGTGATACTACAGAGAAATGAGGCACCTCCATGCTATTGTTCTAAGTCCCAGATGTGAAATTAGTGGCTCTTCATCTCAACAACAAGCATCTGCTGCATCCAAACTTTTCATGATAGAAAATTACTTAATGAAAACTTAGGAGAAGTGAAATTAAAATCTCAACACATTTTCTTCAACAAACCAGCCCCAGATGTGGCCCGGCCATTGTTATGCATATTAACTGTACTTTCTCTCCATTTACAACCACTCCACGGCCGTGGAGGGGTGGTGGGGGTGTTGTGCTACACAGCTGTGTCCATTTTAAACAGGATTTTGAAACTAGTCAAAGTACGACCACCGCTTTCTTTCCTTGTTTACTTTATGTCCCCCGGGCTGAAAAGTAAATTGCACAGTGTGATGGACATTTACATGCTCGGAACCGTCCCATGGTCAGACAGCAGCCTTTTCATGTGATAAAAGGCTCCAGATGGAAGAAAGTTTTCACATGTGTCTAGCCAAGTGTTACTGACAGGAGAAAGAATACAAGGCAGCCAGTTGAGCACACCAGCACTAATGATTTCAAAATGGTGCCTTTTCATCTTTCCATCTTTCCATCAGTCACTGAGACATATCATTCAAGGGCTGGAAGGCAGCAATGATGCAGCAAACCAAAAGCAAGACATGTTCAACTGCTATAGATCCACATACATAAAATGTGCATTCCAATTGATCTCTGATTTTGAAGTAGATTCAGACATTTTCATGGAAATATATATATTTATATATATATATATATATATTTATATATATATATATATATATATATATATATATATATATATACACCGTATTTTCTGGACTATAAGCCGCTACTTTTTTCATAGGTTTTGAACCATGCGGCTTATACAAAGGTGCGGCTATTCTGTGGATTTTTCTTCCACCGCTAGGGGGTGTGCTAACCGGAATTAGAATAAAAACTAAGACAAAATAAATGCAAAGAAAAATACGCTACTTCTTCTTTAGCAGATAGAAGTAGTAGCAGATTTCAAACAGATAAATAGATAAATAAATAGCGGTTATTTTCTCTTGGTTCTGTCCAGTTTTAATCGGCAAAGTTCCTGCCGTGTTAAAAGACACTGTAAGGAAAAGATCTATTTAGGTACAAACATGTACATAATTTACAGTTCAGAATCCTTCTGTACATGTAGTAAATATCTAATCTAACAACATAAACATCTGCGGCTTGCATATCTTTTCTTTTTAAATAGAGCGGATGCGGCTTATATACAGGTGCGGCTTATAGTCCAGAAAATACGGTGTGTGTATATATATATATATATATATATATATATATATATATATATATATATATATATATATAATATTTGTAATATATTTGTTGCAATGTGCAAGAATTTGGGTATTTTCACCAAGC
Organism: Cololabis saira; assembly: GCF_033807715.1. Lineage (NCBI taxonomy): Eukaryota > Metazoa > Chordata > Actinopteri > Beloniformes > Belonidae > Cololabis > Cololabis saira. Next base: position 12,887,364 of record NC_084587.1, on the reverse strand, counting down.
TGACTGCAGCGTGCATGCAGTCCCTGTGCCTCACCCTGACGTTAACATTTCAAATTTGGTGCAATGCTCTGTGACAACACCTCAACACATTCAGTTGCAGAGAAAAGGACGAACCACAAAGTCGATACAGAAGTCGATTTTGATGCTGTCTCACTTCCCACGCTGCATGGCACGAGTTTAAACACATACTGAGGACATAAAAAGGGAAGCTTTGGCATGGGTACAAAAATCTAAAACAACTAAGGATCAATAGATGTTTTTAAAAATGTGTAGGGATGTCATGTTTTTCCATTTTCACAGTAAAATGTTCTGTTGGAGTGACCAAGTGTGTAAAATACATCCTAATTTTTGTAAGAATTAGCTCTACTCCTCCCAACAGGCCATCAAAGGGCTTCTGACTCATCATAAATCTGCAACACGCACACACACACACACGCACACACAAAAAAAAAAACCTGATTAGTATCTACTAACTACTTCATGGAAAGTTTTTTTGGTCAGCTGGTGCCCTACATAGGGCTTGCACGTGTCCAACACAGGAGATACAGGATGTGTTCTGCCACATCATATCTGAAAGACCCGTCACGCTGTAATGTCCGACACATTATGGTTGTTAAGGGACTTCACTTACACTTACTTATTGAGACACATTATGGATTATTTTGTGAAGAGTCAGTAATCCACCAGGGAAGGTCAGAGGGTTACGCACCTACTGAAAGAACCATAGTTAGAGGAGTCACTAGGGTTTCTGGATGCTTAGTGGACTGATTTTTTGCAGACCCATGGTGATAAAGAGTTGAGGATAGCCACCTGCCTCATTTTTCACCTGGCAGTTTAACAACCTTTCACCAGAGACAGCATTATTAAGACAGCAGGATTAATGGATGCACTGCTTGCCACGGTTTATCATCGCCTGCTAGCATGCTATTCCTGCTGAGACCTCAGGTGCATAGTATAGTCAACAGCTGGAAGGTAACAAAATAGTCAACATCTGCAGAGTATATTTGTTATTGAAATGGTTTGATTTCATTAAACTCTGAAAGTCCACTCGGCCCTGCTTGTGTGGTTCATTCTGGTTCAGTCTGGGATATGTCAGTCACCGTCCTCTGCAGACATGTGCAAAAGATATATTACATATATAATGTAATATATATATTAATATATATATAATATCAGTGTCTCATGGCAGAGATTGCTGATCATTTTTCCTTTGATTTTGAAAGTCAATTTTGTATCATTTTCAAATGTTCAAATAATGGATATTAGCTTGGATGATTAATAACACATTTGTTAGTGATATGAACTCAATGTAAATTTATGTTGGTTTTATTTTGGATTTTAATGAATAGTTTTGTTTATAATAGAAAAGAATAGAATAGAATAGAATAGAATAGAATAGAATAGAATAGAAGACTTTATTGATCTCCCAGAGGATAAATTAAATCGTGCAGCAGCCAAACACACACACGCTCAACAGTTTATACAAAAGATTAAAATAGAAATAACCAATAAATAGCTAAATAATAAAAAAAAAGAGCAATATAAAATGTAGAAAAATTAGTAATGTACAAGAGAAAAAATAGTAAAGGAATAAATATACATAAATGCTTAAAAACAATGATATTCAATTCCCCAAGTACTTGGTTGTTTTGTAATCCAGTTCTGTTGCCAGACAGGCATTTTTTTCATTATAGTTGATTTGCATGGGTGTTCGCATGATGCATGAAAGCTTCACCTTGTCTCTCCTCTCCACTGTGCTGCTTTTATATTCTGGTTGTATTGCTACTAGACTTGCTCATGCTTCTGCACATAAAATATAACAGTCTATTGTAAATGTAAATAATGAACTCATTCCTGATGTTTGACTTGGTATTAATTTTTTTGATTACGTATTACATTTGTTACGGTCTTTCTCATAAAGAGAATGTCAACAATTTTGGTTTGGTTATTGTGGAGGAGAGAAAGGCCAGCACATCTTATTGGAACACTGCTGCTACATTCACAGCACCCTTGTTCTTGTTTCACTTTTTACTGTTAGCACATCTTGCAAGTGGGATAAATATTGATCACTGCTCATAAACACAACATAAAACAGAAACTTGGAACAAGCTTTTCCTTCACAGGTCAAATTATTATTTTATGACAACAATGCAAACACTAAAGAAGGTCTGATGGTTTGAAGAAGAAAACATGTTCATGATGGCAGCTGTGTTGGGAAATGAGTTGTTGGCCTTGTGTGGTCTTTTTACAATTTTACTTTCATGGTTAGAATAAATACAAGAAACTTGTGCTCCAAAGAAGGATTAGCACTCAGTAAAAGCAGTACTCGAGTTGAGGGGGGATGAGGGGGGATGGCATCCCCCCCTGCAATAAAAACGGTCCAAATCATCCCCCCCTGTAAAACTGCCATCCCCATTTCCATCCCTTATGTCATTTCATCAATGAATGTGGTTTTACTGCTATTTCAACATTTAGAGTCATCACCAGAAAAATAACACCAAAAAAATAACTTATTTGACAATTTTCACCTGTTTCAAGTAAATTTTCACTTGAAATAAGTAGAAAAATCTGCCAGTGGGACAAGATTTATCTTCTTATTACAAGCAAAAAAAATCTTGTTCCACTGGCAGATTTTTCTACTTATTTCAAGTGAAAATTTACTTGAAACAGGTGAAACTTGTTGTTTTTTCCAGTGATGAGTCTTGTTTTAAGTGTAATGACATTTTTTTTACTAAAATGAGACAATTTAACTAGAAATAGGACAAATATTCTTATTAAGATTTTGAGTTTTTGCAGTGATCCATTTTACTTATTCTGTGAAGGACAGAGTCATATTGATCAGAAAACTGTTTTTTATTGTTGTGTTTTGATGTATTTAATGTAAGCCCAGTGGATATTTAAAGCTTACAGAAGGCTGCATTTAACTGCTGCTATGTCATTCCTGCAGTATTTCTGCAGGTGTTTTGGTCTGTGCTATTATTTGTAATACATTATATTATTTGTAATCAACACATTTGTAATCAGCACAAATTATATGCCCCCATATGAAAAAAATGTGTACAACTCGAGTACTGATTAAAAGACATCGGCACAACTTGGCTATATATACACCTATGAGCAGCAAAATCGGACATGTCTTTGAGGGATTCATGTGGGTATTTCCTTTCATCAGTGTGTCATTTAGTCATTCCCATGACACCTCCAGGGTGAAGGCTTAACAGTGATCTCTGTTGCCCCAGGTTGAATCCCATAATGCCAGCTCTCAGTGTTCCTCACCAACACCTCATTACTTTACCTACCATTAGCACTTCCACCCTCAACAGACTCCATCCATGCAAGCTTCAGGTCGTGATAATGCTGATACTTTCACCCCAAGCACCTAGCAGAAGCAGACAAAGTTACCAGTATCAGAGAGACTCAAATATGAAACTCAAATGAACTCTGAATTCATGAATTGGTGGTTTCTCCAGCCTTTCCTGGATCTTCCACAGGGCTTCTTTCCAGTTGGACATGCCCAAAACACTTTCCGATGGGGGCGTCCAGGGGTCATCCTCACCAGATGTCCGTACAACCTCAACTGGCTCTTCTCGTTGTGGAGGAGCAGCGACCAAGTCACCATACAGGGGAAACTAATTTCACCTGCTTGTATCTGCGATATTATTATTTTTCTTACTACCCACAGCTCATGAGCATAGATGATGGTAGAACCATTGATCAACCGGTAAAGAGAAAGCATTGCCTTTTGACTCAAGTCCCTCTTTAACCCTTGTACTGTCTTCGGGTCAAAATGACCTAATTATCCCGTTTGTTCGTCCGTCCGTCCCTCCCTCCCTCCCTCCCTCCCTACCTCAGAAGAGTGTACTTTCTTTTTTCAATAACTTTGTATTGCACACACACGTTACACATTTTCTGCAATCCCTAAACCCCTGTGTGATTCTATCAGGCTGCCCACCGAGAACAACTGACTAAATGTTGGCAGTAGGGCTCCTTTGATTTCCAATTTCCAGTTAAATTGAAGAACACAGAAATTGCCAATCTTACACAATTTTCTTGATTACAATTTTCATTTGTGTCTTATAGTTTTTCCTCTGCAGGGAACAATTCTTGATGTCTACATTTGCATTGTTCACATTTGGCTGAATGCTTTCCCTTTGAGCTTCCACGCTACCTCGTTACTGCTGACCAAGTTTGTAAGATCTTTATAAAAAAGAGGATTTTCCTGCAGAGACAAAGCTTAAATCTTCATCATGTCATATCAAAGTATTACAAATGGTAGTATTTTTAATCACTGATTCAGCTGCAATTAAGACAGAGGCAGAAATGTTGGCTTATAGATTTTAGACTTTGTCAAATTGCTTCAAAACTAAAAGATTTTCATATCTTACACACAGCTTTGGCGCAAATACTGATACTGATTAAAGCACGGACGCAGATTCTACAATCTAAGTTGGAAAATCAGCTGTATGAAGATAAATTGAAAAATCAATTCATGGTAATTCTCAAGGATAAAGCAACAGAACATTAATAGGTTATGGAGAAGCCTTTGAAATCCAGCTCCTTTAATCTATCTACTAACATTGTGCTCCTTTTCCTGTTGTACTGCAGCACACCCCCATCCTTCCTTCATTTCTCTAGCCTGGGGAGCCTGGATGTCTCCAGAGGCCTCCACTTCAGTACAAAAGTGGCATTAATGAACTCTTTAGCCTGCGTATTGCTCTCAGGGAAAGAAAAGTACAAGAAAAAATACTTCTGATGCTTTGTTTTTTCTTTTGATTTTTATAAAATGATCAGAGACATTCCTGAGTCACTAATTTCTGCCTGTAAAAGAAACATTTTGACTGTTTTATCCCCACAGAGTTGAGGAAATAGCAGGAGTGAAGCATAAAGAGAAAGATCACTGTGCTTTGACTGTCAGATACGGAGAATGGCGGGACATGAATGAGCCTGGGGCCCCGCACTCTGAATTCTCTTTATAGCTCTGCCATCCCATGCAAAAAGGAATTTTGAATGTAGCTCCTACATATTTAATACGCAACTTGTTTCACAGATGTTTCTCCAGACATTTTCTGCCTCATAAAACAGGTTATATTATTTTTTAATAAGCCAACATCTCCTGTTGTTATGAAGATAAGTTATAAAGCCCATCAGGGTTACTTTGATGTGAATGCTGACAGATACATCCATAAGTTGGAATGACAGGGCAAACTGAAAGCTTACATGCAACTTTTTTGTGCAGGAATGCTTCAAGTAGTTTTTCTGTGGAAGTCATTTAATTTTAACCCAAGGATGTCATGGAAACAATAAATCTGGTATCAAATCTGCATAAACACTATAAGAAATATAATTACTTGTTGAATGGTACCTATAGATAAGAAAAAGACAATGCAGTATCGACATCTGGGATGGTGGCCATTTTTCAAATAATCAGTGACATGTTGAATAAAAAGCCACTGTGAAAACTTGAACATGATTTTCAAAACAAAGACGGTTTTACAATTGTTGGTCAAGAGCCTGGAAGCTCTCTGACTCAAAGAACTGAGGGCTGTTGCAAGAATGTAGAAACAAGAAGTCTAGGATGTCTGAGAAAGACGTCTTGGTGTATCCTACTGAGTTCATCCGGGGTAATTTCTTTGCATTGACACAAAGGTAGTATAAGAAGGCACGGCTGTGTCAAGTCCAGATTCAAAAATAGAGAAGATTCTTGCATCTTATGTGTCACTAAACCAGCAACAGCTTATAATGGAACCATTGGAGGTCAAAGGCCAAATCAGACCACCTGCTAAACACTATGACTATCCCTTCACATCACATTCACATATCCAACAACAATTATACATTATGTTGAGAGAGACTGTCTTCACTGTCCTCCATTTCTTTTAGGTTGAACATGTTTGAAAATAGAGTCTTGGTTTCTGCTGTCTAATGGTCTGCAAAGTAGGAAAGATCTGCTTTGAAACCATTCAAAATATTCATCCAGTGAAATATTTTTATTGAAAAGGACAAAATGGAATTTAAATTTCAAAATGTGCATCACTACATCTCGTCTCTTTTGAAAGGATGATACACTTTGTGTGTGTATGTTTGTTTAACAGACTAAAATGGTTGAAAGGATACGAGACATAGCTACTACTACTATTACCACTACTACCACCACTATTACTACTACTGTCATTTAGCAGAGGCTTTTATCCAAAGCGACTTACATCTGGGAGAACAACACAAGCAAGAAGTCACATACTGTAGGACGGTACAGCTGGGTAGGTGCTGGTCAGACTGCTGTGCGTCCAGACACAGCTGCTGCCATGCTAGTGCTAGTGCTTTCTTTTGTTTTGTTTTGTTGAAGTGTTCCCTTCCCACTAAACACAAAAGTCCCTTTTATACAACAAAACTACGTCTTAAAAGACACCATCATACGATCATCTCGTCATAAGTGCATGCAGTTTAGGCTACTCAGTGCTGGGTCCTGTAAAGAAATGGACAAATCTTCTAACTCAATCTGATGAGCAGAGAAGTTTACTGGATGCAGAAATGCTCCTTAAAGAGCAGGGGCCTCATTTATAAAAGAGTGCGTAGGATTCATACTAAAAGTGTACGTGCGCTCAAAAGCCGAAAATGGCGTGCGCACAAAAAAATCCTGATTTATAAAACCGTGTGCACGCACATCTGCACGCAATGCTCTCTTTATAAATCACATTGTTATGTCCTCAGTCACTCTACAGTTGGAAGCGGTGGGGGACGAGGAGGTTCCTGCTGTCGTGCCAAAAAGTTATTGTCTGCCAGAATCTGATTTCTGGAGCGCGCACAGCAGCCGTTGAGCGATAGCGCTAAAACTTCAGATTTTCAGATTATGAAGCTCAAGAATGAGATCAATTCATATTAAGGCAGAAACAACTTTTCATTAACTGTATTTGGCCTTCAATCAATTTTTGGCAGGTAAAAAGACCCATTTTCAGGGGAGAAATCACGCTGCGCTTCAAACAGATACGCACATTTTTCCGTTTCCGTTTCCGCAACCTTTGCGTAGAAGGTGGCGTGCACATCTTTCAAGCCCTGGTTTGTGCGCACGTAAGCTTTATAAATGAGGCCCCTGAGTCTTTAGCTTGCTCTTAAAAGTAGGTAAAGACCCTGCAGATCAGACAGTTCGGTAGGTCGTTCAACCATCGGAGAACAATGGAGGAGAAGCTACTAGCTACTGATTTCACACCACGTTGTGGTGGAAGCACCAGGCGTCTTTCACTGGCTGAGTGGAGCTGTCGAGAGGGAGTGTATCTCTGGATGAAGGACTGAAGGAAGGCAGGAGCCGTTTGGGTAATTGTTTGGTAACCCATAAGCAGAGCTTTGAACCTCATGCGCACTGCAACTGAGCATGCAGGAAGGCCGACCAACAAGGGATTAGTAATTGTTAGTCTGTCTCCCAGTCGACTGGTCGATTTATGAGTCGATGTGCCCTTGCTCGACTAAAATCCCAGATTTGTCGATTCTTTAATTTAATTCAATTTAATTCAATTTGGCTGATGATGAGCTGTAGCAGCTCAGCCTGATGATCCCTCTACCTCTAACAGAAAAACAAATTAAAAGGGGTAAAAGTGATATTAAAGAAAACAAGGGGCAATGCTGCACCACAACAATCCTTTGGTTAGGTATCTACGTAGAGGAAATGTGTGGAACACCTGTAGCACTTTTTTTTTTCAGCAGGGGCTTTGGTCTTTATTTTGTAGCTTTTGTTGGCTTTGATATTCATTGACCTAGTAGTGTGAATAGTTTGTACTTTTGACAAGAGAGTTCTCTGTGGTGTTTTAGTTCTGTGGGTTTGTTCTTAGGTTTGCAGAGTTTTTGTCTGTTCTCCTGTTTGAGTGTAGCCCAGTCTAAAAGCACAGGCAGACTAGAGGGCATACAATCCAGATAAGTATTTAGTTGCATTTAAATCCAAGACATTCAAATGGTTAAAAAAGCTGGTTAACAACAGATTTAAAACTGGTTAAGAAGTATGATTTCAAATGGTTAAAAACAGATTTAAAACTGGTTAAAAATGATGATTAAAAATGGTTAAAATATATGCACTGGATAAAATGTATAAAAGTCATATGTAAAGTTTAATAAATTCATTTAAAAGAGGTTTTAAAAGAGGTTCATTTTCTTTTAAGAAATATCTGTGTAATCAGCTGTGCAACCTAACCTGTTACCAATTTAATGTCAGTCAATCAGCCAATCCAAGTCATTCCCTCAGAAAAGGGGCGGGACAAGTGGCGCAGGTCGGGGTAATGTTGGGTTTCACGAGCAGTCCTACTGTTTTCCGGAGAAAGGAAAGATGAGGCAGCGTGTTGCTGAGAGTATTTCAAGTTTATCTGCAAGGTCGACTGCTCGTGGTCCTGATAATAACTTGTTGGCATTCTGGAAAAGGTAAATACATGTGTGGCTTACTTTTTCTATGCTGTAACTAACTGTTATTCAATTCAATTCAATTCAATTTTATTTATATAGCGTCTAATACTACAGATGTTGTCTCTAGACGCTTTCCAGAGATCCAGAACATGAACATAAACATAAACATAAACCCCCGAGCAATTATTACATAAACAATGGCAGGTAAAAACTCCCATAGTGGGAGAAAAACCTTAAGCCAAACAGTGGCAAGAAAAAACTCCCCTTTAGGAGGGAAGAAACCTTGAGCAGGACCAGGCTCATAAGGGGGGACCCTCCTGCCGAAGGCCAGACTATTTAAAAAACGTACTTATTCTGCTTAAAAGAAAAGTTAAGAGGCATTTTGGGTTTAACTTAAAAGCATAAAAAGGTATTTTTATTGATCTTAAAGGAACAAAAAAGGTATTGTTTACCATAGAAGCATATTTGCCAACAAAAATACCATTTTGAGTATTGCTTATATTTGATTTAACAAAGAATTACCCAATTTTATTTGATCTCATTTTGTAAATAAATACCTGTAAAAGGATTATTGCATTTAATGTACAGTTCAATTTTATTTATATAGCGTCTAATACAACCAAAATTGTCTCTAGGTGCTTTCCAGAGACCCAGAACATGAACCCCGAGCAATAATTACTTAAACAATGGCAGGTAAAAACTCCCCTAGCGGGAGAAAAGCCTTAAGACAAACAGTGGCAAGGAAAAACTCCCCTTTAGGAGGGAAGAAACCTTGAACAGTACAGTTGTGTGGTGTCCTTATTAAGTCTATTGAGGAAAGTTGGAAGTTAAAATTACGGTAAAACTTAACATAGTTAAATTAAAGGATAATATTGCATGTAACGACAACGAACTCAGGCCCTGTCCCATCGTACTACACACTCAAGATAAACTTAACATAGCTACATGGAACCTGGTACATGAGTCTTGCTTTCTTGTTTACCTGTTTTGTGGGTTGCTTTACTTTGTGTTTTACTTTGAAAGTCTAACTCCTTGGTGTGATGAGTTCTGGTTTGACTTACTTTTTTCTTGTTTCCTGTTTTGGGAATGTCCAACTGGGGGTGGAGAAAGATATTGACAGACCTAGGACAATGTACAGTGTAGACTCTACACTGTAGAGATAATCTCTCTTAGCTGGAATCTCCTGTTGGTGAATACGCACAAAAAAGGACTGAGGCTCATGTAGAACTAAGATGCGTTGCAGTTCTTCAACTGACCACTAGAGGCTGGTTGTAAAAGCAAGTCCATCTCCATTGAATCCCATGTTTAAATGTCTCAGCCTGTTTTACCAACTGATTTAGGTTACCGAGACTGATTATTCTGGATATCTGCCCTGAACTGGTCCCAGATACAGAGGGAGACTGGGAAAAGTTCCATTTTCAAGTCTTCACCAAGCTCAGGTTCCTGTAGGAAGAGTGGGGGATCATTGGCAGGTTGGACATCTCTGCTATCCCTGAGCTGACTACACTAGCCGTATGAGATGGATGAATCCAAATGACAGAGAGATATATTAAAATTCCCTTCACTGTGGTTGATCAGTCGAAAAAAAAAAAACTATTAAAAAAATGTTATTAATCCCCAAAGGGAAATTAATTATTAGATAAGAATTAGGATTAGATTAAAATTAATTAATTCCCTAAATGAATCCCAAATGTAGTCTGTTTAATATGAATCTTGCATGTGTCAAAGTTCGACTGGTACTAACAGACATGAGTAAGCAATATCTGAAGAATATTTTTATTTATTGTACAGGTACTTACAAATAGTGTCTGAGTCGACCGCATGTGCTGTTAGGATGCCAGTAAGTGTAGTTCCTCGTATGATTGATCAGCATCCTGACACCTTCAGTGGCTACAACACTTCTATGTGCAGCAAATGTTTCCTTTTACATTAACTTTGATGACAGACCATTTTTTCTTTACTTCGGCTTTGGTGAGATGCTCCGATCCTTATGGTTTACAACCTTAGTCACATACAGTACTCTCATTCAATATATTTTTTATTACTGCTTACACCAGAGGAAATAGAACCAAATAAAAAATATTTTGTCTTGCCTCCCATACATGTGCATTACCTTCACATTCTTTAAAGGAGCTTGAGGCCGGATTGTGGTAAGATTTATGAAAAAAATCTGTATACATTTTAAGTTTTCTAGTAATAATGTCAGATGAAGCGTTCCAAACCCAAAAGAATGAGCCCTCTAGTGTATCTCTCCTTTGCCTTGAACAGGCTGTGTGCTGCAAAATGTGCTGCAATTCGGTCCCGATTTTCCCGCGCTGGGCGGCGGATGTGACGTCACATGACGCTGCATGTGCGTTCTCCCGTGCCGGCTTCACTGTTGGCTGCAGTACCCCCAACGGCGCACGTGGTGAAGGGTGGCGCTAGAGAGTCTCATTTCTTAAAAGGAGCCTCAAGCTCCTTTAAATTGTTTCTTCTTTTTTGGTGTTTCTTGTGTTTTTGCTGTTTTTTGGACACTGTGTGTGATAATGTTATGAATGTTACAGATACAGTATCTCATTATGGATAGCCAACCTGGGATAGCAGGCTTTATAATACATCTCAAAGCATGCTATTTCTGCTCTTTGAGAGGTTAGATTAAATTATAATGATCAGATTCTAAGGAAACTTTACTTTTCTTGTTTTTTTTTTACTGGAAAATCCCAAGAAGCCTTTGCAATATTACTGAAAGCGAGAACTAGAAAGTTAAAACTGCTATGTTGAAAGCTTCTGAATTTTATTCCAGACATACCAGCAGAAGTTTAGAAACTCCAGGAGACACAAATCAAACATATGTTGGGTTTGTTTGGGAATTGACAACTCTATTTAATTGTTGGCAGGTTGCTTGGGGACTAGACATTCCCACAGCTATATGAGCTCCTTTCGAGTTTAAATCTACTGTTCCATAACGTACTTGAATGAGCACAGAGCAAAAAAGTGTCTCTGATGCCATAGTTTTGGCAGATGAATTTGTTTTGACACGTAAAGAAAATGGTAACTGATGACATAGGGGGACCTTTCCCAGGAATGGGGGGAGCAAAGAAGTCATCCCTCAAAGCTAGCTAGCAAAGAAGACCAAACCAAGGCCATTGTTTAGGAAAAGTCAACTGGAAAAACAAATATAAATCATGTCACATGTTTAATTCAGGGAACCCAATTTCAAAAGCCAGTTTTGTGAATTTTTCAATCAGACACATTGAAATATCAATATGAAGGTACATTTGATTTTAAATGAGGTATGATACACTAATATGATTAAATGGGAGATTAGGAGATCTTGTGATTTAATATACATTTTATTCAAAATAACAAATAATTGCAAATAGTTTCAAATCTTTAAAAGTTTACAGCAGTAAGATTGAGTTTTGCGGTTTAATTCTGAGAGATAAATATTACATTTTATTTAATAAGAAGAGAAAGTGATAAGGAAGCAGATCTTTTACACCCACTGGCCACTTTATTGGGCACACCTGGTATACCAAATAGAGTTGTTCAGTTCAGTTCTTTGCTGTCCCTCATGGGAAATGTAGTTCACAGCAGTAGTAATAATGACGACAAAATACATTAAAGTACATGAAACCTAAGATACAAGCTAACAAGAGAACATACAGTATCCATCCATCCATCCATCCATTATCTATACCCGATTTATCCTTTTGTAGGGTCACAGGGGTCTGCTGGAGCCAATCCCAGCTAATCACAGGTGAAAGGAAGGGGTGCACCCTTGACAGGGCGCCAGCCTATCGCAGGACATACACTATATCTTTGTTAAAAAGTGTTCAGGGGATCAAAGCTATAATAGGTAGGTTAAATAAGAAATAATCAACAGTCAGCTAACAAAGTTCTACAGGGCTACTGAAAGTGCTTTTTATAATTGCACTTAGAAAAAAAGGAAAATCTATACATATTGCACTTTGTCCTCGTCAGCCTGTACCTGCAACCACAGAAGAGAAAAACAAATTCCGCTAATAGAGAATGGTCATAGAAAACTGTCCTTGTCTTCCTTGGTATTAGCGTGTTAGAGATATCTGAGACCTGCTGAGTTCCAACTATCTTACTGGCCATAAAGGGTTTAGTCGCTATGTACAGTATACATAGATACAGCACTTCATTATGGTTTACCAGGTGTATGTAGTAAAGTGGATGGGGAGTGTATGATTTTAACCCTTGTGCTGTCTTTGGGTCAAGGGAGGGTGAAGGGAGAAGAGAAGGAATGAAGGAAAGAAGGAAGAAAAGAAGGAAGGAAGTAGGAAAGGGAGTAAGGAAGGGAGAAAAGATGGAAGGAAGGAAAGAAGGGAGAAAGGAGAAAAGAAGGAAGGAAGTAGGAAAGGGAGTAAGGAAGGGAGAAAAGATGGAAGGAAGGGAGAAAGAAAGGAAAGAAAGAAGGGAGGGAAGAAGGAAGGAATGGAGGAAAGAAGGAAGGAAAAGCAAAGAAGGTAATAAAGGAACGAATGACGGAAAGGAGGTAGGAAGAAAAAGGAGTAAAGGAGGGTAAGAAAAGAGGAAAAGAGGAAAGGAAGAAGGAAGGAGAGAGCATGGCAGGAGGAAAGAAGGATAGAAGAATGGGGTCATTTTGACCCAAAAATGTTCCACAGAAATGAACTCTGGTAGTAGATGAATCAGCTTTGGGGCATGTGCCTCAGATATGCTCATAAAATGCAGGTAGTGTATGAAAGAATGAAAATTTAAAAACAGTTGACCAAAATGAGTGTCCTCTTGGAGATCGGGAGTAGAGCTGCTGCTTCATTGGGAGGAGCCAACTGAGGCGGTGGCATGTTTTTAGCATGCCATGACGGGAGATGTTTTAGGCATGTCTCATCAGTTTAATTACGCATCTTGACACACTTATATGTGTAAAAATGATTTAAAAAATATCGGAACACTCTTGACGGGAAACAAGAGGTGGTGCACAGAAAAATGTTATCACCTCGTCACACAGGGTCCTGGCTCCCAGCACTTCTTTTCTATGTATCTAACCCCAAAATCCCATTATACTGACTCAAAGACTGGCTGCTTTCAATGAATAGATCCACAATATACTTTTCTGATCTTTCACTGTGGTCAATTTAGTAGGTTGCTACTCCTCTCACCAAGCTTTTAAGAGACACCTTTGAAGTCTATTATAGGCCTTTTAGTGGCATGGATTCATGCTGAGCTATGAAAGTGCTCAGAGAGAGCATTATAGGTCTGCTGTGTCCAGTCACATTTTGTGCTCAGGAGGAAGTTTCATTACTTCGAGTCAGTAATCGACCACACTACATTTTCTCCTGTGTTTAAAGCGGAAAGGGCTGTGGTAGTTTTATTTCATGTATTTTCTTAGAACATACATAATAACAACATCAAAGATAGTGAAGAGCTGCAGAACTCTGTGTAAATCTGATTTAGATGAAGTGTGTTAACTTTAACATCGGAATCAATCAGTTTATTCATGGGAATAGCTATAAATCTGAATGTGTTTTACAGGAAACAATAACAGTTAGAAATAGACCAAGAAAGATGGAAAGTTGCCATTAGCCGGGATATGGGTGTGGGAGATTATGTGTACGGTTCAGTGGGTGTGAAGTATCTGAGACTTCACTTATGATGTACTACTGTCTTCCAAACACAAAAGACTTTCAGCATTTCTAATATCATTTTGAGTTACGCTCTTAAGATTGATTCGGTGAAACATAATTTACATTACGTCCAGAATTATTACACCACATCAAGCTTATTTCTTATATGGTTGAAACTAATAGGGGGAGAATTTCAGTATTCCCTCTTACATATGCAAATACACGTAGTTTTACAATTTAATTCAGTTCAGTCAGTCAAAACATGCAATGAAGGCTTCAAGTTCGACATGCACCAACTGAACGATCAGTAAAACCCACCCCCCAAATGCAGATGAGCTAATGGCTGTGGATTATCAGTTCCACGGCAACTAGAGCTCAGAATTCTGAAAATTCCAGCGCCAAAGAACATGTGTTGAATTCCATTACTAATCAAACCGGGAAAACGGTTCTCTTTGAGAACCAGCTCTCGATTCTCACTCCTAGGCGGGACTCCCTGATGGGTGAATTGAGTGACTTGTTATTGGAATCATGCTGTTTTTGTCAGATCAGCTCTCACCAGTTTCAACCAGTCAAAACTTGCCTTTTTTTTTTCTTGCTTTTTTTTAATTAACTCACTGCACACATCATAGCCAAATAACATTATTAGGGCCCGAGCACTGACTCTATGTAGGAGGATATACACATGTTTTATGTTTTCCGGAATTATATAACTTCAGGTTTTATTGAGATCTCAGAAGGAAAGACTGATTTGAATCATATTTGAGTTGAACTGGCAAGTGTATTCTTTTCTTTTAACACTAGTCCACTCTTTTCATTTCATGCCCTGAAGGTTCTAATAGACTTACCCATAGTTAATTGCTCACACACCTCACTTCATTGATATGTTGTTTTTCAGTGCCAAAGATGAAATATAGCTTTCTATAAATATCACTTCGGAACAAATAGGACAAAGGAGGATCTAATCAAATCTAAATTCCTGTGTGCAATCATTTTTATCAGCGTTACATTAGTGCAGCACTGTGACTTTGATTGTGGTGCTGATTCAAATTGGATTTTTCCACATTTTGACACTTTTCCTGTTAGTATGTTGATATATGCTGGTATTGATAAGAATATATCTGTACTGCTTTGTTTCCCTTGGAATTATATGGACATGTCGGTAAAGACCAGCATGATTCCCCTCATGGCAACGAGGTAAAAAAGCTTGTTGGCTATCATTTCCATTTCACAGCTTGCAGCCTGCATATTCAAATACAGTCACATTTTTCTGCTAATTACTGGGCCAAAATGGTACAGTTACCAGTGACATTCATGACTAGGTTTCCTGAGAAACGTGTGCATCTGGACCACAGTCACTTTAGTTTTCAGTTCCAGTTTTAGAGGAAGATCCATACCTCACACTCCCACGATCAGGCATTTAACACTTCCTTTATGTAAAAATACAGATTTGATTATTGCAATGAACCTTTCAGCACTGAGGAAAAGTGAACCCAGATGCGGAGACAGAAACAAAGAATTGGTTTAGCTGTTGGATTTAATTTGAATGAGCACTGCAGTAAGCTGAGGATGGAGTCTGACTGATAACTGATCCGAAAGTATTTTGAGTGTCGAGGAGCCTTTGAGGTTATACTGACAAGTAGATCCCTTGCTCCAGGATCAGAGGAGTGGATGGCAGGTCCAAAAGGTCTTGATAAGATATGCTGGTTATAATTAGTGAAGATAAATTGGAATACTGTCATGATCTGAAAAAAAATTACAACTCAGGTCAGTCTACGATAAGATGTTTAGTTGATGTCAGAAACCAGTCTTTATAGTGGAGAGTGATTGTATATAATTACCAGCTGTAGGCTGACCGGTCCTCAGCAGGAGCCCGTAATCAAGCCAAGAAAGAGAATGAAAGAAGAATAAATACTGAAAAACTCAGTTTAGAAAGGTCTTGGAATGAAAGCTGTGACAGCTTGTTAAATTTGACAAAATGCGTCATTGGATGCAAAAACATTAAACGCCTTAGTTAAAGGATGAGACGTCAATATTATTGTTTAAACTTCAAGGAAATGGTCAACTTAAAACACAATTGACAATATCCAGAAATGACTTTTTGTCATTATTTTACCATAAACATAGATGATATTTTGTGCAAAACATATGAAAAAAAGAAACTCAACTAAACTTTGAGACAGATTTTAAAGGAACTTTGAACAAGTAAGGTAGAACTCTTAAAAAAATAATTCAAGATGAAGCAAAGAACCTTTAATATCTGAAAAGCAATGGAAAACAGCTCAACGATCGTTGTTTTATTTGTGTACATTTTCTTTGGGAATATGCTACTTTTACAGGAGAACAACCTTTAAATATGCATAAATAATGCAAATAACAAAGCACTTATTGTGAGCATATTGTTTCCCAGCATGACAACGGATATATAAAATGTCATCCCATTGAAGTAAGAAGAGTAATCCGGGAGATGGAAAACTCTAGTGAGTTGTTCAGTGCTGCTTATTTCTAAAGTGCATCAAGCGCTTGTCTTTTTTTAAATATTTTATTATATCTATATATTTTTATTTATTTATTATTTAGCAAATACTGCTTGGTTTCAGATGCATACATTTTCTATTTTCTTGAACAAATTTAGAATTGAGGCCCTTCAATTTTCATTATTTTTGAAATAATGAAACACACAAAATGTTATTAAAGATATACAGATTATTCAAGGAAGCAAAAATGAGGGACTTCTTTTCCCCTCTTCCCTCCACTTTCTTAATATTTGTCTTTCTGGTATTTCTACCAGATGTCAGCTGTGCAGCTGTACAGCAGTGTCTCCCAACCTGGGGTCCGGGCCCCCACTGGGGGGGCGCCAGAGATCTCTGGGGGGGGGCGCGAAATTTTGTCTGCTTTGAGGATATGCAGGTGTAAAACTTATATTTACACATGTTAAATAAATAAAAAAATCATAATAAAACACCTAATGGAATACAGTAATCCAAGTCTGTATAAACCCACTTAGAAATATATTTTGGTCATTTTAAAATATTAAGTTATTTATCAGGATAAAAACTTGTATTGTGAAATGTATTATTATATCATTATTCAACATTTAATCATACTACTACTCCGACAGGTTGTTAAAGGAAAAATGTTAAAAAAAAATGTTGCTCTCATATTAAAAGAGACATTTTTCAGAAATATTTTTATGTCCTTGCAATTATTTTTTGTGCGTATTTTATACATTGGTGACACAAAAGGAAGGTGAGAAAAACAAAGTCATCTTTATACAGGGTAAACCAAAGATAAATGTATCAAAAAAACATAATTATTGTTCATTTTTTCAATTAAAGGTTTGTAACGAATAACTTTACTCTTTTGCTGCTAGTATGTACGGGTCGGGGGGCCGTCTTAGACACAAGTAGGGGGGGCTCCATGGAAAAAAGGTTGGGAACCACTGACCTACAATACACCTTGCTAGTACCCGGTCGGACCCATTTTTGCATTGAGATCTGCCTTAACTTTTGGCGCCATAGACTCAATAAGTTGTCAAGAACTTTTCTCAAAATGTAGAGATGACAGTCATTTTCTATCTGCCTCATATACAGTATATATATATATATACCGTATTTTCTGGACTATAAGCCGCTACTTTTTTCATAGGTTTTTAACCATGAGGCTTATACAAAGGTGCGGCTATTCTGTGGATTTTTCTTCCACCGCTCGGGCGCTCTAACCGGAATTAGAATAAAAACTAAGACAAAATAAATGCAAAGAAGAATACGCTACTTCTTCTTTAGCAGATAGAAGTAGGTAGAAGCAGATTTCAAACAGATAAATAGATAAATAAATACTGGTTTCTTTTCTCTTGGTTCTGTCCAGTTTTAATCAGCAAAGTTGCTGCCGTGTTAAAAGACACTGTTAGGAAAGATTTATTTAGGTACAAACATGTACATCATTTACAGTTCAAAATGGTTCTGTACATGTAGTAAATGTCTAATCTAAAAACATAAATATTTGCGGCGTGCATATCTTTTTTTTTTTAAATAGAGCGGATGCGGCTTATATACAGGTGCGGCTTATAGTCCAAATCAAAAGAAAATACGGTGTATATATATATATATATATATATATATATATATATATACACACACACACACACACACACACACACACACACACACATACAGGGGTGCACACAAGCCGGTACTCGAGGGCCAGTCTACTGCACGTTTAAGATGTTTTCCTGCCTCAACACAACCCGTGATAGACAAGGCTCTGTCACCAACAGAGTTGTGTAGACCTTGATGACATGTTGATGATGACCAGTGATTAGAATCAGTTGTGTTGAAGAAAGGGAAACATCTAAAATCTAAAAAAATGCAGTAGACTAGCCCTCGAGTACCGGCTTGTGTGCACCCCTGTATGTATAAATATAAATAGTTTTAGACATTAGAGTTGAAATTTTAGAGAAATAAGCTCTGAGTGGCAAATAATTTGTCCCCCAGAGGCAGATAAAAAATAACTGTTCTTATAAGAGGTTATAAGAGGCTACATTCTATACTTTACCACTTTTAACTCATCAGACCTAGCAACATTTTCTCAATCTTCTGTTGTCCAATTTTGATAAGCCTGTGCAAACTGTACCCTCAGTTTCTGGTTGGGCTCTAACAGGAATGGCACCCGCTGTGGTCTCCTGCTGCTGCAGCTTTAAAGTTGGATGAATTGTTTGTTCAAAGATGGAGTTCTGCTTACTTTGGTTCTAACGAGCGGTCATTTGAGCTGCCGTTACCGTCATCACAAACAAGCCTGGGCACTGTCTTTCTGTATCAATGAAGAATTTTCAGCCAGAGAACCGTTGCTCAGTAGGCATTTTCTCCTTTTTGGACCACTTTATAAACCCTAGGGATGATTCTGTGTGAAAATTCCCATAGATATGACGTTTCATAAAGACTCAGAGAAGCCCATCTGTTGGGCCAGGACCAGATGTTCAAAGGAGCTCATGACTACAAATGTCAGTGCAGCAGGTCTGTAGTCATGCATTCCTGTGGTACCGGTGGGTTTCTTAGGGTACCAGGGTGATCGTGAAGCACTTGAAACAGGAGGAAGCTTCACACAGTTCCACAGAGCTGTTCAAGAGCTGAATGAGGACAGGAGCCAGTTGGTTTGCACAGGCCCGTGGACAGGAGGGAGACGCTCCATCCTTTTGATGTTCAGTATGAATGGTATGGTGACCATGCCAATATGCCATTGTAGGCAGCTCTAATTAAAACGGCTTCACACACACAGAAAGAAACTCGGCATTTAACATTGAGAAGTTACAGCCATTTTAAGCAAGCACTCAAAAGAATTCAGACAACTGATAATGGAGTACATAATCAGATAATAAGTTGGCTTTTTGCAGCTGTTTGACTGGATCTACCTACCTATACCTTTCCAATGCAAATGAACGAGGCATCAGTAGGCTGAAAAAAAACAACAATGTAATTCGAGGAGACCTTTGGTGGGGCCATATCAATAGTTTGGTACATTCTCACCAAGAAAGAAAGCACTGGTGAGCACAATAACATCAACATATAAAAGGCAATGGAAGACTACTAAAGTGGATGATAGCAGAATCCTTTGGTACAAGGAAATGATTCTGCAGTATGAATTATTAGGCTACACTCGAACCAAAGGCTACAAAACAGCTACTGTATGTCCACACTTCACGGTACAGATGGACACTGACTAAACATTACTGACAGAGCAACTCAGAACTGTTTGAAGGCAAAGAAATGGAATATTCTTCAATGGCCAGGTCAAACACCTGATCTTAACACAACAGAGTCCATTTTTCAGTTACTGAAAACTAATGAGGGCAGGAAGGACCACAAGCAAGCTACAACTGAAAGGCCTGGCAAATCATCTCCCAGGAGAAAACTCAGATGTCATTTATTTGGTGTTGTCCGTGGGCTTCAACAATTTTAATCATCCATCTTCTATACCCGCTTTATCCTTTGCAGGGTCACGGGGGTCTGCTGGAGCCTAACCCAGCTCATCCCCGATTTTACTTCACTTGCATATTTCATACTTGCATATTTTTGTGAAGATTCAAGTTGAAAGTCTACATTTTGGTGGCATCTTTATTGTTTACTTTTAAATCAATTTTTGTGTATAAAGACAAAATCCTCATATTCATAGTATGGTTGTGTTCAATTACTAAACTCTCTCTCTCTCTATATATATATATATATATATATATATATATATATATATATATTACAGTATTGAACAATGATTGCAAACACTGGACAAGCTGGAAAGCTTTGGTCTTTCAGAGTCAGAACCAGGTTTTGCTCCCCGGGGAGCACCGGTGGTTAAGAGCTTGTTATTGATCTAACTAGGTTGAACAAAGAGTGGTGGAGGGCAATCAGGGAAGAACCTTTACTCTGCTCTGCACAAATGTGTCCCAGCAGACAGAGCTCTGAGCCTTTATCAGCTCCAGCTCTTGACCAAGTCAGAATAGAATGGAAGTCCAAAATCTCTCAAGGATCTTGTAGCAAAATACTCTAAATCATTGTGTGTGTGTGTGTGTGTGTGTGTGTGTGTGTGTGTGTGTGTGTGTGTGTGTGTGTGTGTGTGTGTGTGTGTGTGTGTGTGTGTGTGTGTGTGTGTGTGTGTGTGTGTGTGTGTGTGTGTGTGTGTGTGTGTGTGTGTGTGTGTGTGTGCAAATAGTGCACTTGTATCGGCATGGTAATTAATCTGTTTATTCTCCATGCAAGTGGCTGCAATTGTGTAATTATAAAGTTTTTAAATAGTTACAAATTACCAAAAAAAAGAAGTAACTACTGACAAATTAAAATATCTGGCAAGTTTGTGGCAGGTTTCATATCGTTCTGGACTTCAACACAGTGACTGAGAAACATTTAACTTCTACTGCTTCTGAAAACCACGCCTAATTTATTCACTTTAGCTCAGTTAAGGAATGCTGCTTCTCTCACCTACATACAATGTGTGTGTGTCTTTTTGTTAGGCTGCCAGGTCAATCCAAATTGCAAGGTAATTCACTTTTCAGTGTATCAATGCACAACGCAAGCAACATGGCCTTTTAACGCCAATTTTCTACGGATGGAAAATATTTACAAGTGTAAAACTTTCAAGACAGTTGTCGAGCTTTTCAGGGCTGGATGTTTCAGCAAGTTCAACTCATGGTCAGACTGAGCAATTCTCAGAGACACTCCAAAATAAAAACGAGCTAAATTTATGACAGTACAACGATAAAGAGAGTGAACAGGCACACACAGATTCACTATTTCTTTCATAACTTACATTCCTGGGTTGCCCATGCTCACATTTACCGGGTTTCCTCTGTTATGTTTTGGGTTTTTTAGGGTATCTGTACTGACACTGCAGTTCAGACGCTCAGAGCCTGAAGTTGAGGCTGAGAAATTAAAGCACTCTGACTTCATCCTGTCTCCACCTGTGAACCTGCACCTGGGTCCTCCACCTAACCTGCCACAGCATTCCTGGCAGCTGGTACCATAATTGAAGTCTGTTAGAGTCTGTTTATAACTTCCGTAGGAATATGCTCTCACCTAGCACTTTATTTGGGATCATCCGTGCACCTGATTATTCATACAATTATCCAATCAGCCAATTATGAGGCAGCCGTGTGTAAAATTATGCAGAGAGAGGCCCAGATTTTCACGAACATTGACATCAAACATGAGAGGGGGGAAGAAATTATGATATCTTACTTTTACTGAGGCATGACTGTCTGAGTTGTTCTGAAAATGTTGATTTCCTTGGATTGTCATTCATCGTGTCACCATAGTTTTCTTAGAATTGACTGAAAACAAGAACACATCCAGTGAGCTGCAGTTCTTGGATGGAAACACATTATTGATGAGAGGCTAGAGAAAAATGACCGGACTGGTTGGAGTTGACAGGAAGTCTATGGTACCTCAGATGACCACTCTGCACAACCGTGTACGTGCAGCATATCCAACCTTGAAACGGATTGGCCACAGCAGTCGACAAACACGCCGAGTTGTTTTCCTGTCAGCTAACAACAGAAGTCTCTGGCTGCAGTGGGAACAGGCTCAGCAATACTGAACAAGTAATATGATAAATTTTGATTTCTGTTGAGCCTTTGGAAGGGGACATCAACAACAGTAATCGATGGACACTGCTTCCTTTGTATCTAGTGTTAGGGCAAAGGTACTGGTGGTGTAAAGCTGCGACAAAAGCTCTCTTATCCTCCTAATACAACTAGAGCAGTTTCAATGGCACAGCCACTCTAATCATTGTTCCTGGTATAATTAATCATTTTACCACAGTTTACACATTTTGATCTTATGCCAGTTTGTTGTTAAAGGTATGAAATCTTATTCACACGTGTTATCACCTACAAAATGCTGCAGTGGAACAAATTATCTCCTGCCCTGAACATACACGCTCATATCTAATCATAACTGAAAATCACAACTCAAAAGCAAAAGGACTCATGAATCCTACATGGAAATGAGCTTGTTGATAAAATATTCCAAATCATCCCTAAAATGCTGAGTGAGAACCAATAACATTAGAAAAAAGGCTACTCATTTTTCTCTTTTTGACATTGATTCCAATAACTTCGGTGATACTAAATACTGATCTGGTATTATTGTTTTTAATTGTTTATTTTCTACTGACTTTTAGCAAATAAACTTAAAATAAAGGATATCTCTTAAACATTTAAAGGTGACCTATTATGGCATTTAATGTATATTTTAAACAGGCCTTGAATGTCTTAAAAACAATCTAAAGCTTGTTTTTTCTACGTAAATCATAAATCCAGCCTGTGGACCCTGTCACTAGTTTTACCGCTTCTAACCTCTTTTTCTGCGCCTCATTTTTAGGGAAGGGGGGGGTATGATAATGAGGCTCTGTGCTGATTGGCTCCCTGAATGACGGGTAGCAGAGGAGGAGCATAAACCTCGCTCCGCCAGAGCAGCCCGAGCCTGTAAATTATCACAACACTGAATTTTCACAAATGGAAACTTTATTGTTAAAAAAATAAAATATGAGTTGTATATAAATAACATTTATGCACTATTTAAGCCGGATCTACCCGGCGGATGCTGAACGCTGGCTCCGGAGCCACGCCGGGCGCCCGGGAGCAGCACGCATCACCGCGGCTTTAACGGAGGAATCTGACCGGTTCCGACCGTCCGGGACCGCAGGAACCGGCCTGGACTGATAGCAGGGACTCCCGGGGACCGACCAGTGGAATTTCAGCCGGATCTACGCGGCGGATGCTGCGCGACGGGCGCTGCAACCCCGCCGCGGGCGCACAGATCGGCTCCGGAGCGCATCCTGTGCGCATCGTCGGTTACCGGTGATCAAACCGACAGATTTGCCTGAAAATCTCGGAGGGTGAAGCTGGTCCAGCCTGGGACAGACCCCCGAGGACCCAGCTCCCAAACCACCCGGGAACCTGGGTGATTTAACCCGGATCCGCTCCGCCACGGCGCTGCGTCCGACTGGCTGAAGGATGGACCGTTCCAGCAGCGGAGAGAGCTGGTTGTGGGCGTGGTTTCAGCAGCGGAGGCTGAACCTATGGAAATCTGCTCCTGTCGTTACGTAACGACAGGAGCAGATTCTAATCGGCTCAAAAAAAACCACGTGACACTGGGGGACTCTGTCCGGCGGGGGTCAGAGACCTTGCAGAAATTCATGGTATTTTGTCTCCCCTGTGCTGGCAGGGTGAGGGGAGACCACTTTATATATGTTAAAACAAGAAAAAACGTGTTTTTCATAATAGGTCCCCTTTAATCGTTTGACCGTTAATAAACAAAAAACTTTTTGTTTTATTAAAAGCGTTTATTAAATATTGAAATAATGAAAATAAAACTCCCCCAATTTTGTTTCAAAATAATTATTTTCTGTGACATTATGAATACATTGTGTAATTTTATATATTTTTTTTATATATAATGTATATATTACTATATATGTTAATATGGGGAGGCACATAGGTCTCAGAAATTCATGTATCAATTATAATACAGCCGTCATTATAGGTTAATTAAATAAATTATTTCAATTTGATTTTAGTGCGTGAGCACGAGGAAGTAATGCTACTATGGAAACCTGAGGTGTCAGAGAACAGATACCTGAGAATAAAAGAGTGATGGAAAAAACTGAGGGAAATAATTTTTATATGACAAAACTGAATCTGGATGTACCACAAGGTTTTAATATGTACTCAGATTTAGAGAGTGCGGTTTCCTCAAGTGTTGACATGGCCTGGATGTTAAGGTCAGAGAGCTAGCCTGATAACGGCATAAAGATGTGCTTCTTTGTTTGGATAGAGCGCAGCTGGTAGTGCAGCCGCCTCACAGCTAGTAGGTCCTGGGTTCAATTCTCACCGGGGACGCTGTGGTGGGGTTGGCGAAAGTGCCTTTCTGTGTGGAGTTTGCATGTTCTCCTCTTGTTCCCTTGGGTAGCTAATGGGAGCTACACTCACAAAAACATGCACACAGTCCTGGGCTATACATGCCCCCTCTGGCCAGCCGGGGCGCCAGATGGGGTGGGGAAGATCTGGCTGGAATAACGTGATCCTTCCACGCGCTACGTCCGGCCGGAGAAGCCCCACCCTGCCTGGTGAAAAGAAGCGGCCTGCTCACTCCTCAAGATACGGAGACTTGACCTCAGTGTAGTAGGGCTGTCCCGGGGTTGGCACAGGGAGAGCAATGCCCAAGACCGACTTAGGCATAAGCACTGGTTGAAAAAAATGGGAAAAAATCAGGGATAAAAATATATTTAAAAAAAAAAGAATACAAATTGTCTCTAGGCTCTTTTCAGAGACCCAGGGAATAACCCCTGAGAAAATATTCAACACGTTTCCCTATTGTCGCTCTCTCCGACCTTTTTCATCGCAAAGGAAACGTCTACTGTCCGTACGTTTACGTACAGCCATTCCGCCAGCTGCGCACGTGAAAGCCCACTCACCCACCCGCGTTACAACGGAGTGACCCGCAAACGTTCCAATGCTTTGACGAGCAGGACAGGGACCATGCGCAACCAGACGAAGCGCCCAGGCTACGACGACCAGAAAAAGGGGCAGCTTTCAGAATTATCAGAATTATTTTCCTGATAAGTCCGGTGGTTCCCCGTTTTCATTAATTCATTTTGATAAGTAATCTTTATTAATTATTAATAACTACTGTATCGTAAGACGATTATTAATAACTCTAATAACTGAACCAGCACCCCCTTTGTGGCACAACAGAGGTTAGACATTTAATTTCAGTGCACATATTCTCTTATAAAGCTTAAATCCCAGCCTTTGTGTAGAAAGTCTTACACCTCTTTCAGGTATGTTTTGTAAATAAGCAAGACTTATGTATTATGTATAACTACATATATCTAAAGCTAAGAGAAAGACTTTGAGATGTGCTAGAATCTTAGATTTTCAATATGACCATGAGACCGATTTGATCTTTTGTTTAATCAGTATATAATGCTGCCTTGTTAACATGGAGCAGAATCTTCAATGGATGTTTATAACATATTTTGACGGCATGTTGAAGGGAACTTGTTTGGATTTGAAAGTAAATAGATGTTCAATCCTCTATTGGTCTGGTGTTCTGGCTTAAGTGCTTTAAAGGTGTATGCCATGGCTTTTCCTATTGATGTGAAGTATCAGGTTTCATACTCTAGTTTCTTCAGCTCCCACAGTGTGGGAGTTGTGTTTAGTGGTTTTTTATTGATGTCACAACCTTCGAAAACAGTGATACCATCCATCCATTTTCTACACCCACCTCATCTTATTCGGGGTCTGGAGGAAGGCTGGAGCTTCATCCAGTTGTCTTGGGGGAGAAGATGGGGTACACTCTGGACAGATCACCTGAACATCACAGATACAAATGGAGGGAATGTGATTTCCTCACAGATAGGCCCCAGCTGTGATAGGACAGCGCTAACCAACCAACTTACCAGTAAAGGGCCCGGTAAGGACTGATACTTGCTTTTTTTAAATACATTTCTCAATCTAGTATGTTACGCAGTAATGAACTAAACGATTCGGTATCATCTGAACCCATTTACTCTATAAAGCATTATAGTACTGCAAATTACACATACCAGCTTCCTTATGTTTTTTTCACTGTAAGTACTCTTAAGAATGACATTTCATTGCATATTTGCTCTCAATTATTAAAAATATATAAAACTTTACTGCCACCACTAAGCCCTAGAAACCATAATAAATAATAAAAATGCATAAATATCTAGATTTAGATGAGCACAGTCAAGATAAAATAGTTACGTAATTTTTTTCTTTTTAGTCTAATAGCTTGGGGAATTAAACTGGTATAAAACCTTGTTTTTCTGCTCATGAAGCTCGGTACCTCTTAACAGGGGCCACCAAAGAGCACAGTTCTTCATGAGTGGAGTCCCTCATGATGTTTCTGGCATGCATCAGGCAGTCAGTGTCCTATCCCCCGGAGGAAGATAAGAGAAGCTGCATTATTCTTGTCGGTAGTTTAAACCATTCTCTGCAGGGTTTCCTAGTGTGCTACCTTGCAGCTGCCACATCATCAGCCTCATCTGCTGATCTGCTTTTTTTCTTTTCCAGGTGTTCCTGGCTCAGACGTAGTACTAAGGAGATGGCCTCCTTAGTGGAACAGTTTGGACTCTAAACAAACTAGAAGGGATCAAAGAGGGAGGGGGGTTTGGAGACAATGTGCTGCTTGCTGAGCCTTTTGAAGCATTTCATCATGAGTGCCACAGGGTGGTAGTCACTGACACAGGCTGGTAGTCTTGAAACAAGGTTCAATGAGTTGCTAAAGGTGTCTCTGAGGGTGCCCATGATATATTTTCAACCAACGGCATCTGTTATAACTAGGGGTGTAACAATACACTAATCTCACGATACGGGACGATACACGATATTGAGGTCACGATAACGATACGATATTATAGCAGTATTTTTTTTAACAACCTTGAATGAGGAACATATGACTGGGAAAAATTGTCTTTTATTTGAAAGACACAAAATACAAAACAATACTGTACGTTTGCCCTATTGTTACAGTTTGTAATGCTTTATAACTGTTTAAGTTTTAAAGAGAAAGCCAGGCCAACCATTTTCCACAAACTGAATTAAAAGTAAATGTCAGGTTTGCTTTATGCATCTTCATACAAGTAAAACTATTTTGCCACAAACTGAATAGTTTCTCTCATGTATGATTTGACTTTTTTCTTTTCCAGAAATTTAACAACTAAAATTAAATAAAAGTAAATAAATAGATACAATTTTACATCATAAAAAAGATTGATTCATGCTCACCTTATAAGTGTAAGAGGAGATTTATTTTTGTTAAGAAGGTTATTTTGCTAATTCAGGGTTAATTATTTTATAAATATATTCTTTAGATTCTGATGTCAATTAGGGACTATAATGACACTAGTCAGTTTATCTGTAGTGATTAGTCTGTTTTAGATTGGGCGGAGTGATACGCCACAGTACGGCACTAGGTGCTGTGTTGATGTTCTAAAATCCTACACTGTTGAGGGACATTAAAGTACACTCGAACTCACGCAGAAGTTGTCCACGTGTTTATCCTACTCACGACCGGAAAAAGGTTTAATTTAATAAGGTAAGGCTTAACTCTACACCTTACATAAGTAAAGGTTCAGAGCTCAAAACGGGACCGCAAAATGGTACTAGTTTCTTTTGAGCGGAGTAACATTTTGGTCCGCAGGTCGAGGCGCGGTTGTTACGCGTGGTCGGATGCGCGTTTCTAGTCAACACAATAGATTAATATTAATAATCCAATATCGCGATACAGTTTGTCACCTCCACGACACGTTTCGTGACATTTTTGTATCGCAAAATTTCGTGGCACGATATATTGTTACACCCCTAGTTATAACTGACCTGGCTAGGTCACCCTCCTTCTCTTTACAGAGGGGGCATGGCAGGGGTGTCCCCTCTCGCAGCTCCTCTTCGCATTGGCTATTGAATCCCTGGCAATTAATATGAGGGAGCATGGCCTCATTAAACCTATAAGGCTAGGTGGAGTTGATCATAAGGTTTATCTTTATGTGGACGATATAGCCCTTTTTCTATCCAACCCTGAACAATCAATACCACATTTAATCCAGTTTATTATATTTTTGGAGCGGTCTCTGGTTATACTATTAACTGGCAGAAGAGCAAGCTCACATCATTAGCTAATGACGTGGACCCACTATTCCGGACATCCACACATTTTAAAATAGCCTCATAGGATCTCTAAAAGCCACCTTCGGAAATCAAGGGGTATGGGGGCCTGGCTCTGCCGTGTTTTTTGTAATTCTACTCGGCTGCCAATGTCAGATTTATGGTGTACTGGCTTTGTGAGAGGGGACAGATTCATCCCACCTCCTTAGCTAGCCACTGAAAAAAGTCCAACTAGCAAGACTTATTTTCCTGCTCTCCTCTTCTATTCCCCAAGGCCCTCTACAGGAAAGATAATTTTGTTCTATTAAATACTCAGAGGATCTGGAATCAAATTAGAAAATGTTTTGTGCTTCCTGAAACCTCTGTATATGCTCCAATCTGGCAGAACCATGACTTTCTGCCATCTCTTTTGGACTCTTGGGAGAGAATGGAGCTGTAAGGTATTGTTAGTTTAAAATACCTTTATGTTTGTGGATACGTTGGCTCATTTGAGCAATTGGAGTACCAAACTTTCTCTTTCAAAAACTAATTTTTTCAAATATTTACAATTGAGATACTGTGTTCTACAGGCTATTAAATTGCAGCCTGAAAAAAAGAAATTAATAGAATATCTCCTGGGCCCCCCATGAAGCAAAACCTCTGATCTCAGGGCTGGTCGGTTACTTCTCAAGTACTCTGGATTTGCCTACTATTAAAATAAAACAAGCCTGGGAAGGTGAGCTTGGTATTGAGATTGAGGATGAATCATGGAAGCAAGTATTAGCTAACATTAAATCTTGCTCGAATAATGTTAGGCTCCAACTGAGCCAGTACAAAATAGTCCACAGATTGCATTATTCTAAAAAAGGATTAAACAAAATTCCCTAATTCCCTAATCTCTCTCCACTGTGTAATAGATGTAACGTGGCAAAAGGTTCCTTTGCACATCTCCTCTGGACCTGCCTGAAATTACACAACTTTTGGTCTCTCATCTTCCAATGGTTCTCGTCCTACATAATTGTACGTAAATGCACGAAAATCGGTACACACCTGTATCATGTCGCAACTTAAAGAAAAGTCTCTTGGCGCCATGGCCGAAACCGAACAGGAACTCTGCCATTTTGAATTAATGGTGTAATTTTGGCGCAATTTATGCCATTTCTTCGGCCGCTTCTTCGCCCAAACCGTAACGTGCACCCAGGTGTGTTATACATCAAAATGTGCCTCGATCCTGTGACGAAGCGCATTACTTTTCTCAGTCAAAAGCGTTACCGTGGCGACGATAGACGCCAAAAAGCGCGCCCCCCCTTCATCTGATTGGTCCATATTTGATAGTTCCTACTTTCTGCCATAACTTTTGAATGGTTTGACTAAAAGACTCGTGGGAGGTGTCATCTGACTCGGTATTGAGTACTTGACCTTCATTGGTGCAAATTAGCCCCACCCCTTCTTCTGATTGGTTGATATGTGATAGTTCCTATTTTCTGCCATAATTTTTGAATGGTTTGACATAAAGAGTCATGGGTGGTGTCCTCCGCTAAGTGTCCAGGCCTGAAGACATCTACATGCAAGTCATACAAGCGCCTGAACGTGCACAAGCCATGAACGTGCGAGGGCCCGTTCATCGCTGCTTGCGGCTTTAATTTGAGTTACGGTTGCCTTTCTATTAGCTCAAACCAGTATGGCCATTCTCCTCTGACCTCTACTATAGACAAGGCATTTGAGCCCACAAAACTGCCGCTTACTGGATGTTTTCTATTTTTCAGACCATTCTCTGTAAACACTGGAGATGATTGTGTGTGAAAATCCCAGTAGATCAGCAGTTTTTGACGAGTCCGTCTGGCACCAACAACCATCCCACATTCAAAGTCACCTAAATCACCTTTCTTCCCCATTTAGATGCTCGGTTTGAACTGCAGCAGATTGTCTTGACCATGTCTACATGCGTAAATGCATTGAGTGGCTGCCATGTGATTGGCTGATTAGAAGTTTGTGTTCACGAGCGGTTGGACAGGTGTACGTCATTGCTGCATATAAACCACAATTATTCACAAGTGGAAGATATTCAGGAGTGGACATCCCAGCAAGTTCACTGCAAGCTCAGTCACAGATGTCAGTGCCCAGAAAAATGGCGAACCCGCCCCGTCCCACAAAAAAAAAAAAAAAAACAACCTAAAACGAGATAAATCTCAGACCTCACTGAGCATATCAAATGATGAAATCCATGGCAGCAAAATTCTTAAAAAAACTGAACATGTATTGTTTGTTTGAAGCGCTGCCAGGAGAGCCCTTTTGGGTATTTAAAGAACATGGAAGGATCCTATGAACAAGTGAGACCAAAGTGGAGTTGTTTGGTCATAATGCCCAACACCACACAACTTTTTAGCTGAAACACCTCACATCCACTCAAGGATGGTGGTGGAGGAGCGTTCATTTTGAGTTTTGCAGTCATAGAAGAAGCACCTGATAGTAACTGAGTGTTTACCATTTTGTACCATGCAAGGAAAGTTGATACAAAAAGAACTATTTATTAGTAATATGAGTGATTGACAGTAGGCTCAGCATATAGCTAGCAAGTATAACTTCTTCATCTGTAATTGTCTTGCTACCGCATCATGTAAAGCAGCAGCTTGTACTAATCCAGTGCTAATCTTACAATTTGCTGGAAAGGTTTAATGGTCCAGCTTGCCCAGGAGCATCCAAGTATTCCCAGAGAGAAAATTAAGGAACATGCTGGAGACCCGGCGTGCCATGTACTCACTGTTTTATCACCAAAAATGGATGGATTTTTACTTTTTACTTTTATTTGATTATTTTGATCTGTCCTGGTTAATTTATTTGATATTTGTAAAATTCATGCAGAAGGAAATATTTCAATTGGATGGATTCATTGCATAAATGGATCGCAGCTTAGAGCAGAATTGAACAAAATGTCTTGTTTTACTCTCTGATATTATCTACTCTTTCAAAATCTCATTCCTAAATTCATAGCATTTTCTTCACAATCTTTGATTCAGGCCAATGTTTTTATTATTTATCTTATTATTTTTTACTGTCGTTTTTCAGTTAGGGGTAAACAAAAATAAATTAATCTATGCTTTACACACCATCTCTCTGAAACTGTGGGTGTACAGTAAGCATGTACTGAATCTGCCCTTAAAGATGCTTTTCCACAATATTTTTACAATATATAAGAGACACAGCAATGACCTGAATGCTGTGTAAACAACTAATCTTATCTGGTAGAACAATGGCAGTGACAAATTCTGCTGTTGGACCAAAAATATGGCACAATGCATCTTGGATTCTCCCCCACACACAGCTGCAGTGTGTGATAATTAAAAAGAAAGGAAGAGGGTTCATCCATGATAAATGTATGCATTCTGACAGAAATGAACTGTTGAACTGCTGTAATGATAAAGTTCACATCCCACGGTTTGCTCATCTCACTATTACGACTTGTGTCATCACGTCTGAGGCGTAATTATAGTGGCTTAAAGAAATATTCCAATCTTTTCCCTGTTTTGTGGCATTACAACCTTTAATTTGAATTGATAAAATATAGGAGTCTGACCCATAACCTCACAAAATATTTCTAACTGGTGACATGAAGTTAAAAGAAAAAGAAAAGCTGAAAAGTGTATGCATATATTTTAATCCCGCTTTGTTTTAAGACCTAAATTGTAATCTGTTGTTGACAATTACGTTCAGAAGTTACATAATTATTACAAATTACGTTCACCTGTGTCTGAAGTCCTAATAGATCTCAATATATATAGTCCTGCTGTGAAAGGCCCTTGAGTTGTTAACATAACATAGCAGGAGACATCACAAAGAAAGTGTCACAGTGGAGCTCACACAACAGATTAGGTAAAGTAAGGTAATCTTTATTGTCTCCCTTGAGAGAAATTTGTCTTGGACAAAACTAGAGACTCCAGAGAAAATAGAGAAAATAATTCTATAGAAGTGATCTGAATATCCCTTAGGAAACCATTTAATCTTTTATTAGCAAGTTCAAGGACGAGGGCACCAAAACAAACCTGTGAAAAAAGGGGCAGGGAAGCAGAGGTCACAGACCTGGGAATGATGGTGACTTGTTGTTTTTAAGCATATTTTTTGGGGTTCCTGCCTTGTTTCATGGTTGGGTTTCCTTCTGCATCTTGGTTGCTGTTAGTTGGGAGTGTTAATCCCTGCTCTTATGTCACATCCGGTTTCAGTTGCTTTTTTCACACACTTTTGTTATGTTGGTCATTTTCTCCCTCAGCATTTATACCTCCTGGTTTTTCCTGCTCCATTCCAGATTGTTTCTTTCCCTGTTATGTTCCTGCTCTGGTGTTGTACCCTGATTATTCTACTGGACTCTTTTGTTGGATTATCTACTGCAGAAACACTTTAAGTATACTTTAATTGTCTAACTGAAGTTTATTTCTGTTTTAGACCATCAGACCGGCATTTAAGCTATTCACTAATGCACTTTGACAGTGCCTCAATCACTGATGTAACAAAGATTGCCAACCTGACTCTAAAACAGCTGCAAAGCTCCACCGCAGAGATTTGCTTGTTTGACCAACAGTTCACACTAAACCATAAACTCCACAAAGTGATGCTTTAATGGGATTGGAAAGGCAATTAAAGCAAATGAAAAAGCTTTACCAGAAACTGAAACATTTTTGGTTTTTAATGTCTCTACTGATTCGTGTGTGACATGTTTAACTACAGTAGTCCTCTGCCTCCTTTTAGCCCTTCCAAACAGACCACTAACCAATGGTCGTCTAGGCCCCTGGTCTTCAATTCCGGTCCTCATTGGCCGGTGTCCTGCACGTTTTACATCTTGTGTCAACACACCTGATTCTAATTAATGGTCCTCATTAGGTTGTCATCAAGGTCTGCACAAATCTGATAACAACAGTCATTTATAGCATGGTGTGCTGAAGCAGAGAAACCGGAATTGAGGATCCCTGGTCCTAGGCCACTATCCCTGGTCAACCCAACAACCATAGGACCTAGGCCAGGGGTGGGCAATCCTGGTCCTCGAGGGCCGGTGTCCCTGCAGGTTTTAGATGTTTCCCTGCTTCATTGCACCATGATACAAGTGACTGTGTCATTAACAGAATTGTGCAGCCCTGGATGACAAGCTGATGACGATGATTAATTAGAATCAGGTGTGTTAAAGCAGGGAAACATCTAAAACCTGCAGGGACACCGGCCCTCGAGGACCAGGATTGCCCACCCCTGACCTAGGCTGTTCGCTGGCAACCGAGCAGGTCCCATCAGAACTCCACCAGTCTCTCTCAGCTAGGGATGGGAATTGATAAGATTTTTTCGATTCCGATTCTCTTATCGATTCTGCTTATCGATTCGATTCTTTATCGATTCTCTTATCGATTCTCATTTGGAAAAAAGGAGAAGAAACAATTTTAGTATCAACTTTGTTTTAATAAAACAAAGTTGATACTAAAATACTAAAAAGAAACAATTTTAGTATCAACTTTGTTTTAATAAAACAAAGTTGATACTAAAATTGTTTCTTTGTTTCAATTTCTTTGTTTCTCCGATCTTTTTGGTTCAAAGATATAAAACTTTTATATCTTTGAACAAAAAAAATATAATGAGGTCTTAAGATGCCCCCAGCCTTGGGCTCCTCGATGGTGCCAGGGGGTCCCCACAAAATGATTTGTAATATACAGTAAAATATGTATTTAATATAAAATAATAATAATGAAATAAATATTCTTCTGTAGAAATTAACGAAAAACAACAAATGATTTTGTAGCAATTACACAAGAATGTCCAGTAACATGTTCAACACCACAAACTTAGTCACTGCTGGTAACATTCATCTATTCTGGCCTGATACTCTTCCCTGCCTTGATAAAAGGAGAAGTTAGTGGTATATGTTCTTTAACTTCTCCATAGATGAGCTGATGAGCTGCAGCTGTGTCAGGAGCTCTGTCCGCCGGAGCGCAGCTCTTCTAAAGCATGAATTATGGCTTTGTCCCCGTGTTTTCCTGCTGGGCGCGAATGCGCACGTGGCGCAACGTGCTTGGTGACGTCATTCGCGCCGACTGGAATCGATAAGGGAATTGTTAACGAAAAAGCAAACGATTCCAAGGAATTGAAACACTGAGAACCGGTTCTCAACAAGAACCGGTTCTCGATTCCCATCCCTACTCTCAGCGCTACCAGCACTCGTTTCAGATGTAATTTAAGTACTGGCATCTGAAATGAGAATGCTTGAAATGAGGAGGACAGTTAAATAAGATTCGTTCAATACATGTTTTTAGGGGTAAAACATCCTTAAACTTTCTTGGTGTTTTCCAGGGGAGGATTTTTTTCCCTCCAACTAATAACGGTACATAGTAATGTTGGATACACTAGTGTCCCTGGGAACAATGCAATCTCAGTTGCTAAAACTCAGTCCCTGAGGTGTCAGAAGGTCATCTCATCATGTGGGTCCCACGCCTGGATACAACGGGCTTATGTCAGGAAGAAAATCCAACATAAAAACTTGATATTGATGCCAAACCCATATAAAGAACATAAAGATCTGCTATGGGGATCTTGTAAAGACAAGCCAAAATAAGTTGCTTGTACCAACCAATAGGTCTGGGCGATATGGCCTTTTATTAATATCTTGATATTTTTAGGCCATGTCACGATACACGATATATATCTCGATATTTTGCCTTAGCCTTGAATTAACATTTTGATGCCTACATTCACACCAGTATGATGATTCTATATGTCTACATTAAAACATTCTTGTTCATACTGCATTAATATATGCTCATTTTAAACTTTCCTGCAAAAACGGGGAATAAGTCAAATTTACCAAAACTGTATTTATTAAACAGTTACTAAGCAGTGAGTGGCACAAACATAAAAAGTGTAATTTCAAAATAGAAAGTGCACGTTGCATCTCTCTGACTCCCCGTCTGAAGAACATCTGCTAAGAACATGTTCTGGTCCTGGTTTTACCAGGATGACCAGGTTTCACCTGGTTTTACCTGGTTTTACCAGGATGAGCTGCTCTGAGCAGGAAGGCTTTTAGAGCACCTTTATATTAAGACTAATTGTAGGTGTAGGGACTGCACTCTCCTCCTTTAATTTGCATCACTTTCACTTATTGTTAGAAATATGACGTCATATAGTCTTGTATGACTTTGTTTCGATGATAGTGAATGATTTCATGTGGCCACATTTAAGCAACACTAGGTGATGTTTCTCAGCTATGGAAGAGAAAAGCCTGAATTATGGTTCCGCGTTAAATCGACGCAGAACCTACGGCGTAGGGTACGCGGCGATGCGCACTTACGCCGTAGGCTCTGCGTTGGTGTAACGCGGGACCATAAATCAGCCTAAAGGCTCGGCTGCGCGTGTCGCGCTGAGCGGCTCCTCAGAGCCGTTCGCGTTGTGCGAGGAGAAAACATCCCCCTCCCGTCTTTACTAAGGCCGAGTTTGGGAAAGTTAAAGTAAAGTTAAAGCGGGGTGGAAGTGAGCGCTGGTCCCGGACCGCAGCGCTGACACCAGCAGGACCAATGATAATGCACACACGACAGCACGTGACTGACATGTGTAACAGGGTGCGCTTGTTTTATGTCTCAGAGAAGGAGAGACGAGACGAGAGAGTGAGAAAAGCCTGTAATGCCTGCGGCTAAAAGCAAAATGCGTGAAAATTTATATTCGAATATGCACGATAGAGTCATTTTGTACATCGCACAGAGTAGAAGCCGAGATACATCGGCTATCCTCGATATATCGCCCAGCCCTACCAACCAACATACTTGGTCCTGTAGATCAACATAACTAGTAGTGGAAATGAGTGAGAAATATGGTTATAGCAATGGAGAAAAAGAAATTATACGTCTTATCAGCGTTTATCAGGAAAAATTAATTAGATAATTGCTAATGAGAGTTAAGGATGGGAATAAGATGTGATCAATTAAAACATTTTCACCTACCTCCATTTCTAACTGCCTTTAGGAAATCAAAATATGGTTCTCCTCAAATCCTCTTAAACTTAACAATGAAACAGATGTTCTACTTGTCAGCATGACCTCCACTCTAACCCAGTCACAGAATTTTTCTCCATCAACATTGACGGCTCCTCCATCCTTCCTCTCCCCTCGGGGCATCACCCTCTATAACATGCTAGCATTTCAAGCTCACACCAACAGCACTGCCTGGTCTGCTTATTTCCACCTCCGAAACATCAACCAAATGAGTTCATCCCTCACTCTCCATGCTGCAGCCATCCTCATCCACAGCCTTGTCACTTCTGAAATTAATTACTATAACCCACTTCTCTTCGGTCTCCCCAACAAATCCCTTCCTAAACTGCAGCTCCTCCAGAACTCTGCTGCTCGAATCATAACCTGCACCTCTTCCATGGAACACATTACCCTTGTTATTCAACAGCTCCACCGGCTCCCAATAAAACACAAAATCAACTTCATGCTTCTCACTTTCAAATGTATCCATAATCAGGCCCCTCATCTGTCAGATTTGATCCACATTGCCTCTCCCTCCCTTAGTCTCAGGTAATTCCATACCAATTAAGGTTGTGCAGACATATAGGAAGGCAAAAGCAAATGTGGTGCAGAGCTTTTCCTTCCCCTTCCTAGCATTTGTGTTGAATTGATTAAAAATTATATACATCCTGTTTTCCTTTCCGAGTTGAAAATGTGGATTTCTTGCTTTAATACTATAAGCATAGAATAGTGAATGTATTCAGCTTCTACTAAATAAGTTATGCTTAGTTGTTTAAGTGTTATCAATCATTGTACAGGTTGGTCATATATGCTAACATTATTTAAAGATACTGGCAAGTAGCATTGTTGTGTCAAATCAGCAGTACGTGAATACACTCCCGACCAGAAGGGGGCGAACACGGGCAAGGAGGTTGGTGGAACCAAAAACACCCATGTGTTCCTGGACCATATTAATAGATGGACTTGACTGGGAAGCATGCAGCCCCCGAATCTCGCGCTCAGCAGGCACGCAGATTTTTTCCAGTGGCCAGCCGCGGTACTGCAACAAAAAATCCCATGGGGCCCAGAAAGCTTTTTTCCCATAGACCGCAATAGTAAAAGAGAAGCCTCTAAAACTGTTCACAGGACACCTCCAGCTGTAATCACCGTCAATTACTAATCTTTGTATTCTATATTTTTAAGTCATGGACTTTATATCCGTCAAAAATGTTTTATAACGGCCAGAAAAGTCAAAGAAAAGTCTCTTTCTGGGCGTGACGTCACGGTGCATTCCACGGATGTATTATATTAATATATATTATGTAATTATATTATATTAATACATAATATATGTAATACTATACATGTAATAATATACATTAATTAATATATTATACTAAAACATATTATATTAATACTCGCGTCATTGCCCCGGGGCATGATGGGAGGCCCCAGAGCATCATGGGAGGTGACTCAACTGCGCCCTACTCTATGGGCCCAATAACACGGAAGTAAACCCGGAAGTCAGGAACTTTTTCGGCGTATGCGCTGGCTGAGCAAATTGCATTGAAATGAATGGGCGGCCATTTTCGATGTACCATCCAGTTCTATTAATACATCCATGGAAGCATGGCATGAAATGTTTGTTACCTCACCTGCTCTGGAAAAGAGGGACCAAAGACATTACCACTAATTCTCTCACCTGCTCCTGGAAACACAACATTACCACAGCTCCTGGTCAACAAAAAAGATGCTACTGGTAGGGGAAATGACTGAATATGGCCTTAAGGTTCCTCCACACCTATTTGATTTGGAGTTAAATCATTTTAGTAGTTAAAAATCTAGTTAGTTTTTGAATTAAATGAGTAGTTTTGAACTGCTGTGTAAAACCTAAACTTTAATGTATATGATAATTTGATGCTTTAATAAGTTAACTTTGAAAAATGTATTTTTTTTTAACTTTTGAAACACAAGTGAACAGTAAAAGTTAAGAAATCATTGTGATGGCTTTTACATTTTATGTTTTATGTTTATTTTACCAGGTTAGTAACATTTTTAATAATTCTACTTGTGGCCAAAAGAACACTTTTTAAGGCAATAAAAAAGCAAGGAATAAGAAGAACTGAATTTTCCCTTTGCATCCTTCAAATGTAGATCAAGCTATTTATAAAGTTTGGGTAGAGTTGTGGAAATAAAAAGTAGACGGAACTCGATAAACATATTTGCTTTCCTCATATGTTTGCCATTTGGGAGTCTGCTCAGATTGAAGATGCATTGAACCCTTTTTGAAAATTTGGTGTTTACTGATGGGAATGATTTATAAGATTATTGTTTCCAACAAGAGACTGGGGTATATGTCAGCCAAGCATTGATGGTAGTAGTACTGACGGCTAAAATAATATAAACTTTATGAGATTACTGTGAATGTGTGAAGCTGTTTTGGGTGGTTGTACATTTTATTTACAAAACAATGGGCTTTCAATAAAAATGTGTTAATTCATTTATATATATAAGTGTGTACGTGTTTTTTTTTTAAAGAAAAGAGTATAATTTCAGCCTCATATTACAGGAAAAAAGGAATTTGGTTCAATAATTGAGCAGGGAAATTGCTTACATTTTTTTTCTTAAGAAAAAAAAGGAAGCCAATCCCCCCCAAACCATAAAAGAGAAAAGGAGGGAGGGTTTGTGCTTGTGATGGGGTGTTTTTTTACCGAGCACTGGAGGGACGGAGAAGGTGGAGCTAGCACTCCACCTCCTTCACTATTATAAAAAGAATAATTTATCATCTGCAAGCAGAATTCAACGACCCCTCCGTTTTTTTTTTTTTGGACTCATCTGACCATAGTGCACCTGTGCATCGTTTATCTGAGATAGCCCAGAGAACTCGGCAGTGTTTTCGTCCAGAGTTATGTGAATGTCTCCTTTCTTGTTTATAGGCCGATATCGTTGGGTTCCATTTCTGAATGAGGCTGCATGTATCGTGTGCTCCTGGTTTTCAAAGGTACTTTGTGCTGCTCGTTCAACACTGATTAAAACTGAAAAGTGCAAAGAACTTATACACTTTGTAATCAACCACTGTTTCAAAATATTAAGATTTTTTCATAAAGGTGTTTCATTTTTATTAATCTTGACACTCATCTGTCACCAATTAAACTGTACAATGAAGAATAGAGATACTTGCATATTATACAGTTCTCTTAGCCTATATGTCATCCTTTTTTAGTATCTTGCTGGTTTCAAATCCTGAATTTTCTTACTTTCAAAATGGACTACAGCAATTTTTTGGCACTTGTCTGTTCCAATAAAGGTATAAATAGATTGAAACATTAAATAATGTCAGTGTTTAGTATTTTTAGAAATGAGGAACAAAGGCTCATAATTTGGTTTTATATATCTGATCTATAGCTTCTAAAAAAGGGCAAAACCTTTGGGTGTGTGTATTTGAAGCATTTTCAAATCACCTAAATTATGAGTGAATCTTTTTTCTTTTCTTTTTTGAGACAATTTATGGGGTTTCTCTGCAACACCAGAGATTTGTGCACAACTCCGGGGGTAGAAAGTAGTTCTCATCCCAGTTTATTTGGCAGAGTCAGGCTCGGAAAGGGATATGAAAGGCAGTTAACATTACCACCCGCCAAAACAGATGGATGGAAATTGTTCAATATTCCAAAGGGAACATATCCTGCTGCCAAGAGCAGAGGAAAATTTTGGATCCAGGCCAGTAAAAGAGTGTAATAGAGTCCCAAAGGCAGCAAAGTCTCTGTAGACACTTTGTCTCAAAATGGAAACCTTGTCATCAGAATATATCTTAACTACAGAGACCATATGCATGCATCTAAGGGTTTGTTTGCGTCCAGATTTTCCATTGTATCAGCACCGGCTCTCTTAATGACAGGTCCTGTAACAGCCCATACAACCGCTGAAATGTCTCGACATTTGTCATGTTATGTTGGATCTTATATTGTCTCAGCATATTTCCTCACAAACTCATTGATATACTGTAATTGTCTCAGCTCAAGTTAACTAATTAATACAACCTCACTCCCAGACTGAGAAAGCTGCCAATATAGCAGGTGTCATTTCAGTGAAATGTGGCAAACTTTTTTTTTTCTTCCCCCTTGGCTGTCTAACATTAGCACTAATCTCCTGATATGTTGAATAAGGACAGCAGAAACATGCGACAAGGCCCAAACTAGGTAGGATCTTTAAATCCTTAGATGTTTACATTCGTGTAGTATTGTGAGTCTGAACCACATTTTCTTGGACTGCTGTTGGTTAATATTCTTTGCTTATTAATCCGCCTGGAAGGCCCTATAGTGTTGAATGCTGAGATGTAATCTAAGAACAGCACTCTTTCATAGCTTCTCCCTCCCAGTGTCCACCTGGGAAAGAGTTTTGTGGCGCATGAAGGCTATGGTATCATCCGTTGATCTGACTGACTCCTTACTTCAGTGCAAGATGTCAAATCAGTGTCTTGTTCCTCCTGCACATAGGAAATGAACTCTGGAAAGAGATATATGATTTATCATAAGCCAATTTCACACAGATATCATGGTGTACAGGAGAGCCACTCTTGAATCCACCTCCACTGTCCAGGTATGCATTCACACTGATTCCACAAAGGTGGAATACTGCCTCCCCACCGTGTGTTTTTACAAAGCATTGTAGTGTTCCTTGTAGTCGTGCTCCACAGACAGCATCCGCACCATGACTGTCTCGTCACTGAGCTTCATCCAGTAGTTACTGAATGAGACACAGTGTCAAATACACACTCATACAAATGAATGTTTCTACCTGGTTGTTCCAGTGAGACACGTGCAGCAGTGCTGCCAATTTTGCAGTCCCTGCTGGTGTTTGTGGTGCTGGGTCTCTGGAAAGCGTCTAGAGACAACATCTGTTGTATTAGACGCTTTACAAATTGAATTGAATCTGCACTGCTGCAGGAGGGAAACGCAGGGTTGACCTGAGCTGGTGGTTGCTTCTCAAGTTTCCAAGGTAATTGGTACAAGTGCCATCCAGAAAAATCTCTTACCCTACCTTTAAGTTAGTTACTTGTCATTCGTCAGCATAACAGATCTTGGCCCAGGCTTTCTTTAAATATGAGATATACAGTAGATAGATTACTTTATTAACTAAATTAAAGTGTCTTAAGAGTAACTGGCATTTTAGGTAGTTTTCTACTCTGAAATCTTCAAGTAATTGACATGTTGTGAGAGTGAATGGCTTTTTTTTGTGTAACTTTACTAGGTTGTTGTTGTTCACTGATGTAGTAGATGGCCTTTTGTGTGTGTTGCATTATTCAGAATGGGCTGCTAGGTTTTGAACCAAGATGGAATCTCAAATTCCCTTTTTTTTCTGTCTTGTTACAATAGTGTAGAGTCATAAAGTATTTAAATAAAGGTATGGCAGTTGTTTTGGTGCTTTTAATTCATAAAGTTGACAGTAGGGACTTGTGTATTCTTTACTGTTTGGTGTACACAAACATAAACTACAATGACTCAGGAATCTTGTTTTCCTTTGGGAACCAAGGGCTCTGCTGAGCTGTCCAAAGAATTGTAGCAACAATGTAAAGTGTGACCTTGCATCTAAACCTCATACTGAATTGTCCTCTGTATAGGCCTGCAACAGACACTGAAGAGCAGTTTGGGCAGTAGAAATTAATTGGCCTCACTTTTACCTCGTCGGGTTGGTTCTGTTTGTGTCTGCAAAACCCTTTTGAGGCAGATTTGTGATATGCAAACTTGTAAACAAAA
This sequence comes from Cololabis saira, assembly GCF_033807715.1. Lineage (NCBI taxonomy): Eukaryota > Metazoa > Chordata > Actinopteri > Beloniformes > Belonidae > Cololabis > Cololabis saira. The sequence continues at coordinate 12,845,513 of NC_084587.1, read as the reverse complement.
CCATAGATTTTGACTTTTTTGGTTTGGATCAGAGAAAAAAGTCTCAACCTAAAGATAGGACAAACCCAGGGGCGTCAATTGGGTATGGCAAGGTATGGCAGCCGCCACACCTTGGCTTCAGGGGGAAATGTAAATGTTTGTTTTTTAAATACATTTATGGAATTACTCTGTGTCTATTTGTATTGATTATTCTATTATTTAATACCTATAAAATAACAAGTCAGAACAACATGGATTTCACTAGGTATTATCTTTCCCAACACTTGTATACCCCCCCCCCCCCCATATCTTGAAATGTGATGTCCCAGCGTCCGTGACGACGGTGGTCGCTATCAATCACGTTTTTAGCGCTCTTTGCAGTGTTACTAACTTACAAACCTTACAAACTTACAAAAATGAAAAGAAAGCAGGCAACCCCGCAATTGTTTTTCAAAGAAAGAAGGCAAGTGATGGGTCCAATGTTGCCCCAGTCAGGCTATTAACGAGGCTGTTAGCCACTGATGGATTAATTATGCAAGTTCATCTTAAGGTAAGATATCAAATCACCCTACCCTCTTATAAATCTGTTTAAGGGAAATATTTGACTTTATTTACTCTCTTTCTCTCTTCTGCTCCCTCCCTCTCCTTTTTGCATTTGGACTTTAACTGTTTTAAGTTAAACTGGGATGTCCACGTGATACTGTTGCACTGACATAGTGGATGAAGTGAACAGAATCAGTAAAAGGGCGTTTGTCAGATACGCTTTTTCTGCTCTCTAACTCTGCCGCTTGCTGTCGGTGCCGAAACGGATGTGTATTGCATAATCAGCACGTAAGGCCTGAATTATGGTTCTGGGTTAAATCGACGCCGTTGGCTCTGCGTTGGTGTAACGCGGAACCATAAATCAGCCTTAAAGGAGCTTGAGGCTCCTTTTAAGAAATGAGACTCTCTAGCGCCACCCTTCACCACGACGGCCGTTGGGGGTACTGCAGCCAACAGTGAAGCCGGCACGGGAGAACGGGGAGAACGCACATGCAGCGTCATGTGGCGTCACATCCGCAGCCCAGCGCGGGAAATTCGGGACCGAATTGCAGCACATTTTGCAGCACACAGCCTGTTCAAGGCAAAGGAGAGATACACTAGAGGGCTCATTCTTTTGGGTTTGGAACGCTTCATCTGACATTATTACTAGAAAACTTAAAATGTATACGGATTTTTTTCATAAATCTTGCCACAATCCGGCCTCAAGCTCCTTTAAGTGTAGTGTTCATAGTTAGCAGGATGTGAGTGAGGCATTTGAAAAAGTTAAAATTTTCTTGACCACATAGATAAGCTACATAGCAGACTTCTGTGATGAGTATACTGGGCATGTTGATTGATACTGTAGTTAAGTTCTGAGACTCGTAACCTTGCCATACCTTAGCTTTGACTGAATTGATGCCACTGGACAAACCTCTTCAAGACCTGGCTTGTTAAAGTTGGGCAGGCATGTACAGCCCATACATTTATAGAAAGGGCAAACAAAAATGGTTCCTTCATGAAGAATTGTCCATTCCGAAGTCAAGCACATTCAAGTTGTCCAGACTTGAGCTCAAATCTCTTCTCAACCATGAAAAATTCTACTCAACATGTAAATAATGCAACAGAGGCTGGAAAAAAGAAAATAATCAAACTGATTAATTCATTTTAATTCATTTAGCTGAATCTACAGTCATGTGACGTAATATTTATTTCTTTATGAAGCTAAGATTTCATGTATCAGGGTATTTAAAAAAAAAAAAAAAAAAATCTGAAAAATCTGGTCCTTCCAGATCTTAAAATGAGAATGTGACTTTTTAACCCTGCCATTATTTATGTACGGTGACGCTGTTCTCATTTGTGCTTCCATGATGGTGGAATGAGCCAGGGGTTTTCTTTCCCCCCCCCTAAAGAATTTCAAGAAATCGTATCTCTTTAGTTAGTCAATACCTCTTTCCTGAACGCCATGACACTCCTACTATAACTAACTCACACTTTGTACTTTGCACTGCAGCTGTTTTATTTTTGTTTTGTCAGGAATTGAAGTACAGTATATTTGGAAAGACCGAGTACACAATTTTACTGCTGCTTGTATCAATTAAGGCGGTAATCCCCCCTAGTGTTAGTATGTTTTCCTTATTTGTTTCTGTTTGGCATATAAACCAAAGAGCCTGTTGCCGGATATTTTGAATTTAGATTTTTCCACTATAATAAAGTTTGTTTCTGAAAATAAGCTCCATATAAGTAGACCACTGGTGTTGTGTGTTATGTGTTAATGGCTAATGAGCATTAATGTAATGGGTGTTAGCTGTTAGGGTAACATGAAAGCAGGCTGTAGATCGAATTGTAAGCTAAATATCACAGTGAGTAGGTTAACATGCAATAACAGGAAGTTAAATTGATGCCTTAATACCACAGTGTGAGGGAGCGGGAAATCATCCCCCTCACTAAGGTGATCAACACACTCTTAAACACATTACATGTGTTTAGTTGGACAAACTGCTTAACATAGGAAGTTCTTTTTTGTTGTTGTTTTTTGTATTTTTATTTTGGTGACCCTACTAACCACTGTTTCTTTGAGGTCGACTTCCGGGTGGGCGTGTTCTCATGCATACATGAGCATGCAGCCACAGAACTCCAATTGATGGGATCCAGCTGTGTCAATTAACTACCTGGTTGGGCTGTACCAAGTAGACCAGGACCAGAGAGGGGAGGAAGTAGAGGGTTTTGTTGAATTTAGCTTCTGTTTGACGTTTATTCAGTTTATTATGTATTTTGTTTAATCTGTGTTATGCAATATGCATTTGTAGATTGTTTGAGTAAATATTATTTGCAGGATTTATTGGTAAACATATTTAAACTTATTTGGGTGTGTGTGGGAAATGGTAGAGGCCGTTAGTAGATAGGCCAGGTGTGAGAGCAGGTGGGGTGCTGCACCTGTAAGCCTGTGCTTTGTTTGCCCTGCTCCATGTATGAAAGTGTGACTTTGTGCAACTTAAAAGTAAAGAAAAACAGAGTTCTGGAAAATCCCTGCTGGTCTCATGTCATGTCATTGCTCGCTCTACACCTGAATCCCGCAAGGTTTCATCCTGCATGTAAGGGTTACCATCTCCAAAACCTTACAGACAGATATCCAATTTTTAAAAGCCATGTATACAACTTAGCCAGGCTGTAGTGAGACCGAACTGAAGCTTTTGAGATCGACCTATTAGTGCCAGATAATTCAAATTATTCCGGTATGTATACGCAACCCACGCTTAGCCGAGCTAGTGACTCCCCCTTCAGGAAGCCAGAATATCAACACATTAGGAGAAGAAGAAAACAAACAACAAAAGTGACTGAAAGAATGCCAACGCAAAAGTGGGCACCACCTAGCATCGCGGAGTCGAATGCACTTCACTCAATAATAAATTGTCTTCTCGCGCATGTATACTTGGATTTCTCGGAAACTCCAGTTTCTCCTTAGCTAGATTGTTGCCAATAGCTTGATTTAGATGTGCATGTAACTGCACTGAGTGTTGTGATGACCATCTTGCGTTGGGATCCTCCAAACGGCTGATGAAGACTTTATGGAAACAAATATTTTAATAAATCCTGTACGGGAAGGGCGGATTGGTTGGAAGAGTGTGTTTGGAGTTATCTGTGATAGAGTAGAGGCTAGAGTAAAGGGAAAGGTTTATAAGGCAGTGCTAAGAGCAGCTCCTTACAGCCTTGAGAAGGCTGCACTTACCAAGAGAGATGAAGATGTGAAGATTTCATTGGGGAGTGACGAGAATGGATAGGATTAAAAATAAGCACATCAGAGGATCAGCCAGGGTTAGATGACCTGGAGACAAAATGAGAAGCTAGACTGAGATGGTTCAGACACGTAAAGAGGACAGATGGAGAATACATTTGTAGAAAGATGCGAGAGGTGGAAGCTGCCAGGGAGGAGAAAAAAGGGGGAGACCAAAGGGCCAATTTCTGGATGTGGTGAAAGATGTTGCTGTAACTTGATGTGACAGAGGAAGGTGCAGGTGACAAGGTGAGATGGAAACGGATGATCTGGAGTGGTGACCCATCAAAAGAGGGGGGGGGGGTTAAAAGATTCAGAGACGCCTGGTTTGGAACACGGTGTACAAATGAATGTCCAATTTTGTGAATATTTTTTTGTTCTTGCTCACACGTTACATACACTTAATTAAATTTTATTTATATAGCGTCTATACAAGTTGTCTTTAAGTGCTTTCCAGAGACCCAGAACATAACCCCCGAGAAATTATTACAAATATGAGCTTGTATGAAGGGGCAAAAAAGTTGGCCTCTAGTCTGCCCATCTGCCCCTTAGCGACGAAGAGTGCTAGCTAATAATGTATTCTCTGCTTCTGCTCCTGTCGTTACGTAACGACAGGAGCGATTTCCATAGGTCGGCCTCCGCTGCTGAAACCACTCCCACAACTAACTCCGCCGGCCAGAGCGTCCGCCATTGTTCAGAAGCGGTGAATCGTGTGGCTGTTTCAACAACGAGGGACAGTAAAAATTAGGTTTTGCATTGACACTTACCCTCATAAAAGGATCAGTACCACCAACAGTACGGACCCGGCAACTGCACACGAGTCAGCGGTAAGTGACGTTATTTTTTTATATCATTTACATTGGTCTACAAGTATGATCTTTGCATGGGCTAAGTATTTAGCTTAGCTCCAGAGCACCGGAGCCACTCACCGGACCAGACCGGTGAGCAGCTCCGGTGGCTCCAGTGTTACCTAACGGAGCCACTCACTTGTTAGGTAACACCGGAGCTCTATTAGTAATACATTTTTCTTCTGTTTATGGTTTCAGATCTTCCAAGCACCTGAAGCTGTTCAACGACACCTTCAGAAGATGCACGGTCCTTCCTTGAGCCAGCAATAGTGCATACATGTTATTTATATACAACTTATGTTATTTTTATTTTTTTTAACAATAAAGTTGTCATTTGTGAACATTCAGTGTTGTGATTTCTTTACAGTTAACATGATTAATTTGTCTTGTAACATAAGAAATGAAATGATGAGGAATCGGAGTAAATAACTGTGGTGTACCGGTTTAGAATTCAATTAAATCTTCCTGTGTGAAGACGAGGTGACCCGGATCCCTCTTCAGGTGACTAAAGGCTGATTTATGGTTCCGCGTTGCACCAACGCAGAGCCTACGGTGTAGGGTACGCGTCGATTTAACGCAGAACCGTAAATCAGGCTTTAAGATCCCAGGGAGTCATTTACACAGTGTAACTGCATGCGAGCGTCCAACTATCGCGTCGAGCTGCGTGACATCGGACGCTCTCTGTCCACACTCGCGGCCAGTGAGGACAGTCAATACAAAAAAAATAAAGCAATGGAATTGATTTTGTCGCCGAAGCTCGCTCGCATGGGACACGCTTTAATAGTGTACGAAGCCGGCTCTTCTGCCCGGAGCGAGGCTTTGTTCCCTCCCCTGCTACACGTCGTTCAGGCAGCCAATCAGCACAGAGCCTCATTATCATAGCCTCCCCCGCCCCTCAGAATCCCTCATACAGAAGGTTAGAAGCGGTAAAAATAAAGACATGGCCCAGAGGCTGAATTTCTGATTTATGTAGAAAAAAACAGCTTTTGATTGTTTTTAAGACATTCAAGGCCTGTTTAAAATATACATTAAATGCCATAATAGATCCCCTTTAAGTTTTTTGTCCTTTATTAAATATTGAAGGTGTTACATCAGTTACCTAGAACATGATTTGGTTTCTTGCCCTGGTCCCACTCCCAAGCAAACCATGCACTTGCAAAAGGCTCTGATGTCCACTTAATGTCTATCTATTTAAAGGATTACTTTCATGCCAAGCAAAATGTTTTGAAAGAAAGTTTCCCTATCGGTATACTTGAATTCCTCCTTGTTATCCTTCCCACCTTTTTTGTATTGCAAATAATTTAGAGATAATGCTGAGCTATCATCCGATCCTGATGAGAAATCAGTATAGCCGTAAAATCATATTTCTGATCGGCTTTAGTAACAACTGCCAGGGAATATAATTATGCCATCCCTGCCAGCAAAAAACGCCCCTCCTGCTATAGATCTTGTAACTATGAAAATTAAAAATATTAATGCATAACCTGACGGAAGTTAAATATTAAAGAAATTGATGGTCCTCTAACAAAGCAGAAAGCACAATGGTAAGGCACACAGAGATAAAGGATGTGGTAGAAATAAAGGAAAAGGGCGAAAACTAACCGTGAGCCTGTGAGCATAAGGAATACACATGGTAAAGCTGTCCTGGCACGGCAGATGGAGATAAAGTAGTCAGAGCGCCCAAGAGACTAAAGTGAAGAGACTGGCAATAAAGTCCTCCACATGTCACCACAAATTCTGCCCCTGGACAACAAGACAGCAGAAATGGCAACCATAAATAAACTGGGCCTGTCTACTAAAGTGTGCACATGTGTGTCTGTCTGTGTACGTGTGCTTGTCACAAAACGGTTCATATTTGTGGGTGTAGGTAAATGGCTGGCTGCTAATGGAACAAACTGTGCAGAGTGCATCACCTTCCCACTTAGGATGTACGTGTTAATGTCTTTAAGTGTATGTGTTTTTACATGCTATTTATTGTGTACACTTAAACATATGGTCTGTAAAGGCTTAAATTAACAAATGGGACAAAAGAGTTCTGTTGGATGAAATAAATTCTGGAAAAGAAAAATTAAAGATCAATAATTCAAGGGGATTTTATGTGCAAACCAAATTTCTGCCAACTTAATCTTGTCATTCTTCTGGCATTGGACCCAATTTACTAAACTGAGCAGTTTAGCTCATTGGTCAAAGGTCATAAATGACACCCGTGGGAGAGTCATTGCACCGAAAAGCACCATATAACATTTCCCTATGTATTCAACCACATCACTATTTAATTATTAAGCATTGAAAAAACTTTAACATTTTCTGACGTAAAAAAAACAACAAAACTTGTTAAGGGTGGCAGAGTCATTGCAAAGATAAGTATAGTTCAGGTAATATATTATACACCATGCAGCTAGGTTACAGAAACAATTAAGATGATCACCTCAAATCTTTTCAGTCTGTTCAGATCATAAACTGTTTATGAAAATAATAAAACAATTGGGAGTGGGAGACATTCAGCCTGGAACATTCCTCAGCTTAAAGCGACACTACGTAACTTTTCCACCTTAATATCCTATTTCCAGAGTCATTGTGATGGTACATCAACTTCCAACAGGTTTAATGACACCTCTGTCATGGTCTGAGGGGTCTGTATCGCCTTCACTGGCACTATGTAACTTTGAGGAGCATGGTAGGAACCCTGCCACACTAAAAAACTACAAATCTTTACGGCTTTGACTGCTTTACGGCATACGTCACTTCCCCCTCCTTCCCGATTCGTAGTCGAGACGAAAATGGGCGGGGCGTGGAGCGCAGGGCTCCGCAGAAGCTGGTAACCCATTGCTGTGTTGTGGCTGCAGCAGCTCCACACAACAGACGTGGGGAAAAGATCGCTAATGGTTTAACTTTTCACCGGTTTCCTGCTCGGAGGCAGAACCACGGACGCCAAGTATCTGATATAACAAAGTAAAAGAGTGAAAGAGTTGTCGGCTCGCTTGGATCGCGGCTGTAACGACCAAACCTTCCACACAGTAAAGCCTGAATTATGGTTCTGTGTTAAATCGACGCAGACCTACGGCGTAGGGTACGTGGCGGCGCGCAACGTACGGTGCTTGTCGCCGCGTACCTTACGCCGTAGGCTCTGCGTCGATTTAACGCAGAACCATAAATCAGCCTTAAACCACAAACACTCACACAGACCAGGTCGGATCAAAACACGGGTTTTATTCCCCACTTCACCAGCTAAACGCAGTTGCTGGCCAGCTCTCTGCGGTGCAATTAACCCCAATCTTCAGATAAAACTAGTTTGTTGAGGAAAAAATATTAACTCTTATTTGTAGCTGCAGAGGAAAAAAATAATCTCACAAGGAAAACAAAAATATTGCTCACGCCTCGGAGCCTCTTCAACATAATATAGCAGTCAAAAAAAAGAAAAGAGAAGTAAGAGGGATACAAAACATGTACTGTATGTTGTACTATTATACAAATTTATTGAAACACATGGCGAGTCAAACATTTACCAAAGCAGCTGCCAAACACTCCTAAACAAGGTAGCCAGAGACGGTGGTTCTGCAGAACTGCGGCAGTAAATCCTTTCTAAAGAGTGCAGCTCCATTCTTCAGTAGGGATTTCATATGGATCCAGACTGTTAATAATCATTATTTTCCCCATATACCGCTCCCTGGCTTCCTTGTTTAAGGTATCCCGGTAAATTCCAGTTCCTTTCCAGCAGTTTAACATCTTTTTTTTTGCGTTCCGTCTGTTCACTTGGTGAAACAGAAAAGCGTCCCGTCTTCTCTCAAAACAAATGCACACGACGGGACAGGAGTTTTCCGGCAGTACGCGCTGGTGCTCATGGGAAACGTAGTGTTTTTTCTGGTAAAGCACTACCGCTTTTGTCCAAAAGATGCCGCCAAACTCAGAAAAGCTGAAAGTTACGTTGTGCTGCTTTAACTCAGTTACCACATGTTAACCATTTTTGTTTGGTTAAGCTCAGGATGTTACCTATATCCATTCTAATCAAATCTGTCCATGTATCCTTATTCTATTGTTGCTACTATAATGACATTTCAAAGACATTTTACTGGAGCTGAAATGAAGACTGGGGGAACACATCGGGGCCATCAGGTGCTTGCCTGATTGACAGCAGCCTTTGTGTCCTCAAGTCTCTCAGAGCGGAGTCCCGGCAGAAGTCCAGGCAAGTTAGTCCAGAAGGGAGCCAGCTGTTCAAGCTATTGCCAGGGGAAGTAGTCAACAAGCCAAAGGCTATTTACTGGTTTGGCAACGTAGTAGGTATGTAAAGATCTGTTGAACTACAGTGATTTGATAAAGAAAAATCCAATAGCACTGATACATGGAAAAAAAAAGGAGACAGTACCTGTCTTCTGTTAAGCTAAGCTTTGTGCTCAGACCATTTTGGACCAAATTGTTGCCGGTCGTACAGCATACTCTGTTGGGACATTTTGCAGCACAGCAAAACACCCTCTATTAAAAAACAAGTGACTATGCACCGTTGGAGACTATAACTGAATTTGGATCCAGGCTGTAAATATCTATTTCTACTTAACATGGAGGGTCAATTAAACTAGTCAGTGAAGGAATTGCAGTTTTTATGACTTCTGGGTTTGCATCAAACTAAGCCAGATGTGGCCCCTGGTTCTGGATGCAAAATTCAATTGGTTGTATATCTCTCTGTGTAGTTTAAGGCTTAGAAGTGACAGCAAAGCTTGTTGGCACCTTACTTAACTGCAGGCCTGGGTGTTTGTGCATGTGTGATTTTTAAATCTAGCATGCGCTTGTGAGTTAGATTGATTGCTATTTTAAAATGTTAGTCAAAGCCTGTTTTTTTTTCTTCAGAAAATGATAAAAAATGAGGGCATACTGAGTAAGTGCCCCTCTGTAGTCTACACTCTGGAGTATTTGAATGTCTTCGCTTTTATTTTTTTGAGACACTTTATATAGATTTGGTCTTCTGTGCATATTAAATGTTGACATATTCTTGGCATAAAACGTGTAGCCAGCTTGTCTTTGTTCCTTTTTTGATGTCTCCACTTCAAAATCCATGGTGGGATTGATACAAGTCTTCCATCTGTACATGGTTTAGTGGGCTCAGCGAGCCCTTGAGGGAATAGCTTTACATTTGTCACAAAGGCTCATCTGGATTTATGGGTTAGGGCTAGGGTTAGTTAAGATTTACCACTCCTGTCAGGTAATGTTTAGAAGTGCAGATCTGTGGAAGGAAGTGGTACAACATAATACAACATACATTTACTACTGATGCACTAATGACACATCATCAGTGTTGTATCCGTATCTTACACAGGCAAGCCCTGGCCTGTGTCCAAGTGGCTTACTATGGCCTCTACTGACTCTCTTTCTTTAGCCAGTGTCACCTGGATGCCCTCCCCACTGTCTCCATGTTGTTGTTGATGACTCTCCTCCTCTGGCCCGTGATCCCAATGAGACAGTTGACCCAAATTCTTCACCTACTATGGTGAATTATGTCTGTCCTTACAAACACCAGGAAACTGGACCATATTACACCGGTCATGAAATCACTACACTGGCTTCCAGTGAGTCAAAGGATAGAGTTTAAAACCTTCCTGCTGGTCTACAAAGCATTGACTGGTCTTGGACCAAAATACATGCTTGATCTGTTAGTTCCTATGAAGCTCCCAGACCCCTGAGGTTCATCTGGATCTGGTTTGTTGTGTGTCCCAAGAACAAGAACCAAGCAAGGTGAGGCAGCGTTCAGTTATTCTGCTCCTCCCCGGTGGAACAAACTTCCTGTAGACCTGAGGTCTGCTGCAACTGTCAGCTCCTTTAAATAAGGCCTAAAAACATTACTGTTTACTGAAGCGTACTCTTAAATTAAATACTTACCTGCTGTACTCTACTGCTCTTATTTTTTAATAACTCGTTCTTTTATTATTTTACCTCTTTTCTTATCATTTTATTTCATATTAATTGTTATTTACTGTTTAATTGTGTCTTGCCGCTTTTAATGTTGATGTAAAGCACTTTGAATTACCTTGTGTTGAATTGTGCTATACAAATAAACTTGCCTTGCCTTGTATGTTTCTCTTCAGGGGATTACTTAAATGCACAAGAACCTTTTTAACTATAACTTTATCATGTAAACATTCTGGTAATGAAAAAGGAAAGTACATTTTTTAGTACAAAATGAGTAACCACTCCTTGATTCTTTCATCATCTGATCATGCATCTATTTAACATCAGCTTAGGGCCAGGCAGTATATCGGAATACTCATTTATATTTTGCAAAAGGTATTATATCGTACTGTTTACCCCATGGTCGCATTTAATTCTCAAGAAGCTGCGTCTCCATCATCATACATCACTCTCGCACTCTCAGCCAGTGGCAGCTCTACTCACTCAACCGCATGGAAGGATTACAGCCACCGGTTGACACAAATGACAACGAAGATCTAGTTTGTAACGAGAACCATTTTCAATAGTTTGGAAGTAGTTTTGACTGGCAGTTGACAAAGAATTAGATCCAAATCTGGAGGCACGTGAATTATTTAACTCGACACAAAGCTTGCTTGCAGTCAATCTCCATTGACTTCCGTATTAAAATGTCCAACTTTATAGCAGAAATAAAAATATTTACAGCCTGGTTCAAAAAACCATTTGTCTGATTTTTTTTTTTTTGATTGAAATCTTTATTTCGAGCATATTATAAATAAAAAAGAAAAACAATTACACAAAACATCAGAAAAGAAAACAAATAAACAGTCATTAAACAAAGTGAAATAAACCTGATTTAACCTCCATGACAGCTCTAAGGCGAGTGAATTGTTTTGTACCACGACAGGAGAATTTATATAAAGCATTACATTTATTTCTAATATGATAGATATATAGTTAGCTCAGCCAATGGCTGGCCATTATTACTTCCTTATCCGTAGGCTAACGTGCTTAGTGAAGCAAACACCCACTGAGTCAACATGTTAAACTGCATATTCTGCTGTAAACATCTAATGGCAGCACTGCAGATATTTCTGATAGGTTTGTCAGCTTCCAGCCATCAGCTTCTCCAGTGACATGGTTGCACTCAGTATAAAGAAAAACTGGCTTCAAAACTGGTCTTCAGAAACCAATGGGTCACATGACCTAATAATTGGTGGCTTTTCTTGCAAAAACAAACATACCAACAAACAAAAAGAAAACACTTGCAAAGGGTTACGCTAAATCAACCTACTGTATGTCCACAGGAGATTTCATTTTTGATTTCAAGTTCTTCTTTTTTTTTTTTTGTTAACTTTGATAATGATATTAGGCCAGCAGGCCTCATGTGAGTATTTTGTTATTTATGTTGTAAGTTATGTTATGTTGGGTTTCAAACACATCTAAAGTTTCTGCAAAGCAAATTTATGCTCTTCTCCTGCTCCCTCCCTATCTATCCCCACCCTGCTGCTGCTCTCTGTCTTGTGCTGTCTTGTCATTCTATTGGTGCCTCTCTTTGCATATCCTCCGTATATTTCTAAAATCATGGAATTGGTTAGCTGGTCTCTCAACGCAATTGACCAAATTTTCTTGACGAGAAGAGAAGACAGAGTAGAGGGGAGTCCTCTTACCCCATGGGACATTTGCTGCTGGATACACGATGGACTCTTGGTAGAAGTGGAAGATTGTGTGTCTGTCGATACTGTCAGTCGAAGATGTCAACGATGTCTACATCATTGGCGATTTTTGAACAGAATTATCAAACAGATCCAGGGCAGCCAACAGTGGTCCTATGAAATCGTTTTTATTTTTTCCCACATTCCGTTTTTATTTTTTCCATTTTCTGTGTTTTTCGGTTTTTAATTTTCGAGAATTTGGTTTTTAGCTTTTTATACAAATTTAACCCCAAGAAAGTATATAAAGCAATGAAATATAGACAATTTATGCAATTATAACTGAAAGCTGTAATGTTTTCATACTTTTAAACATATTTAAAGGCAAAAACATGGCACTAGTTATTCTCGTGTCCAACAAAACATTCCTTTTTTGGGCATAAACAAAAAAATTCCCAGTTATTTGCATGAAATAAATAACTAAGAAATAAATAACTCAAATATGCCTTTCAATATCCATTTAAAGTCTAATTTATTCTGTCACCAGAGACACAGCTTGAACCACTTGGCATTTTTCAGGGACAAGCTATAGTAAATATAGATAATATGAACTTCATTGAACTAATATAACATTTAGAAATTTAAGCTGAAATATCCAAAGCACTGAACACTGGTTGTGCACGGGTGGGGGTGTGTATTAATATGTCCGTGTGTAACGTGTCTGGTGTTTCAATGTCCTGCAAGGTTTGTCAGCACACGGTTGACTGGACACGGAAGGATACGTGCGAGGATCACTTACTTGCGTGGTGCGCAAGCAAGGTCCTGTCTGCGCAGACGCAAACGCAGGCTCAAACAGCAAGTATTTTCCAGCCTTAACAGTCCTGGGGAAGCTGCTCTGCCCCGTACCTGGGAGTAAACCGGTCGTTCTGTAGCTTCTGCGCTGATTTCTCAGGTGGCTGCTTCCACATGTTTTTTTTCATGAGGGCAGCGGGGGCGGGAGGGGGCAGGAGGGGGCAGAGACACGTGCAGTGTCCCCAGCTTATAGTGCCCTGTCTTGGAGCATTTTCTCATTAAGTCCAAAAAAAAAAACTTTAACGCACATTTTTAAGCCTTTCGGATTTTTAAAAACCAGTGCTTTGTTAACGCTAGCACTACTCTTTGACGCCATGTTCATTGTTTGATAGTTTGACACCACGCGCATGTGTCAATTAATGACGTGAGTAGGCCTACTGGGATTAAAGCTCGCCTGGCAAAAATCTAATGATGAAAAATAATCGATCTTTAGACATACGAATCTTATACGAATTAAGGAGAATCGATTTAGAATCGGAAAATCGACCCCCCAACACAGGCCTACCTTTAACCATCATCCACCGCCTTCGCTGGCCTCCCCCCCAGAATGCACTGTAGGTTGATGCACCAAGGCTGCGGCGCTCACTTAGCTCACTGTATTTTTACACAGTTTAAAGATGTTTTTTTTCCCCCTCCCTCTTTCCTAGTGTCAAGCCTTTTTCTCACCTAATGAAATGGCGGTGCTGACCCATTGGCTGCAGCCTCGTGCACCTGTCTACCTGTTCTCTCTTTGGATGAGCTGTGTTGGAATGAAATTTAATTGTAAAATGACTAATAAAGGAATCCCATCTCAGCTGTACTTTAGTTTTAGCTCTTTTAAAGACGTAATTTTAGATAGGAAAGTTTCTAATGTTCTTACTTGATGTTCTCAGGTGAATGTTTTTGCTTTTTATTCTTATTTATATTTATTTTACAAACTAATAAAAAACATTTCCACTGCATTAATATTTCACAGCTGTGAACTTCTGCTGAAGGAACTTTTTTTAAAGGAATTTATTTATTTAATTATTTTACATAGTAACTTGTAATTTACTTCAGTCATTTCAAACAGACTTTTCTTAGTTCTAAATTTTTCAGTTCTAAATGGGTATTGATAGATATTCTCATAATATCACATATGCCTTTGACTTTTAGTTGAACTAAACATGGTGTGCAGGATAATACTAGGATATAAAAGGTGTATTGTAACCAAACGATACCACAATATTCATTTTTTTTAAATATATATAGCCCATCCTTACCCCAGCTACAGGGTCGATGAAGTCTAGTCTACAGTTGCTCTAAATAAAATCCAGGGAGGAACAGAGTTTTCCTAAAGTTCATCCGAAAGGGCCAAACTACCTCTACCTTGAGTAAAAGAACAATTACCTGTTCACCAGAAACATAGTGGTTTTGAATATTTTAATAGTTAACTATAATAATCTGGTCATGGGATTGCTCCAGTCCCTTTTCTTCCTTCGTTTGTTGCCTGTGAGGATACTCCAGTGTTAATTCATTTTACTTCATGCAGCATATCTTTTTTTGTTTTTTTTGTTTTTTTCTTGGCTGTAACTGTCCCCATTACAAACACATGCCACTTTATGGTCCATTTTGTGCCATTGAGCGTTTTGCTATGCCAGTGCATCAAGGATCGATCACTAAACTGAATATGTGCCACATGAAAACAAGATTTTCTAGCTGTGGCTGAACTGCTTTAGCGATCCAGCTACAGGTATATAGCATTCCAGACTCATTCGGATTGCATGTTGTTAGTCTAAGCAGGACCACATTACAGCTGTACCATTTTGGACTCCATGCAAGTTTTCTATTGGCAACCAACCATTAGTTTTTCCCATAAACAACTACAGTCACTGTGGGGCCCTCATACAACAGAAAAACAGCAGGAAAAATGATGCAGGTAAAAAAAAAAAAGAAACCCACATATTTTACACCAATTTCTGGGCCCAAATACTTTCATTTTCCTCATCTCAGGGAGGCCGCATCTTGGACTTAAAAGGAACATATTTGCTGGGAAAGTGCTAAGGTTTCAAGATAGCAAGTCTGGAGGTGGGAATTATGTTTTCTTGTTGTTTTTTTTTAATATATGGCACTTCTCTCATCTCTCCTCATATAACCTTTTCCTCTTTTGAAAGTGGCTGGCTTCCTCAAACAACACACAATTTGATATGACTCATGATCCAACATCAAATCCTTTAACTTTTAGATGATGTTTTGGATCCAGTTAAGAACTTCAGTAGTAAATTAACCGATGTTTCTAACTTGGAAAGTTACTCTTTGAAAATATGAATTGGTAGACAAAAAAACATTCAATATATGACTCGGAAACTGTGTGGGATTTTGTGAGAGGAATCGGGCTGAGAGACTGTATTTTAGATAGGTCTTGTATAACCTACAATGCCTTTTGGTTGCTTCAGTTTATATGACGTTAGCTAAATGCCAATAAAAAAATAAACAATCTTGTTTGTGACTATCACATTTGAAGACCTTTTCCCCTCTGCTATTTTTTTTCACGAGATACACAAAATTGATTAATATTGTTTGCCAAGTTTCCTTTACAGCCTTTGGGGAGACTTGGGAATGAATGGGATCCACTTTTCTACTTTACTGTCAAACTCTGTTGCTAATAAAAAGCTATCAGATATGATCAAAGCTGGCCCATTAAAGCTAGTAACCTGTATGGACATATTTCAATGAGTACCTTAAAATCCATGACAGCCACTACAACTCTGCTTAGTGGAGCTCATTTTGAGCCATAAAACATATGGTAGCAAGGAAAGTCAATAGACATTTATAGTTAATGTGAGTTGAAAAAAAAAAGTTACTATCACCAATAGGGCAGGCAGTAAAGTAGACTCAGTTGTGGTGGAAAAGGGTAAAAGATCTGTAGATCTACAAGTAGCAGGTCCGGCTACCTGTAGATACTTCTTCAGACATTAACCCTTTTTTTATCTTTAATGCTAGCAATTGACTGCAAGCCTACAGTTGAAAAAACCCAGACCTGCTGGGGCAATGTCAATATCGTGTCATTTTACAATGTCCTGGTCTTTTCGCATCATACGACTTCACTTGTGTGAACCAGCAAGGGTTGATCAGACGTTAATTTGTGTCCCAGCAGCAATGGCCAACATGCAGACAATGGACGGTGACTCGCCAGCGAAGCCGCTACATCCCAATTCAATGGGCTCACAACCCATCTTCCAGCCTGCCCTTCTGCATTGGTCAACCAGCTCTTGGTACTTCAAAGGTGACTTCCATTTATTTGCTTTTTTGATGTGGTCCTCCTAGAGATTTGTGAGGTCTATCAAGGTTCTCAGCGACTGCTGTCAGCACAGCTTTTACCCTCAAGGAAGTTGTTGTAATGCGGTGATAGAACTTCTGCTGTCTCTTCAGATCAACTCAAATATCCCATTCCAATGAGGTAAACAGCCCAGGTGCAAGTTTAGGCTGGTAGTGTGTATTATTTCCCACTGTGACAAAACTGACAGACCTCTGATGGCACGTATACTTGTTAGCTATATCCTTGGAGATGGATTCTGCAATGGCCCTCAACAACTAGTTGTAGTGCCAGTGGTAGCAGCTTTGCCCAAGAGCACAGTGGACAAGCTGCTGTCAGACTTGGCCCATATGTGGAAGTTTGATTCCCTGGGCGGGGCATTGTACATTGCATTGACCAAGACCTCGATTCGCTGGTGTTCCTCCAGTACAATCTAGTGCCTGACTCTCCCATGGGCATGTTCATAATGAGGTTGTGCATCAGTTCCCAGCTCTTTTGTGAGTATATTGTCAGTATATTAGCCAGCCTTAGTCTGGAACATAGTGTGCATGATGTAAACATGACAGGCCTTCAAGATAGGAGGCAGTATGCACTTCACTCATAGCAGGGGTAAAAGCAAAGCGCAGGAGAGAACGTCACCTAAAAGCTTTTCAGGAACTGGTTAAGACGTGTTTAGATTGTGGACATGGATGGAAGCTATATCTTTTTAACCTGTCACTGCAAAGCTCTGGCTTTAGATGTATCGATGCGAAGGAGGTGATGTGCTGCAGTAAAGAAGACAAGGGCATGTGTCTGATGGCCTCAAAAATAAAGAAGCCTTGGCACAGTTCAGGCTTGTTCAGGAGCTGCAGCTTTACACTAATCATTTTCATGTGGACTTCAGGCTGAAATGGTTTGACATCACGAAGGGGAAAGAAGCACCAAGGCTCAGAAAAAGTGGGGATGAGTTTGACCTGCTGGTTCAGCTGATTGCTGACCCAGCAATCAGCAATCAATTGAAGAAAATTTTACAGTAAAAGAAGATAAAAATTGATTAATTGATAAATAGATCATAAATATATTGTTAAAGGAGCTTGAGGCTCCTTTTAAGAAATTAGACTCTCTAGCGCCACCATTCACCACGACGGCCGTTGGGGGTACTGCAGCCAACAGTGAAGCCGGCACGGGAGAACGGGGAGAACGCACATGCAGCGTCATGTGACGTCACATCCACAGCCCAGCGCGGGAAATTCGGGACCGAATTGCAGCACATTTTGCAGCACATAGCCTGTTCAAGGCAAATGAGAGATACACTAGAGGGCTCATTCTTTTGGGTTTGGAACGCTTCATCTGACATTATTACTAGAAAACTTAAAATGTATACAGATTTTTTTCATAAATCTTGCCACAATCCTGCCTCAAGCTCCTTTTAATATAATAGATACATTGTTTTGACACCCGCATTGGAAATACTTGTTGGTTCTGTTGAAATTAAGCTATCAGCTGGCTAAGAGTTGTGATTATTTACATCGCTGCACCATACAATATCCATATCATTTTTATAAACAAACTCCCAATTCCTTCTCATGCTCTAAAAGTCAGCACAGGAAGTTGCACAATGCTGCATAGAATCTTCCTGTTGGCATGTGAGCCACAATCTTTGGTGTTCCCTAAAGAAAGTCAAAGCAATAACAAACAAAACTGTTAAATGAATTGCTCTGGATGATCACCCCTGTGATGGTTCAAAATGTCAGACTGCTCACCTTAAGTGCACGTTTGGAACATTTTTAGTTTCCATGGTCTGAAATACCGCTCTTTCCCAACGATATGAGACTGAATATATTTAAAGCACTCTAAAAGAAGTGCAGTCCACCAGCTTTCAGGTTTTATTTATCTAACGTGTTATTTCTCCTCTATTTCATCAGCAAAGATTTGTGCACCATTTTCTGCTAAAATCAGTGATTATAATATCTAATATAAAATAAAATATTTGCAGTATTGCAGACTTTAGGATTTCCATCAATCCATCCATTTTCTATGCCCGCTTTATCCTTTGCAGGGTCACAGGGGTCTGCTGGAGCTAATTACAGGCGAGAGGCAGGGATACAACCTGGACATGTAGCCGGTCTGTCGCAGGGCCACATACACAGACAAACAACCAGGCATACTCAAACTTACACCTACTGTTATGGGATTGGGAGAATGGGACTTTGAACACGTTGAGTCCTCACCCAGATATCCAAAATCTAATGGAAAAGCAGAGTCTGCTGTGGAAATAGTGTAGAATCTGTGTAAGAAGGCGACCTGTGCAGGCAATGACCCGTGGCTGGCTATTCTACAGTGGAGAAACGTACCCTCGGAGGGCATGTTCAGCAGCCCAGCGCAGAGACTGATGTCTCGTAGACTGAGGACCCCGCTTCCAGTGACTGACACACTCCTGGAGCCGAGCATGGTCCCCGGGGTTCCAGACAAACTGCGGGTCAAACATCAAACAGCCTCGGTACGACAGGTCGGCCAGGGACCTGCCTGAGCTGAGAATTGGCCAGGACATTAGTATAAAGCCATTGCCTGGGGACAGGACGGGCAGGTGGAGAAGAGGAGTTTGCTTGTGGCAGGTGGCTCCCAGATCATACCTGGTGGATGTGGAAGGAACATAGTACCGGCGGAACCGGGTGGACCTGCGGCCGGCAGAGATCGGAGAGACGGGGCACCTCCCCGAGCAGCACAGCAAGCAGCAAAGTAGCCAGTAGCCAGTAGTCCACACCGAAATGCAGTGGATGAGGTCGTAGCCTGTGGCACAAGCGCACGCAAAACCAGGCCACCAGGGCAGAGACCAGGACTTCACAAGCCCATGGGGGGTTCACCACCCACTCCAGGACACGGAACAGCCAGCGGCAGGCTGGTGAAGGTGCCAAACCAACAGAGCCTATAGACTGGACTTGATGCTTGGGCAGATTGTTTTATTATGGTGTGATGTTACAAAAAAAAAAGAGGGGTACGGTGGAATAAACCTGGAATTTATTTTTTTACTTGAATTAAAGTTGCAATATAGTTAAACAATTAAGTGCAATAAGGGCTATGTTAAGCTGCTATCTAAAAAAGGGGAGATGTTATGGGATTGTGTTATAGTGGTCGTCCCCCCCCCCCCTAGCCTTTGCATGGAAATGGTATGGCCCTATTGAGAAGCAGGAAGTACTGTGTTGTTGATGTCTCTGGTGCAAACCAGCCCCCCAGTCTCGCGCTCAGAACGTGTGCCGATTTTTTCCAGTGGCCAGCCGCGGTACTGCAACAGAAAATCCCATGGGGCCCAGAAAGCTTTTTTCCCATAGACAACAATAGTAAAAGAGAAGCCTCTAAAACTGTTCACAGGACACCTCCAGCTGTAATTACCGTCAATTACTAATCTTTGTATTCTATATTTTTAAGTCATGGACTTTATATCCGTCAAAAATGTTTTATAACGGCCAGAAAAGTCAAAGAAAAGTATCTTTCTGGGCGTGACGTCACGGCCGTGTCGGTGCCATTGATGTTGCCCCGGGGCATGATGGGAGGCCCCAGAGCATCATGGGAGGTGACTCAACTGCACATGCTCTATGGGCCCGTGTACCAGGAAGTAAACCAGGAAGTCAGAAATTTTTTCGGCACATGCGCTGGCTGAGCAGAATGCATTGAAATGAATGGGTGGCCATTTTTGGCACTGTATCCAATTATATAATACATCCATGGTGCAAACTCTAAATACAGTTCATGTGATAGACACGCTCCATGTCTCCTCCAATTTATTATACACAAACACCTACGGGCAATTTAGAACCATCAATGAACCATCAATTAACCTACTATGCATATTTTTGGCCTGTGGGAGGAAGCCGGAGTAACCGGAGGGAACCCACGCAAGCACGGGGAGAACATGCAAACTCCACACAGAAAGACTCCCGCCGCCTGGGAGTCGAACTAGGAACCTTCTTGCTGTGAGGCAACGATGCTAACCACTAAGGCACCGTGCCGCCCCACTTTAGGTGTAAAGGCTACTCAATGCCGGTACTCCAAGAACAGTTTTGACTGCTATTGACAAATTGTTATCACTGTTATCGTTATCACAAATTCTGTGAGATCACTTTTAGATTTATGTCTTTTTTTTTTCTTCAACTTTTATGAATTTTACAGTTTTTTCATTTTCTTTTCCATTTTTTTCCTAAAACTATTTAAGGCAAACTAATTTAAATCAAACTGTTCAACTGTTTGGTCTTTTCCCCCTTTATTTTGTGTGAATATAATCTATCCTATCAGAATAATCCTTCCTTAATAACAGCTGTGCTCTATGTTATTGACATTTTATAAATCTGATAAATTACCTCCCCACATTGCTGTTAGAGTTTATGCACCTCCTGTTGGAAGGAGTCATGAAATAATAATTCACTTTCTTAGATTTCTTGACAGACAGTGGGCAATGCATTTATTTGAGATATATGTGTGAGAAGATAAATGGAGAAAACAATTGTTTTAGTAAGTTGTTGAGGAGCAACATGGGCTGCCAGAACATCTTAAGTGCTCACGCCATTAACTATAGATGAGCCACTGTTCAAACAGTACTTTTAAAATGATCAGGCATTTGATTGATTGATTGATTGATTAATTGATTGATTGATTTGATTTATTTTGTACATGTAAAAAGACAACAATTAAAAGAGAAGATAAGAAAACAAAACAAAAAAAAAATACTAAGAATTTCATCCTTTAACACTTAATATCTTAATTTACATGTGCAAAAATGAGTAGGAAGAAGTGTAAACTCATTTAATACTACCCCCATTGATCATCATTGAGTTTCACTTTTTTCATCACCCTTAGTTCATTTGATATTACACATCCATTTTTTTTTTTATAACTCAGGCCGGCAACAGATTCCAAAACTTTTGCAACAGTGAGGTTTTCTGTCACGGTGGGTACCAAGTCTAAAAGTATTACATTTGTTATTCCGTCTTATTCCTTCTGCAATTACGTAAGGCATGTTGGGGCCAGATAAGACTTTGTTCAGGCCAGTCTAGTAACTCTGGCCTCTTCTTCTCCAGCTGTGTCTTTGTAATGTCTCCATACTTTGGCTTTACATTGCCTTTTGAAAAGTACATGGACATTCTTGGAATGTCATCTTGCAGGCAGCATGTGCTGCTTAAAGTAGGCCTTTTGTCATTAATAGTTTTATCACAGAAGTGTAAATTACTTTTACCAAGTGCAGAGAGACAACCCTGTACAGTCAGAAGCTCTTGCTCTCAGACTTGTTGATGTTTCATACCATTTATTTGCAGACGATATCTAGCTGTACTGCTCTTTTAAGGCCTCTGAGATTCAGAAATTGAATTCCTTGATGAAGTGGCTTGTACAGATAAAACAGTGGCTCGGAGTAAATTCTCTGCAGTTGAACTCAGATAAAACTGAAGTGCTGGTGATTGGCCCTGATGATGTCATTCCAGCTATCAGCCAGTTTTTAGGTGATTTGAGTGTGTCATTTAAGTCAAGCCTAAGAAATCTTGGTGTTGTCTTTGACAAAGACAAGTCATTAGGACACCATTCCAAACAGCTCTTGAACCGTTTTTACCATTTAAGGAATATCGCTAAACTAAGAACAGTTGTTTCAAAAAAGCATCTTGAGCTAATTATTCATGCTTTTGTGTCATCTCGTTTGGATTACTGCAACAGTTTGTTTTCTTGCTTAAACGTCTTCAGCAAGTCCAAAATTCTGCAGCAAGGCTGCTGACATGCTCTAATAGCAGGGCTCACATCACCCCAATTTTAAAAACTGTTCACTGGCTCCCCATCCCTTTTCATGAACTTTAAAATCTTGGTCCTCACTTTTAGAGCTGCATGGTCAGGCCGCCTCCTACATCAAGAACCTACTTTCCCCCTACACTCCATCTCGGAGGCTGAGATCATGTGACCAGAGCCGACTCATGGTACCTTGTACCAATTTTAAGACGCGAGGAGATCTCTCCTTCCAGGCCGTCGCACTGAGGCTCTGGAACGATCCCCCGCTGTCTCTACGTTCTCTGGACTCAGGGGCGCAGCTTGTGAACAGGCAACTGCTTGGGGCCCCGAGTTGTTGGGGGGCCCATGAGGCCCAAAAAAAAAAAAAAAAAATATTTTTTTTTTTTTAATAATTACTTTTATTACAAAAGTGTTTCCTATCAGGGGTTTTGAGGACTAAAAAAGTATTGAAGGCGGTTTTTACTGTACAGATCTCAAAATGTGGTAACCGCAATGACCACATCCTCCTCCTTAAACAAACATAAGGCAATTATCAATGACATCTCAGTAGCCAGTAAGAAACCTCCCTTAAGGGGCCCCATGTTGTCATTCCCATGATCACGGCCATCCACCTGTACACAGTGTCAAAAAAAAAAAAAAAACTACACACAGTGTCGTGTGTGTAAATTAGCAGTGTGTAAATAAATATAAATTTCATAAAGTTTTCGTTGGTGTCAGTTTATTATAACATAACGGTGATGAACGCTGGTTTGAGGGGCCCCCTAGAAATTTTTGCCTAGGGCCCCAACAGACCCTAGAATCGCCTCTGTCTGGACTCCATCGATGCTTTTAAGAGCAAGCTTAAAACTCAAGCTTTTAAACATTAGTAGTGACAGGGTTGTTTTATGACCACCATGTTGATTTTATGTACTTTTATTCTAGGAGTTTTAATCAGTATTCTCTTGTTTTTATCGTATTTCTGCTTTTATTGTAGTGTTTTATTTGTGTTATTATTGATGTTTTATTTTTTTTGAAGCACCTTGTGACATTCCGTTGTCTGTGAAAGGTGCTATATAAATAAACTTTACTTACTTTACTTTGTTGCTGATAATGCTCTAGATCAGGGGTCGGCAACCCAAAATGTTGAAAGAGCCATATTGGACCAAAAACAC
The DNA here is from genome assembly GCF_033807715.1 of Cololabis saira. NCBI lineage: Eukaryota > Metazoa > Chordata > Actinopteri > Beloniformes > Belonidae > Cololabis > Cololabis saira. The sequence goes on along the minus strand of NC_084587.1, from coordinate 12,822,306 downwards.
AAAAAACAAATATGTCTGGAGCCGCAAAAAATGAAAAGTCTTGTCTAAGCCTTAGAGTGAAGACAACACATGCTGCATGTTTCTATATTAGTTATAACTGGGGGAAGATTGTCTTTTTCATTATGCACTTTATGCACATTATGCACAAAATGTCAAGATTAATGTTGAAGTACAATCTTGAGAAAAAAGTCGAAATGTCGAGAAAAAAGTCGAAATGTCGAGAAAAAAGTCGAAATGTCTAGATTAAAAAAAGAAAGGAGAAAAAAGAAAAAAAGGAGAAAAAAGAGAAAAAAAGAGAAGAAAAAAAGAAGAAAAAGAAAAAAGGAAAAAAAAAGGTCAAACTTTTTTGAAAAAGCTCCAGGAGCCACTAGGGCGGCACTAAAGAGCCGCGTGCGGCTCTAGAGCCGCAGGTTGCAGACCCCCGCTCTAGATCATTCTTTTCATCATTGGTCTCAGGGCACATGGTGTCCATTTCTTATATAAAAATAATAATATTATCAATAATATTTGAACGCACAATTGTCCAGCTTATGCTTGCACTATTGCCCTCTCTGCTCTGAAGTTCGTTCTTGGTTAGCATACTGTCTCCAAGGAAGTAACCCGCATGTTTCTGTTCTTCATTTCCACGTTACTGTGAAGGAGCATTTCTGTACCTGGATATCAAACTGCTGGCTGTGAGACTCTTTTTATCTTGTCTGTCGTCATTCGACTGCGCTGCGTGAGACATCATCCCAATGCGTTCATGGTGATCTGGAGAGTTACAGAGATCACCATAATGAGATGACAATGAGGAATCTGAACAAGACACTAAAAAGAAAATCAGGAAGTGCTTGTAGCCTGCAAATCATAGTAAAAAAAATGTCAACGTTCATCTTTTGCATATTGATGGATCTTTGTTTAATATGTTATTCTTCATGATTATTCTGTGTACCCATTCAGAGAGAACAAAAGCTCCATATATAAAACGGCTTACATCATGTTTTCTTTGTGCATACCCTCACCTCCTATCCCCTTTGTATTAAGATACTGACACTAATCACATGGCGATGGAAGACTGATCTTAATGACTTCTGAATCCTCTCTCCATTACCTGCCTACTCTCCTCTGCTCCTTTCTCTCTTCCCTATTTGTATGTCTACCTTGATCTTTCCTTAATCCACATTCAACCTGTTAGCACTGTGCTATCTTTAACCCACCTCTCTCATTCATTAATGAAGCCAGGGACTTGATGAAGCTTAATTTAATGAAAAGAAGTGCAATGGTAGTTCTGATTTATCTGCAGACCTTAAAAAGCAGATGGATTTTTATACTGACTCATGCAGACTGAAACGCTGTATGTTCAGGGTGAAGGCTGACTTGCTTTATGTCAAACAAAACGTCTGTATTCATGCCTCTAGAGAAAAAGTCATCCTGCTGACATAACCAGGTGCAATAACTGACTAACTGTAAAGCTATATTGTGTATGTATATACCCTTTTTATGACCAAAGTTTCTGGATAATAAAGTGAGTCGAGAGATTGCTCCTGAGGGGTATTAGAAGAGATTTGAGAGATGAGAGTGAACTGAGGGGGAAAAAGACAAACGAGGTTGGAGGTTGACCTTGCTATGAATAAATGTAAAAAGTCAGAGTGGTGATACAGAAGGAATATGGGTGAGAGATGTGTCTGCGTGAACAAATCTCTGACTGTGACAATATTCAGAGTGAGGTATCACTTTACAGGCACTTTTAATTCCCAGAGGCCTTGTCTGTCTCTATTTCTAAGAGTTTACAGTGTTGGGATGGCCCATTCTTCTGGATCCAGTTCCTAGTCTTGGTTCAAGGTTCAAGCATTCTCTGCTTTTGGGACAAATATTAAATCAGCCCCCCTCTGCTACGGTTCAGGTTTCCTAAACTTCCTTTCAGGTGACAAATACAGGTATACATATTTATTTTGAAACACTGTGAAACACATTGTAAACTACAATTTTTGAAGCGCTGGAGACCCAATTTCAACACAAATGTTACTGTCTAATGTGTATGAACTAGTGTTGTCCCGATCGATCGGCCGCCCGATCGATTGATCGGGCCCAATCACGGCATTTTCAAAACATCGGTATCGGTCAAAAAAGTATGGGGACATACCTAGTTATTAATGTTTTAAATATATATTAAATCGTTTTATATATTGTTGCATTTAACGTCACTTCTGGCCGGCGGCTTCCGTCACTTCCGGCCAGCGTCACTTCCGGCCGACGAAGTAAGCAAAACTAACATGGTTTACATGTTTGAATTGTGAAATTTTATATGTGTTCATGTTGCATTAAGCTGCTGCTATTCATTTCAAGCCATTCAGAATGTTGCACTAAGGTTAAGCCAAAAAGTATTTTAATTTTCTTGTGTTTGTGAGTTTGACTGGATGTCATTTAACTACCTCTTTTAAAGTTAAATGTATTTATTTTTGTTATTGCACTATTCTGCACTTTTTGTTTTAGTTTACAATTTCATGTTTTTACATTTTGTGGCACCAGAGCTGATAAGCTTTTTTGAAATATATGTCCATGTTGTTCTCCAATGGACAATAAAAGAAACTCTTTTTTTTCTTTTCTTTTTTTTTATTCATTACCAAAATGTATCTGATCGGGAAAAAGTATCAGAAATGTATCGGGAGCCAAAAAAAGTGATCGGATCGGGAAAAATCGGGATCGGCAGATACTCAAACTCAAGTGATCGGGATCGGATCGGAAGCTAAAAAATCCTGATCGGGACAACCCTAGTATTTTATTAGTTTTTCTTTAGTCATAGTGTGGCAGCATGGGGGTTTAGTAGTAAGTGTCACGGTATTGGGTCTTTGTCACGATTTTTGAGTTATGTCATAAAGAAAAAAAAAGGAAATGGCATCTTTTTCATGTGTTTCTTCTGCTGGCTGTTTGTGACCTTCAGAAAATGCGTGTTACTGCCACCTGGTGGTCAGCTGTGCAATTTATTCTTTTTCCTTCAGCCAAAGGTTCTCCTTTGGCGCTACAGTGCAGTGGAAACACACCATTTGAAGGGGCCGAGTAGACGGTCGGCCTGTTAGAGGTTCCTGTCTGGCAGATTTACCCTGAACTCCTGCTAGTTTGCATGTTCTCCTCGTCCTTGTGTGGTTTCCTCTGGGTACTCCGGCTTCCTCCCAGATTCCAAAAACATAGCCTGTTAGGTTGATTGACAATTGTACATTTCCCGTAGGTGTTAGTGTGCATGGTTGTTAGTCTATATATGTGGCCCTGTGATAGACTGGTGACCTCTCCAGGTTGTACCCCTACCAGTGATGAGCTGGGATAGGTTCCAGCAGAACCTCGTGACCCTGTACAGGATTATAAATACAGGGTATAAAAAATGGATGGAGTCATAATGAATTCTCCCAGGATTGACCAACCCTGTGTCATCCGATAGAACAGCATAGATAAGCACTGAAGCCTATGTGATGCGCATTTTATAGGCAAGGCAAGTTTATTTGTATAGCGCAATTCAACAACAAGGTGATTCAAAGTGCTTTGCAAAGACATTAAAACATAAATACAAAGCATGACTTTAAAATTTAAACAAAAAAGAATACATAAAATTTTATAGTGGTATAATGTGGACGGAAATCTTTTTGGGCAAAATACCAGCTTGGATGGATGAAGGTTGTTTTTTTTTTTTTGTTTTGTTTGTTAGCAAGGTCAGCCCATATGTGGCATATAAAATACTGAAGGCACTATTTACTTGTGGGTACGGCTAAAAAGGCTGTAGTGCTATTCTGCATGTGTGAAGGACAAGTGAAACTTGAAGTGAGCTGGTGTTTAGGTGGGTACAGCCCCAGGAATCTGGACGAGCCTGCCGGACTGAGCGACCACTAGCTGCTGCTGGTGGGCAACTTCAGATTAGAATATCAACAACAAATATAAACACTGAATTCGATGTCAATAACTTCACACTTGATTGAGACAAACAAGTTTTAGGTGATAAGTAGCTGCAGGAGTGGAGCTTTGAAACATGTTTCTTTGGTGGAGTGTTTTAGCTAGTAGATTATGAAATCTGTTTGAGGAAATTTCACATGGATCATGTTTGCTCTTGTACATCTTCCAGCACCTCCACTACAGGCTTTAATATTTAAATCATATTAGTTTGCATTCTTTTACCTGGACTTTCTAAACATGTAGAAAATCCAGTTTACTGGTAGAAAAAGTGACATATCATTTCCTTCCCTCAATAAAACAATTTTTTTTTCTCAAAACTTCTTATAGTTCACCAAACTCATCAGATGAGTGTTTTCCATTTGTATCTCACAATATATATTTTTTAGTACTTAAAACATAGAAAAATAATAGTGATGTACTGCCTTTTTAATTTAAAAAAAAGGTTTCTCCTTTGTCCTTGAACCTCCTCCTTGTATATACCCCTCCCCCTAAAAAAGAGAGACCTCTTTAATGTGTTGAAGAGTTTACAGACTTTTTTTTAACTTAAAAATTCACACCTTTAGCCCAAAACAAAGATCAGTCTTTATAAAAACCAAAGGTTATCTATAAAATATTGCAGTAGAGCACAAAGTGCACAACGTGTGCGTGTGTGTTTGGGAAAGGTCACTCAGAAAGAGGGAGATGATTAGTGAATGATTATTTGCAGTCAGTCATCGTTGTGACATGAAAATCCATGTGGAAGAAGAGTTGCCTCTCACTGGCCAGTTGATGTGTACCGATCGATAGCTGAGGAAATTGGTCGGTGGTGCAGAGAGAGGGGGTGAAATTGTTCTGTAAGGGAATTTGCTAAAGATTATTTATGGTCATACATATATTTCTGCTGACACATCAGCAGTTAGATCCTGGATTACAGGTCTTTCATTACACCACAAATGTTTCTGTTTTCTTTTTCCAAATGGTTCTCTTGGAATTGTATTTCACGGGAAATGGGGACTTTGTGATTCCATGCCGGGGTCCAAATGAGGATCATTTACCCATCTACGCTTTCCTCTTGTCATAGGTCTTGTTAGCCCAAATGTGATGCAGTCTTTTTGTCCTCTTCTGATTTTGTCTTCCTTTCCTTTGTCTTATACCTTTGTCCTTGACTTTTGCTGAGACTCCACTTGTCTCATTTCCTTCGCCTTTTCCTTCTAATGTTTTCTCTTTTTTTTTCCAGTACCATTAGAGTTTTTCACTTTGTGCATTGCATGACAAAGTTGCCACGACGGCTGGGAATAAGACTCCCCCTTAACATGTCACCGTCCCAATACAGCAGAAATGGCCAAAGTTTCACGTTTTTGTCATTTGTTGCTTTACTTGTGCGGCGTACTGGTGCCTTTCCGGTATATTCAAACCTCCTCCTCGTTTTTTTCTTGACCAGGCTCCAATATTATGACACTTTGAAAAGGATAAGCAGTTTAAAAAAATAAATGGATTCATTTATTGATGAAGCCGGACCATTTAGTGGCAATTACATTTGTGTTTGGCAATATTTGGATGTCGGAAAATTTTCAAATTACAGTTATATAATTTTATGGGCTTAAACTGGAGAGACTTGGTGGTAATTTGAGTGTTTTCACATTCAAACTGAAGGAAGGGCTTTTGGAATTAAAGCTTTTAAACGCATTAAGAACATATTTTCATTAATGTGATGTCTTATTCAGGACAAAATTTTGACATTTCAATCCAAAGCCTTTTTCTAATGGATGGGATTAAAAGTACTTTTTTCACTTTTAAAACAGATAAAAAGTCTTGAATTTATTGTATTAACTATTGATTATTGTTGTAAACCCATAACATATTCTCAAAAGACCTCTCAATGCAAATTAACCATCTGGCCTTTTAAAATAACAACTGAAATTCATCAGAGAAACGAGGATAGTAAAAAGACCTTATTTCAGGAAAATAAAAGATTATTTCAGACTGTTTTGCTAGTTTTAATAAAAAACTAAAAAAGTCTTACTTCATTGGCAGAGATAATTTTGTTTTCAAAAAAATGACTAGATTTAAGGACATTAGGCTTTATAGGGGGACTGTTTTTGCAGTGTGGTAATTGTAGACAGCAGTGATGGATAATTAAAAGATCCTTTCTATGGTTAAGAAAAATGCATGATCATGCACAAAGCCAGAAGTGTGCATACTTATCCTTTTCACCATGATTCATAAAGCTGTGCCTATGAAGTCAAAATCATCTTAGCTACAATTATCAGGGGGAAACTGCCAGCCCCTGCTTCATATGCTGATGATGAACAGTATTTACATACTTGTGCCATCTAATGTAGGAAAAATCAAAAGCCAAGATTTTAAAATAACCAGACAGACTGATGGGTGGAACAAATTGGCTCAAGACCTAGTGGTCAGTCAAGGAACTGCAGTTTTTCCTTCAACCCAGAAGCGAGATATTTAGTATAATGCTGTGCATGAATGCATGGATAGCGTGTTGATCTTTCTTTTTGTCATACCCATCTCAGTGGTAGGCCTAACTATTATTCTGAACAACTATATCCTCTGCATTAAGTTTTATTATTCACAGTTTCTGTTAACTTTAAACATTATCTGTTACCTTTTTTTCCCCCTTTTTGTCCTACTTTAATCTTCTGTAACACACAAAACGTTGCCAGGTTGAGAAAGGCTACCTTACAGCTCCAGGGGTATGCCCAGAAACCATTTTTATAAATGGAGCAAGCTGGGACAAAAAAAACCAGAGCGTGACTAGCTAGTTAAGAATAGCTCCCTCATTCACAAAGCTTAGCTTGGAGATGAAGCAGCAGCTTTCATGTTTCATCTGCTAAAGCAGAATTAAACAACTTGTCCTCCACCTCATTTAGCCTCATTTACGCCTTGTGGTTTTTGCCAGGTTCATTCTTGATGCCAACAGCGACCAGCCCATGGCTCTCTGACCCTCATTTGCATGCACAACTGTATGTGTCAGGCAAGGACAGCCTATAGCAACTGATAGGGAGAAGTATAATTTTAAGTAAAGGCACATAATAAATCGAAAAACAAAAACTAAAATATAGCCTGCTGCAATTCCTGTATCTCCCTAACTAGCCTTCAGCCTTTTTTTGAGGGGTAGGAACGGTTTCACTAAGCAAGCCTTCTAGGAAATAAGTCGGTTTATTTTGTTGTTTCTGTTCACTAATCAGTGTGCGAAGAAGTATCCAACACTACAGGTTTTAAATTTGCATGATTTGTGGTAATTATATGCAACACCCACACTGTCACGCTGAAATCCATGCCCTTATGGCACTGACATTTTTAAAAACAGCCATCTAACAACTGAAAATGTTACCAGCAAAATAAAATCACTGATCTACAGTTGACAGGGCAGCT